>NC_088295.1:94377911-94736314 GCF_032854445.1 Liolophura sinensis | reverse complement strand
TCGTTTGTACGCTATCCAAGGAACTACTGAGACTCTCACCAGGGCCTCCGAAGTTAGCTAGTCCGTTATGCCCCACTCTACTTTAAATGCTGTCTGGCTGCGCATTATGTTGTTATTGATCGTTCCATCAGTCCCACGCCCTTCTACAAAATGGATAGTTAACAATGGGCAGATTGGGGAAAATGTAAATTTGAGGATAAAAACATATTATTGGTCGTTATGAGTTGCTAGATTCCTAGTAAATGTATGTCATTGATGAAATAAATCAATGAGCATACAAGTCCTATACGGCCTATCATAATTCGATATCGCAATGTATCTATAGCCTTATGTCTTAAATTATTTTGGTTAACACTCTTTTCTGTCTTACATGTTTAATATCATCAGTGATTACCGTCTATGTTTGTAGCTGCCAGAAAAATGTGATACCGTTTGCACGGTTTTCAGCTAGACCTCAACGTTTATTTTAATTTAAACTAATGTTGAATACAGTGTGAATAAAACTGAAGAACATGCCTATAAAATAGTTTTCGGATGGGCTTGATCGGTGAATAACAGAAAACTGTAATTCACAGTGGTATGATGCATGGTTCTATATGGTTTAGAATTGGCACACAGCATATAAGTAAAAAATGTTCGTGTATGGCATAAGAAACAACTGAATAAGCTACAAAAGAACTAAACGAGGTACCATATAAATTAGCTCTGTCTGCAAAATATATGCATTTAACAGAAGTCTGAAGAGTTTATAGTAAGGGTGTTGCAATGTCTTATTAGATATACATGTACATATATATGCCAGAAACATTTTGTTATTTAAAGTATCACCTGTACTATATAATTATTTGTTATTTTATTTAAAATTTTTTCATGTAGGCTATAAGGCTAATAAAATTAAAATTAAAGAAAAAAACGGATGTAGGAGATGAAAACATGTTTTTAAGAAAATGAAATACATGTATTAATAATGTATTCAGATGTTATTTACACTTGACTTGGTGCACGCCACTTGGCATAATTCGCTGTAGGCCTACACATGTTCAATGGTTTTGTATTTCTTTCAAATAATTGTCTCGTTATATATATATATTTTGAATCGAGTGTGATGTAGTTGAAAAAAAAGGATTTGCTAATGAAATACAAGCTACGTTAATGAAAACAATTCGTATTAAAACTGAAAAAAACGCTTCCACGGTCGGTGCTATTTTTACATCAGGACCAAGAAAAAGAGAGAGAAAAAACAGAATGAAAAGAGCAATGCCTGTGAATAGTAAGTATTGAGTAAAGTATCTGGCAAGTGTTAAGAGAACCCTCTCCATTTGAAGAAACATCAATTTACTTTCAACTGAGTCATGTGAAAAGCCCGTTGAAGCTAGCCTACAGCATGAGCCGATCGCTGATTTGCGCCTGATCACTAGGATAGACCCACCTCAAGGCTGAATTTCGTCGAGTATTCGTCTTTGGGCTCTTACGTCAACTACGGCTAAGTCACAGAGAAAGAAAACGCCATTCAAAAGATTAATGGTGATTATGTGTCATAAAACAAAAGCGATCAGCGCAGACAAATTCTAGAATCTGGAGAGGTTGACACCTTTTGGTACTTTTCCCATCATGATTTCAACGTAACAGCCATCATGAAAATCGGTACGGTATTTCAGTTAAATTAAACGTTGGGATCTATTTTCAACAATTCCTGATATTTACCTGCCTAGTTGCCGGTAATATCAGAAATTGTTGAAAATAGACATCAACGTTTAATATAACTGAAGTAAAAAAGCGGAGGTTTGGCGGTCATATTTACTGTGTCACACGAATATGACGGGTAAATGAATTAAACTTACACGATACATATAGGCCTCTCTTCGCTCGGCTCGGCTGTCGGCCTCGCCTCACTACGTCCGCTGTAAATCGGTACAGAATCATATTTGATTGCACATGCATGTAGGCCCAGGCTATAGGCCGATAGATGCCAATATTGGCAAAAGGCAAAAACGATAATACTATAAAATACATTAGTAAATAGTCTACATGAAAGCATTCAACGTGTGGAGAGCGTCGCAAGGTATAAAAGTACGCACGTGTGTGGGTGGGGGGAGGGGCGCAGAGGGGATCTATCCTAGCACATTTTGTTTTAGACAAGTGTCCAGTGACCCTACACTTCCTGCACGGCGCAATGACCCAGAAGCCTCTCACTCATCCCTGTGAGTGTAAGTCCACGTCATGCTGGCTTCCTCTCCGGTCGTACGTATGCCGGAAGTATAAGAGAAATGTTCTTCAGTATGGCGTAAAACATCAATGAAATAAATAAATATATTCTTATTAGTATGATCAATATGAAAGTCAAGAAACAATTTTATCAGGCTAGTTTTTTTTTAAATGAAGGACAGAAATAAATGTGACATTAAGACTCAATCGGAATCTTGGATATAGTTCTTCGCTCCAAGAATCGTGGACGTCGATGGGGAAATTTCTATCGATGACCTGAAACAAGACAAGGCTCGAGGCAAAAGTGCATTCACAAAAGCAAGGCATCATCTTTTACATCTGCTTGATGTCAAATGGAGAAAACTTGCCCACAAGTCGAGAGGTAAGAGCTTTGACAGCGTTTGTAAATTGTGTTCCAGCGAACCTGGGGTATAATCTTTTGAAATTGCGTCAGTTCATGAGCGGTGACGCTCTCACAGCAGTAGAAAGCCTCGGTCCCTCCACTTCAGCATGTGAAGCAGCTGCAAAAGATAGGCTACAGTGCAAATTTGGTGGACATAGTGGAAAGTTGGTAATTTACCTGCCCGAGCTGGAAATTATGACCACATTGTGAAATTCGCAGATTTATTAGATGTCATAAACTTAAAGGAAGTAGACAAAAGTGATGAATTGTGTGCAGTCTCAATCTGTCACAGTCAGTGGAATTTGTTCAGCAATGGATAAACAAAGAAACAGAATTCCAAGCAATTGCACATGAAACAATAAAAGTACTTGTTGTAAATGAAAACAACAAAGAAACAAGGAGAAGTAAAGGCAAGACAGAACAAGAACAATGTTTGGTACTGACATCGCTGCGTCTCGAAAACCGTGTGAACTATGTATTAATGCTCACGGTATTTGGGCATGCAGCAAATTTTGAGGTATGACAATTTAACAACACTGGGGCTATGCAAAAGAAAATCAGCTGTGTTACATGGGTGATAAGGTGATAACGACAAAAGTCAAGCTTGTACACGAAGTCGTATTTGATGCGGTCTAGATGGCTGTGAAAATAACCACAACATTTTACATAACGGACAAACAAATGTTAAACAAGCTAACACAGGTAATGCTAATTCTAAGTGAAATACTGAATCTACATTTCAACCCAAGGCTGATAGACTTTGATCTCCACCTAGAACAAGTCCACCTACGTACGTTCAGTGTAATACTGAAACGTGGAATTCGCAGAATAAAAGTAAATGCTATCTTAGATGATAGAAGCAGAAATATAAAAATAAATTTCGACAAAGCAGGCGAACTCGGACTTCAAGAAAAGATTCAGAAAGTTGCTGTCACTGTATCAAATGGAAACATTCGAGACCATGTCAGTTGTTCTACATGTAGGACTGGAAAGCTCGGACGGTATAAACATACAGATTAGTCCTTTTACCACAAAGTCACATGTTACATACGTGTTACATACTGGAACAAAGTGGAAACACCTTAAAACCCAGTTTTGGTTCAAGACCTAGTTGTCTGGTAGCAAACTTGAATTGAAAGTGAATACATCTTCGGCTGTAACCCATTGAAAGACATAACTGTACGAAATGGGCTTTTCTGTAGATCTGTCTGCGGAAACCTGTCTGTTGAAGGGATGTTAGCTAAAACTTTATGTGGAGTTTGATAGCCACTTGCGGAAAAGCATTCCTGCTGTGCTGAACAGTTCTATCTGCACAGTTCTACACCTTCTTTATCATCCATTACAGAGTCCATGTTATGATCGATGTATGATGATTTTAAGACTGTTTTAGATACATTTGGAAAACTTCAAGCATTTGTTTGTGACACAAGGTGCGCAAGAAACGGAGACGAATGCACTGCAAAAACCACACGAGTAAATTCGTGTTCATCTGTTGGTATACTTTGGTCCAAATCTCTCCATACTAATCTGTGGTATGGCCTATCATCTGGCTCTTTCTGGATTCACGGATACATTTTAGCTGTGCCAAAAAGTATACCTACCGGGTTCTTCCTGAATGTCAATAATACATTGAACAATTTTCTGTGTCCTTAATGTATAGCATTATTCGACACAGCCCGTCCAAATAAATTGCCAACAACCTTGTCGCCAAATTTACGCTCTAGTCTATTTTTTTCAGCTTCATGCGCTGTGGTCGAATGACCGAGGCTTTCTACTGCTCTGAGAGCGTCGCCGCAGTAAAAGCAGTTTTCCAACTCTCATTTGTTTTCAGATCTCCTGAAGAAGTGGAATTGATAATCCACGGAAAGTAGCAACTGTTTTGATCCGTTAGGATTTTTGTCGCCTTATGTTTTTTGGGCGAAGATCTTACCTCAGGAAATGGGGGCCGCAGGCATTGACTTGGACGATGACATCGAAGACGCCACAGAAGGAAAGCTCAACAAATGGTTTAAGGAACTGAACGATTTAAAGGAAAGGAAAGTGTACAGATGCCTCGGACTTCAAAACAACCAATTAAGTTTACGACATTGACTCTACACACATTTGTGGATGCTTCATAAGACGTGTACGATGCACGAGGACAATGAGTCTTCTATACGGCTGGTGACATGAAAAACTCGGTTGGCTCCTCTCACTGCAGTTAACATTCCACGTCTAGAGCTAAAAGGGCAGCCGTAACAGGACTTCGATTGGCAATTTCAACTTTTGGTGAGATGGAACTGAATATGACAGAAGTTTTGTTTTGGTAAGACAGTCAAAATGTGTTGTGGTGGGTAAGAAGAGGTTACAGCCATCAGTTCAAATGATTTGTAGCAAACCGTGTTGGTGAGATTCAAGGAAACTCCAACCCATGTCAGAGGAGATGACTTTGTACCGACTTTGCTGAATCCAGCGATAGGGCAACCAGAGGAACATCGGTTCAATGACTGGCAGAATGCAATGTGTGGTTGATTTTCTGTCTGGGCAAGAATCTATTCGACCAATAAATAAGATTCAGTCTGGTCAGCCGAAAAACCAGCTCAAATCGGTGTATAGAACACACTCAACAACAGTCATAACAGAAGTCGTCACGACAGTGACGAAGTAACAATCACATGTGGTGCAGAAGTTCGCTTAATGGAAGGCGACATTCAAACTGGTTGAAAATCTCAAGAATCCAGGCATGGTTATACAGATTCTTGGGAAATTGTCGACAACCGAAAGAAAGTAGAAGTAGGCCCTAGTGGAGATCTAACTCTAAAAGAAATCAAGGTTTCAGCACTCCAGATTATTAAAGGTTCTCAACGCAATGCCTTCTCAGTTGAATTCAGGCTTCTAGCCAGTGGAGAACAGATTCCCAACAAATCACGACTGGATCGTGTCTGGCCTCGAAAAAATTCAAGAATAGAAGAGAGTGTGTACCTTGAGATAGGATTGAAAGCATCGCTACGTGCCTTTTCCGAAGTTGCTGTAGATGACTTGTGTCCTCAGGGGAGAGGTATAAAAAGAATCAAGCGGCATTTACGCCTTTTCACATGCCGCTTATCCAGAGCTGTACATTTAGAGATGGCATATGCTCTTGACACGGATTCGTTTCTCAGTGCCTTCTACAGGATGGTAAGACGTCGAGGGCTACCTGAAGAGGTCATTTCTGATAGCGGAGGAAATTTCGTCAGAGCAGATAAAGAACTTCGGGAGCTTCTAAAGTTAGTGGACCACAAGGTACAGAGTTCAACGGCTAATCGGGGGATAAGAATAATAACATTTCAATCCGACATTTGCAACGCATTTTAGTGGGGTCCATGAAAAGATGATCAAAGCAGCGCAGAGAGCGACATACGCAGTCCTGGGAAATGCTGATGTAACGGACAAGAAGTTACAAACGACATTCACTGGAACTGAGGCACTTATCAATTCCAGACCTCGAACGTATTAGTCTGCCCATCCAACAGATGATACGCCTCTTAACACCACACCACTTCATCAGCGTTCGGATGGGAGGTCAGTTGCCCCTGAATTAGTCGATTCGAACGATATTCAATCCCTAGCGACGATGGCGGAGGGTCCAGGAACGTGTCAAGCATTTATGGCGTCCATGGCTGAAAGAACGGTTGCCAGAACTGACACCCAGAAAGATATGGCTTTTAATGCACAGATATTCACGTCGGAGTTGTCGTTATTGTGATGTCTGCGGATATTCCCAGACACTGTCTGCTGAATGACAAGATAACAGAAAGGTTAAAACTGCTAAGGATGTACTAATCAGACCTATCTGCAAACTCTGCCCCTTTTAAAGTATTTAAATGGACTATCGTAAAAAAAAATAACTGACTGTTTGCTGATGAATGTGTGAACACAAAACAGTAGCTCAGCGTGCGAACACAATGGTTATTACTGTAGGGCCTATAAATGACAATACTTCACTGTTACATGTTATATGCTAGCAGAAAAATGTTAAATGTGATAGTTAAGAGTGTTCTGTAAGACGGCTATTTGAAGAACTGTTAATTTTTAAATGCGCATTAAATTTACTAAATTGTTTTAGGGTTATTGAGATTTTATAGCATATCGAGAAAGAGTAGCATGGTGAGGAGTATGGTAATGAGAGTTATTTGTAATAGTTTAAATGTTTTAGTGTAACTTATATGTGCCTATATGGCCTGTACAAATAACTGCGTAATCCCTCGTCCACGCATAAGAAGATAGAGATTTGTATTGAAGAGTCAGTCGTCGTCGGTGTTAGGCACGTGGAAATGTGAAATGCTATGTTGTCAGTCGTCGCTCAAAATGCTGAGACGATAAGAATGACATCAAAACGGAATCGGAATCTTGGATATAGTTCTTCGCTCCAGCCTGTTCATCACTGCCTGTCTCCTTGTGTCCTCTCGCTCAGGATTTTCTTCGCTCCACCCTCCTCATCACTGCCTGTCTCTTGTGTCCTCTCGCTCAGGATTTTCTTCGCTCCACCCTCCTCATCACTGGCTGTCTCCTTGTGTCCTCTCGCCCGGAATTTTCTTCGCTCCAGCCTGATCATCACTGCCTGTCTCCTTGTGTCCTCTCGCCCAGAATGTTCAGCGTTAAAATTCATACCGGCCCAAAAATTAGAAAATTTCCATCGTTTTATTTTTAGACATTTTCCATACACCATAAAATACAAAGATAATTTTTCCACCCGAAAAACGGAAATACCAATAGAATACTGATTCATTGCGCCAATTTCAATCGACATCACAAGCTACTACAGGTATTTTTAAACAAACCTAGTATGTCAAGCACATTCCATAAAACGTCTTCGACTGAGTGTCCAATATCTCAGTGTCCAAATCGGCTTAACCTGGTGATAGCGGCTGTATATTCACCATGTTGAATTAAAGTGCTGCGTTGGATAGGCCTATAGGAACAGGTGCATTCAAAGCACGACTGGAATTCATATTTTATTATTAGCCACTTATATACCAGCATGATAGAACATTCATTCGCCTTGAACATTCCTTGTGTCTTTCCATCATCAATGAAAACTGTTTAATGCTTCTCTTTGCACGAAGATTTCTTACTGTGTATGCTTTCTTAGTTCTTTACTGGTTTATTTGGAACGTTGGTTTGGAAACTGGCCTTGCCATTAGTGACACGGAACGTTGATTTTGGTTGGCAGCTGGTCTGCGAATGTCGCCTAGAAGGGGCTAAGTGCTATACAGTTCATTCAAGAGATCGTTGATGAAGGTATAAAACACATTAAGTGCGCTTAAAACATTGCCCTGATGAACTCTCTGATAACACCGACAGCGTGTTGTAACCTGAGGAACAAGCCCTCGAAGCACACAGTGTCAAATGTCATGTTCAAATCTATAAAGAAATAAAATACTTTATTTTTGCCCTTTGAGAATCAGCAGTTGTTTTCAATGTAAAGATTTGGTCGGAGGATTGCTGACCTTTTCTGAACCAGATTTGAGACAAGTAAGATTCCACTTGTTTCAATATAACAATATAACAGTTTCCCCGGGCAGCTGTTGGCAGTTAGTCCTCTATAATTTTTTGACACTGTGGGCGACGTGGGCACTTTTATGGATGGGAACAGTCAAACCCCCCTCTCAAGCCTGAAGGAAGGCGCATTTATCAAGAAGCTCGTTCAAGACACATGTACACAGCAGTAGTGGAGTGAGAACAGGCAATCTCGATTTGATCATCGTACTGGTATACTCCTATCGGAGTCGGCAGCTTTGTTAGCTTTAAAGAATTTCAGAGCCAAAAGTAGTTCAGCCTCACTAATAGAGGCTATTCAGCGCAGACCGCAAGTGGCTGTCTCTACTGAATATAATTGACGTTTAACAATCTTATGTCTAGCTTCAGGAAAACCATCGTCAGACTCAGTTCCAAGGTGTTCAAACCAATCGTGGATTTCAATGTTTCCAGACACATCACAGGATCTTCCTAATTAAACTTTTCTAATAATTTCCATTCAGTAAATGAATCGCGGTCAAAATCGTGATTTTAATGTTCATTAAGTAACTGACACCAGTGGGTCAAGTCACACAGTTATGTATACTGCGCGTACCGCAAATCTGCCATGAACAATATCACTAACCACATGCTTTTGAATGTGGTTTATGATACCGTGTACGTAATGCTATAACCATGCCGATCTGGAGTACGTACTCATTATCATGTAACCAATGCCATAACGGTGCCGATCTGGAGTACGTACTCGGTATCATGTAACCAATGTCATAACCGTGCCGATCCGTTGAACGTACTCGGTATCATGTAACCAATCCTAGAACCGTGCCGATCTGCTGTACGTATTCAGTATAAATGGAACTATTTCCTGGGCCACCGCTACATGCACTTTTGCCAACTGTTACGCTACTGCAAAACCCCAGTGTCTTGAGTTAGATACAATGGACATATTGTTTGTGTTGTAAAAGATAATGCATTCTTGTGCCGTCTGCTTTCTTCCTGGAGTTCTGCTACGAGACTCAGATCTCAGGTCGGGATACAATATCTTCCGCTGTGGTGATGCACGCATGTGTTTCATGGACGCTCCTGTGGAGAATGCTTTATTAAGGTTGTGGTATTTATTTTATGTATTGAATTGTTTTTTAACACCATACACCAGGATTTTCCCTTATGCCTATACAGCGCTCAGTTTTAGGGGTGGAGGAAACCGGAGTGCCCGGTGTAAATCCTGAACATGTGGCGAGTCACCGACAAATTTTCCCACTTGAAGTACAGAGACCATATTGGTCAATCTGCATTGAACATTAGACTGTGCAAACATTCACCCGATCGCCGTTGTGCGCTTATTGAGCTCTTGGAAGGAAACGAACTGCGAGGGGAACTTGTGGTAGGACAAGAAACTATGCTGTAAATGAAACCTTCAAGCGACATATTAATATACACAAGGATCAAAGCGACCACTTATAAGGACTAAAATATGATTTGGGTTCAGCCCGGGGTTCAGGTTGTAGGTTGTTCGTGTAGCCGTGACCTGATCAATACGCGCTACGGGGCAGAGACTCGTACAAGTGGAGGATAACCAGAACGTATATAGACCTATACACAGCACAGAGGTATACACACAACACCACGGAGGTATACACACAACAGCATAGAGGTATACACACAGCAGCGCAGAGGTACACACACAACAGCACAGAGGTTTACTCGCAACAGCACAGAGGTGTACAGCACAGAGGTATACACACAACAGCACAAGGGGAAAACAAACAACAGCACAGAGGTATACACTCAACAGCACAGAGGTGTACTCGCAACAGCACAAAGATAAATACATAACAGAACAGAGGTATACACTCAACAGCACAGAGATATATACTCAACAGCACAGAGGCATACACACAACAGCACAGAGGTATACAACACGTAACAGAACATAGATACACATGCAACAACACAGAGGTATTCACACAACAGCGCAGAAGTATACACTTAACAGCACAGAGGTATGCTCAATACAGCACAGAGGTGTACACACATCAGCACAGATGTATACATACAATAACATGGAGGTATACATGGAAATACAAAGGTATACAGGCAATAAAAGAGGTATACACGCAATGACAGGTATACTCGCAATAACACAGAGGTGTACACGCAACAGAACAGGTATAAATGCAATAACAGCGATATACACGGAATAACATAGGTATACTCGAAATAACTCAGAGGTATACTCGCAATAAGACCGATGTATACACAACAGAACAGAGGTACATGTATACACATTAAACAAAGAGGTATTTGATTCTACCTCTTAGATAAAAGACCCTGACTTGTTCTCAGGATCTACGTCTTCAGCAAACCAATCGGAAACTCCAAGGCGTAAGCTTGTTTCTCCTGAATCTCATCTATCACGGGATGTCTCGTTGCAGTGGACAGTGTTGCTAATGTGTTTGCAATCCCCGGGGCCATGTGTTATCGAGGTTGTCCCGTCCATTGCGCCCTGCAGACTACAGAGACGGCCACTATGAGGTGTAGCGTAATTGCTGACTAAGACCGTCTCTGACTGTAGCGCTAAGAGAAGCCCCTGAGCTCCAGACCGAACCGTGCCATCTATAATGTGCTCATTTGCTCTGTCACATGACAACCCTCTTCTATTTCCGCCCAATTTATTTACTCTCAGGAAATGGCTTGATGGAATCGTTTTGGGAAAAGGTCACTATCCAGTGGCTCGGACTCCGACGCCAGTGAATCACAAACTTGTTGGATTTGCCAGAGGTAAGAAGAAACGAAAACATCGGTCTGAAAATAGAGAATACCGCATACAGGCAAGGAAGGTAAGTGGACAGTGCCATATCGACATGCCATGTAGCAAGCCGTTTGCTGCCATTTTACTTTTCTCCTTTTTCTTCTGATTTTAAGTACTGTAGCGGTTCAGATGTTGTAGGTATTTGTCCTATGTGCTTTCGTTTCTTATGGTGTCTTCTCAAGCATGCAGGTACCTATGAGTGCGACACCATTCAATTAATTTAATCCTGTTTGATATTTAACGTGCCGAGCGAAGCTTGTTAAATGAACAAACCAATCAGGATTCTTTCCCCTTAACTCGGAGACGCCGCTACTATTTGGATCCGATTTCATAACATTTCCTGAACTCGGGCTGTTATCCAATATGACTTGTGCATGAGATTTGAAATTCCTCTACGAAATGAAAGTTCTCCAACAACAGATTTCAGTGAATCAGATGATGAATATTTATTATGACGAGGGAGGAACCAGCAGTTGACACAAGTACCAAACAGTTGAGTGCCATATGGGACAGAGTCCCAGTTAAGTGTCATATGGGACAGAGTCCCAGTTGAGTGTCATATGAGACAAAGTCTCACGAGACTCTTGTCTCAAATTATGATGCCAAAGCTCAATTGATTTATTCTGGTATATTGTCCACTGTGATCCACTTTTGATATCTCAGGTAATTTTTACTTGCATGGCACTGGAGCTGGATTCCCAGATTTCGTGACACTGGAGAGTCCCAGAATTTTGGGACTGGGAAAGGTCTCACGAGACTCCTGTCTCAAATTATGGTACCAAAGTTCAGTTGATTTATTCTGGTGTATAGTCTCTGTGGTCCACTTTTGATATCTCAGACAAGTTCCACTTGTTTGAGACTGGAGCTGGATTCTCAGGTATCGTGAGACTGATGAGTCCCATAATTTTGGGACTGGGAAAATTCCCAGATTTTTGACATCGTATTCCCGGCTGCCTGGGACTGGTTCCCACAAAGTATCAACTGTCTGAATTCTCAAACTGGATCACAAATCACTTTTCCCGATACTGGGACTATTTCCCAGCAATTTGGTGTCAACTCTCGGCAAATTCCAAGGCCATCTGCAAACGCTGAAAAGTCAGCCTATTTATAGATTTCCACATGGTGTGGGAGGAGCCAAGAACCAAATCAGGAGACTCTGATTGGTCACAAAAGACATTTTTGGCAGTTTGTAAACACAGATGACACGATGACGTCATCACGATCACAACCAAGAACTACAAAATAATGGCTTTGCTTTGAAGCCAAAATGTAAATGTCAGTGTCTGAAAAGTCCATATTTTTATCCATATTACTCAAACAGTCTAACCAATTTCCACACAAGGGTATTAAATGATAAATTCCTTTTCAAACTGTGGCGAGAAAATCCTGGTCCGATTTCTAAAAGCCTGTAAGTGCGGGTTCTAGACACCCTAATGACCATAAATGTACAAAAATGGCGGCAACACAAACTTCTGCTTTCGAGGTTGAACTGAGGACAATGCATGTCATATTTTATGTGTGAAACAAGAACGAAAATAGAAGGTAAATATTTTCCAGATAAGGCAATGACATAGAATTTAGTAATTTCTACATTATGATCATTACATTGCTGAAAAGTACTTATAATTATCCCAAATATGTAGGAACGCCGATACAACAACAACATCACTCGTCCATGAAACAGATAAACGTAAGTTTAAAACTTCCTACTAGAATAAATAAACGCTATATTGGCAAATACTGACTTTGTAAATTAATTAGTATGGCCTCAGATAACGATCTTAACAAAAGCCCAATATTGTAAAGATATATTGATATCCTGCTTTTGGGCCACGCAGGCCTATGTTTGTGTTGTCAAATGCCGCGCCTTTCCCCGACCAGTGGCGCACCTCTCCCTGACCAGTAGCTCTCCCCTCGCTCTCCTGATCACTGGCGCCCCTCTTCCTGAGCAGTGGCACACCTCTCCCTGACAAGTGGCACACCTCTCCATAACCAATAAGGCATCTTTCCCTGAACAGTGGCACACCTCTCTCTCACCAGTGGCACACGTCTTCTAGACCAGTGGCGCACCTCTCTCTCACCAATGAGGCACCTCTCCCTGGCCAGTGGCACACCTCTTTCTCACAAAGGTGGCACCTTTTTCAGATGGGGAATTAGAACCACTGAATTTAGTGGATAATTTTAACAGCAAGCTTGGACACTGGAACAATACACCTTAAATCCATCACGGAATGATGTGAAGTTGTTGAGTATGAGCGTGATGTTCAGATCATCTTCTTGTCATATGCCATCTGACCTACAGTAGCTTCATGCGGAAGTAACAGGGATGTCTAAGTCGACAAAATCTTCACGTAGGCTATGGTTTGAAAAGATATTTCACTTTATCTATAATGAAGCTTGTTACTGTATCATTAAAGTCTGCCATTGTATACAGAAAAGGGTAAGCCAGAAGTTTCCCATAGCAATAATGGTGTGGAAGAGTGTTAACGTTGGGAAGATCGAAACTGAATGGAAGAACGAGCCTAATGAAGCCAATTAATCTTTATGTTGCCAACATTGTCGCTCTATCTCCAGACGTGAAAACATGGGTCAGAGATTAACATTTCTGTATCAACAGTAGAATCATGTTTATTCGTTTCTTTGTTTTCTGTTCTCTGGTTGTATTCGTGTTTGTTCTCTTTTTTTTTCTGGTATTTGTTCGTGTTTGTTTTCTGTTCTCTGGTATTTGTTCGTGTATGTTTTCTGCTCCCTCCTCGTACTTATGTTTGATTTGTATTTGTTTTCTGTTCTCTGATATTTGTTCGTGTTTGTTTTTCGTTCTCTGGTATTTTTTCGTATTTGTTTTCTGTTCTATGATATTCGTTTGTGTATTTTTTCTTTTCTCTGGTTGTACTCGTGTAAATTTTCTGATCACTTTTATTTGTTTGTGCATGTCTTTTGGTATTTGTTCGCGCATGTTTTACATTCTGTCGTACTTATTTGTGTATATTTACAGTTCCCTGGTATTTGTTTGTGTATGTTTTCCGTTTTCTGGTATTTTATTGTGTATGTTTTACGTTCTCTCGATAGTATTTTTATGTGTATGTTTTCAGCTCTTTGGTATTTTCTTATGTATATTTTCCGTTCTGTCATTTTCAGAGTATATTACACAGATAATATTTATTTATTTGATCAGATTGATGATTAATGTTTTGCTCGAGAATTTTTTCCTTTATATAACCGTGGATTTCCTGGGTGGCGGGAACGGGCTACCACCGCATTTTGAGTAATGTTTCTGTACTCCATGCCCCCAGACTAGCAGTGAAGATGAGAGTACTGGTGATTGGATGCCTGTTGGTGCTTCTCGTGTCCGCTGTGTGGGCGGAGGAGGCTGAGGGACATGGACCATACAGTGGTGCCAGTGTACAGCGAGGGCACGGAAGACTCGGAAAGGTAAAGTCAGCGCTCGTCACTTTCCATAAAAGCCTACGTCACCAGTCTAGCCAACCATCGAGCGGTGATTTCAGCATGACAACCTCCACAGTACTCAATATATGCAATTAATTGCAAATATTAGATACACCCAGACAATTTAACTGTATGTCAAATGTCATTTCAAATGGTCAGATAGTGAGCAAATCCAAATGAATTTACAACGAATGAATTAATGCTTGGGGTTTAACGTCGCACTTAACCATTTTCAGTCATATTACGACGAGAAGTGCATATATTGCGTAGTCTTGTGGCACGGCGAGTCCATGCCGCCAAAGGGCTGCCACCAATGAAGTATCATGCCTAGGACACAAGACATGAAACCCCATCTAGTCACATTATACTGACACCGGGCCGACAAGCCATGTTTCCATACACCAACCTGTCCATGATGAGCGCCAAGCGAGATAGCAGCAAGTACCATTTTTCTGTGAATTGATCCCGGGATTTCAGGACTTCGGGGCGGACCCTCTAACCATTAGGCCACCCAAGCGGTCTATAGAATTTAGAGCAGTTCAAATAATTACCTTTCAAAAAATACAAGCCTATAATCTGTGCAGGTGTTACCGTTCAAAATCGGTAATAAAGTTCCTCAGATATATAAAGCAGGTCGCATTATAAGATTTTTCGAACTTTGCACCATTTGAAGACTACCTGTGTTTTAATAGGTAGAACTGAAGAAGGTTTGAATGTTTTTGACGTTAATGTAAAGGTCATTTTTGAGTTCTTATGAACCCTGACATAGTTGACGCCTGAATGTTTTGCAAATACACATTGCCTTCCAAAAATTACTGATTTTGTCGCAGTTCCTTCGTCAAGACAATAGATATAAGTTTAGTGGTACAGCTTCTTACTGTCCTGAAATAAAGAAAGGAAATACATATTTGGTGTGATGGGATGCTATATCGGTGTGACGGGATGTTACAGGTAAACTATCTTTCATAAAGAAGTCATGATGTTTGCTTGTAAATGTTTTATTCACAACGTATGCGGTGATAGAATACGATAACGTCCCAGAAGCCCTTGTAGCTGTGTTTAACACCTCTGCAACAACTTGATAGTAATAATTACCGCAGAAAGTTAAAGTAGTCTGTTTCTGACAGAAACGTTTTTACTCCTAAGATCATAATAAGTCTGTACCTCTGTTGGCAGTTGTTTCAGCGGAAATCGGAGGGAGGGCATAGGTCGAAGAGAGCGTGCACCTGGTGGTTTGAGTGGAAGGTGAATGGTGCCAATGTAAACAATGAATACGTGACAAACCTTCTCAACAGTAAGTGTGCGCTGTAGAGGCGTCTCTGTGACAATACGTGGCAAACCTGTAAACAGTAAGTCTGTTCTGTAGAGGCGTTTCTGTAACAATACGTGACAAAGCCTCTTAACAGTAAGTCTGCTCTGTAGAGGCGTCTCTGTGACAATACGTGACAGACCTTCTAAATAGTAAGTCTGCTCTTTGAGAGGCGTCTCTGTGACAATACGTGACAAACTTGTGAACAGTAAGTCTGCTCCATAGAGGCACTCTGTGACAATACGTGATAGACCTTCTCAACAGTAAGTGTGCGCTGTAGAGGCGTCTCTGTGACAATACGTCACAAATCTGTAAACAGTAAGTCTGCTCTGTGGAGGAGTCTCTTTGACAAGACCTTACAAACATGGCCTTTGGGGGTATTTTTACGTCATTTTACATCTGTGCTGTATGACAGTGCTTATGTGTGCCTGATCTACAACTACGTCGTTTCGGACACTTGACAGATTTATCTAAGCTTGGGTTCTTGTAAATGTATAAGTTGTAATAATTTACAGCTCCCTATCACCCTGACGTAAGCAGAATTCAGTAAAAACAATACAGTGGTGTTAGTTATCATTTATTTGACGTCACTGGTCTAGAATTTCTTAAAATATTATGCCATCCAAACCTGTCATTACATATTATAAACAATCATGGAAAACATCGTGGACTTCACGGCCCAAATACCAAAAGAAACATTTCTCTGAAATTTAAAAAACTTGTTTCTGTTTGTTCTAGTGTTCTTCAAGAACGTGTGTGCGAAGTTCAGCTAAGCAGAGATTTTACCGGCAACACTTCTCGGGACTCCTTATGTTGTATTGTGTGTAGGGTGCGTCATTTTCACCGTAGTCAAGCGAAGGTAATGTGATCTCATCGCACCATGCCGTCTGTAGGCCTAAACTGTGACTCCGCACATTCTGACTTCAGAATATTGTGTGTATATACATCTGTACATTATCTACTACGTACCTTTACTTTTAGCTCTTCTTCATATCATGAAGTCGGTGTGTGTTGTTATCTGTTGACAAAGTTTTCGCGTTACGTTAGTTTGAACTCCAACGTGTGGTAACTCCTGGGCAACAGAACTCCTAAACATCGTAGCACTTGTATAGCGTGAGTGGTGAGCAGCAAGACTCCCAAATGCCTGGCTTCACATGCCAGGCTTCTGTGCATCACGATCTTTTAAGCAGTATGATGTATGGTGCTGTACCTCCCGTAACATTCTCAGTGGTTGAAGTGTAACTAAATGACATGGCTGGGCCAGTAACGAGAAGGCACAGAGTTCCGTACTTCTTGTATATCAAGTAATTCATACCTTCTGATCCATGTGAAACGGTGCTCCTATACTCCTGTGCAACATGACTACTGTAGGTTCGGAGTGTTGTGTGTCCTTAATTGTGTGCAACGGGATACCTACAGGCTCATACTTCTGTATATGGTGAATTGTGTGCAGCAGGATATCTACACATTAGGCCTACTTTGCAGCATCATGTTGAACGGAAATTTGTATACAGACAGACGCTCATGAGAATACCTGTGCACCACGACACCCACACAGCCAGACGTATTCACACCATGACAACCTTACTGCATGACCGCTGTATGTCGTGCCATCCCCACATGAGGATACCTGTGCACCATGACACTCACACAGCCAGACGTATTCACACCTTGACACCCTTACTACTTGGCCGCTGTATGTCTTGCCATCCCCACATGAGGATACCTGTGCACCACGACAGGCACACAGCCAGACGTATTCACACCTTGACACCCTTACTACTTGGCCGCTGTGTTTCGTGCCATCCCCACATGAGGATACCTGTGCACCACGACAGGCACACAGCCAGACGTATTCACACTATGACATCCTTACTACCTGACCACTGTATGTCGTACCATCCGCACATGAGAACACCTGTGTACAATGACACCATGTTTGTGTGCAGCACGGCCTGGGTAACACTTGTGATTCTGCATCTCTGATCTCTGTTCATCATTGCTTATTTATAACGCAAATGCTTCATAAAATTGCTGGCCTACTGTACAAAGCAAAGCGTTCGAGTACATGTATATGTTGATGTAAAAAGTGTGGTATTTCATGAACACACAAAAAAAGAGAGAACGTTGAATATATCAGAAGTTATATTAGCTATGCTTTATAAACGTAATTTGGTAAGTGGCTATTACGTGTACTTATGTCTCCTTCAACAGAGCTGGCCCGCCTCAAAATACCCATGAGGAAGTTATCAGGAACTATACAGTCCCATCATGTCGGCACAGGCCGTGTGCGCGCTTCTGTGTGTGTGTGTGTGTGTGTGCGTAATTGTGCGTGTGTGCGTGTGCGCGTCCGTGTGTGTGTGTGTGTGTGTGTGTGTGTGTGTGTGTGTGTGTGTGTGTGTGTGTGTGTGCGTGTGCGTGTGCGTGTGCGTGTGTGTGTGTGTTTTGGGTGGGGGTCAGAGGAACATGAGAGTGAAACAGGCGATAAAGGCTATAACCCCAGCACACGCGGCATGCCACAAAGCCATTTCTGACCTACGTCACAGTGTTTAAGCAAGTTACAGTAATAGAAGTTGAAAGTGAAATTTATATTTTACACCCTACTCAAAAATGTTTCACTTATACCGTGGCGGCCATCATTATGGTGAGAGGAGACCAGACAGAGCCCATGCGCAGGTTGTGGCAAAACCTTCTCACAGGTTTTTTAGTAGAGCTAGTAAATATGACACTATCATCTGTACTCTGTACAGTCAAAAGGACTGTGCTAATTAAAGCTGTACCGTTTGATATAAATACACTGAAATTGGCTATAATGAAGGTCTATGCACACCTATACACTTTAGGAATGAGGGCATCGAAAGTATATATTACATCACAGTCGCCTATTGATCAAAGGGTTCGCTAATCATTCATACCAATGCACAACTATTGATTTGTCGCCATTTGATTAAATAGATTATGTTAAGCCTGATCAGGAATAAAACTCTGTGTTATCACAATTAGCACAGCATGGTTTTGACATAATTTAAAATATGCAGTTTTATGTTAATAACACCTGCCAGGCATACCTAATTCCGAATCCTCAGATCCACTAAAAACCGGTAAAATCAGATATTAAATTTGTCTTTGTGACATCTGCCCGGTATATCGCTGCGAAGATGTGTCTACAGCAGTGTTAGTAGTTCTCAATGATGCAAGATCCTTCGTTGAAGCGGAACACGTTGATCTTGCCACAACGGGCAAGATGGTTGCCGTCATCGTATGGCCTGTTGCCGCCCGCGCTGCCCATGCAGGACCCTGCCTGGACGATCTGATTCTCCCAGAACCCTCCGCCGCTGTCTCTGGCCACGTAACCCTTCAAGTCAAACCAACCCCTCTCTGATTTGGAGCAGTCCATGATGATATCCAGGTACCAGTAGTGCTGACCGTATCTGTGGGTGAGAAGTTAGTTCGCGCCTGAAAACTCCACCAGCCGTCGACATACTGAACCTATCTAGCTGGTTTGAATTCAAAATCAATTTTATTACGGGTCATTCTTTCAGTAACACAAATTCAGGTTACAGCTTCCACCTCCTTTTCCAATTTATCTCGTAGAATTCTGCATTTGATCAAAGTTTTGTTTTCAGTGAACCTTGACTGTTACATCAGTTGCACATAATCTTGTAATTCTGAAAGTCAGTCCGCTGTATTCCGTTTTTTTTTTCTGTCGGTATGGAAGCTGCAAGAGCCAAAACTCATAGCTAACTGTGTCGGTATGGAAGCTGCAAGAGCCAAAACTCATAGCTAGAAGTGTCGGTATGGAAGCTGCAAGAGCCAAAACTCATAGCTAAAAGTGTCGATATGGAAGATGCAAGAGCCAAAACTCATAGCTAAAAGTGTCAGTATGGAAGCTGCAGGAGCCAAAACTCATAGCTAAAAGTGTCGATATGGAAGCTGCAAGAGCCAAAACTCATAGCTAACTGTGTCAATATGGAAGATGCAAGAGCCAAAACTCATAGCTAACTGTGTCGGTATGGAAGATGCAAGAGCCAAAACTCATAGCTAACTGTGTCGGTATGGAAGCTGCAAGAGCCAAAACTCATAGCTAAAAGTGTCGGTATGGAAGCTGCAAGAGCCAAAACTCATAGCTAACTGTGTCGGTATGGAAGCTGAAGGGCCAAAAGCCATAACTATATGTTACATACATGTGATTTTGTTCAAGTCTCAATTTTTAAAAGACTCAAGAGCGAGAGAGAAAACAAGATGACGTTGTGAACAGGACATTGTAAATACACATACGCTGTGAATGGACGAATAACAATAGTCGTTACAAGTAACGGTGTGAATACTGTTCCTTGTGAGGGGTTATTCTTATTGGTTAAGCGTGACATTATTTATATGAACAGTGTTATTCTCCTCTTCGAGCCAGACAAGGCAATTAACCTTTGGCAATGTACTTGTCAAGGGGAACAGTGTTATTCTCCTCTTCGAGCCAGACAAGGCAATTAAGCTTTGGCAATGTACTTGTCAAGGGGAACAGTGTTATTCTCCTCGATAAACTAGACAAGGCAATTAAGTTATCACAATGTACTTGTTAAGGGGAACAGTGTTATTTTCCTCGCTAACAATTATATATACTTGTTAAGCGGCGACACTATACATACTTGTTAAGTGGGACAGTATACTTACTTGTTAAGCGGGACGTAGCCGCTCTGTCCCGTGGTATCTGTGGTCCACACGGCAGGGGAGCCGTTGGCCTCTCGGTTGTCCCGCGCTCTCGTGCCCTGCGATGGCTCCTTCCCGTTCCAATCGAGGTAGGAGTCCCCGGAGCTCCAGGCCCTGTAGTCGGCGAAATGGGTGGAGGCTGGTATGGTGTTGTACCGGATGGGCAATGCACACGGATCGTTAGCTAAGTCAGCAGAACCGGAACAAACTGCAGGGACGAAGAGGGAATTGTTTCCGCTTCATTGCATATCTTTTTGAATTCTCCTTCCTCGAGCACTAACTTACAGCAAATTATTTATTTGTTTCCATTTCATTTATTTGGGCTTGAGTTAGGGTTGAATTTACCAGATAGCTGTTCAGAGTAATGCACCAGTGCGCATGCGCAAAACGGGTCATATGTGGGATAAACAGTGCTATTTACGTTATAACATTACAGATGTCAGCCCGGTGTTCAACTCTGTCCTAGTTGCATTAAATGTATTTTTATCTTTTCTGTATGAAACTATGATACCTAAAAAGGTGTCAAAGGCTCACTAAAGTCTCAGGAGGGGCCTCCATGGCGCAGTTGGTTAGCGCGCTACCGCAGCGTAATGACCCTAGAGTCTCTCACCCATGCGGTCGCAGCGAGTTCAAATCCATCTCATGCTGGCTTGCTGTTCGGCCGTATGTGGGAAGGTCTGCCGGCAGCCTGCGGATGGTCGTGGGTTTCTCCCGGGCTCTGCCCGGTTTCCTCCCACCATAGTGCTGGCCGCGGTCGAATAAGTGAAAAGTCTCAGGTGTCGCAAAGACTCACTAGAGTCTTAGGTGCAACAGTGGCTCACTAGAGTTTCAGGTGTAACAATGGCTCACTAAAGTCTCAGGTGTAACAAAGGCTCACTAATGTCTCAGGTGTAGCAATGGCTCACTAAAGTCTCAGGTGTAACAAAGACTCACTAATGTCTCATGTGTAGCAATGGCTCACTAAAGTTTCCGGAGTCACAAAGACTCACTAGAGTCTCAGGTGTAGCAACGGCTCACTAGAGTCTCAGGTGTAACAATGGCTCGCTAAAGTCTCAGGCGTAACAATGGCTCACTGCAGTCTCAGGTGTAACAATGGTTTACTGAAGTCTCAGGTGTCACAAAGACTCGCCAGTATTTCAAGTGTCACAAAGACTCACTAAAGTCTCAAGTGTAACAAAGGCTCGCTAGAGTTTAAGGAGTAACACTGGCTCACTAAAGTCTCAGGTGTAACAACGACTCACTAAAGTCTCAGGTGTAGCAATGGCTCACTAGAGTCTCAGGTGTAACAAAGACTCACTAGAGTCTCAGGTGTAGCAATGGCTCACTAAAGTCACAAAGGCTCACTAGAGTCTCAGGTGTAACAATGGTTTTCTAAAGTCTCAGGCGTCACAAAGTCTCACTAAGGTCTCAAGTGTCAGAAAGACTCACCAAAGTCTCAGGCGTCACAAAGACTCAGCAAAGTATAAGGTGTCACACAAACTCACGTAAAATACACGAAATTTGCTGGACAGTAGGTGAGTGCCAGAGTCACAATTGTTGCCATATTGTATTTCTTATGAAGTTTCACGCTTTCTTACTGATATGAAAGGACCAATGTCAAGATGACATATAAAAGGGTACAATATATATGGTGAAACCATCTCACTGACATGGAAGGACTTGTGTCATGATACATATGAGAAATTGTAGAACATAGCCATCTTACTGACATGTACGGACTTGTGTCATGATACATATGAGAAATTGTAGAACATATCCGTTTTACTGACATCGAAAGATTTGTGTCATGATACATATGAGAAATTGTAGAACATAACCATCTTACTGACATGGAAGGACTTGTGTCATGATACATATGAGAAATTGTAGAACATAACCATCTTACTGACATGGAAGGACTTGTGTCATGATACATATGAGAAATTGTAGAACATAACCATCTTACTGACATGGAAGGACTTGTGTCATGATACATATGAGAGATTGTAGAACATAACCATCTTACTGATATGGACGGACTTGTGTCACGATACATATGAGAAATTGTAGAACATAACCATCTTACTGACATGGAAGGACTTGTGTCATGATACATATGAGAAATTGTAGAACATATCCGTCTTACTGACATGGAAGGACTTGTGTCATGATACATATGAGAAATTGTAGAACATAGCCATCTTACTGACATGGACGGACTTGTGTCACGATACATATGGGAAATTGTAGAACATATCCGTCTTACTGACATCGAAAGATTTGTGTCATGAAACATATGAGAAATTGTAGAACATAACCATCTTACTGACATGGACGGACTTGTGTCACGATACATATGAGAAATTGTAGAACATAGTCATGCTTTTTTACTGGTATGAAAGGACTGGTGCAACAATACATGCGGCAGTGGAAGGCAAATCATGATCATACTTCTCTGATTGCTGCTGATACCACCTCGCAGAAACACGTTTTCTCCCGCCGATGACGAATAGAACAGGAAGATGGTCGTTCTCTGCCAAGCTAAACCAAAATACGGAAAGGGGTAACGTTAGCGTGAAATAATGTGATTAAAGGTTTTCTCAACCGAGTTTTTGTTTTATTATGGCGGTAAACTAGTGATTTCGATCCATGTAAACAACGATGTTAGGTGTGTCTGTTCGACTTACTTGACGCCGCCGTGGGAGTCGGTGTTATGACAACGACCGTTGAGGTAGGGGACGCTGCTGTTGAAGTCTCCGGTCTCTCAGTTGTCGTGGACTCATTGATGGCTCGGACCGTCGAAGATAACACTGATGTGGTGCTCCCGTGGGTCGTCTCGTTCATCCACCGCTCTGGCTTTTGTGTGTCCTCCACACGAGTTGGTGTCGTAACCGTGTTGTTATCCAGGCCAACAGCCTCAGTGGTATCCCGTGTCTGATTGCCACTCGGCCACTTAGTACCTGCAGCCAGTGTCGTATCTTGTACAGTACCCTCTATGATTGTATGGTTGCCCGTATTCTCAGCAGGAGGCGTGGTGATGTTCCAACTAGTTTCATTACTGCTTACCGTGGTTTGGTTTAGGTCATCATGAACCTGTGTGGTTTGGTTTTCGCTATCAGGAGCCTGTGTGGTTTGGTTTACGCCATCAGGAACCTGTGTGGTTTGATTTGCTTCATCGGGAACCTGTGTGGTTTGGTTTAGGCCATCAAGAACCTCTGTGGTCTGGTTCAGGCCATCAGGAACCTGTGTGGTTTGGTTTAGGCCATCTGGAACCTGTGTGGTTTTTACAGTCTGAGTGTCGCTCCCAGTAGATCCCGATACTGTCGCACAACATACAAGCAATGTGCATTTATTGCCGGTCAGGGCGTCCAAAAAATTCATAGCATTTCATATGTTTTAAAAACCACAGAAACACTTTTAAGCTTCAGGATTGAGTGAGTAATGTGTGGAGGAAACCTGAGTGACTAAGCCTACCGTTGACAGGTACCAGACGAACTTCTTGATTTAAAGCCGCAGGTGGAACAGTGAGTGCTGGATTGTAACACACGATCTCATTGGTCAAGCCTGATAGTCACAGCGAGAGAGCTCTTTGGTCATCTGCTCGGAGCATTCTCAGCTTTACAACGATCCGTGGAAAATATGGCAAGTCACCAAATTGCTGTCATCACTATTTCTGGGAACAAGTTTCTGTGACAAGCTTAAAAAGGCTATAGTGCAGACATGGCAGTCAACCCACATCAAATCGAATTTTTGTTATTGTTTTAGAACAGCCCAAATAATTATCTTTCACAAAATACCAGCTTCGTCTGTGCACTTGTTAATGTTCAAATTCAGTAATAAAGTTCCTAAACTTTATAAAGCGCTTTAAACTTTGGAATCAGGTAAGAATCTGATATTTACTGACAGGCAATAATTTGAGATATTCTTGCAACATTTTTTGCCTCTGTGTAGCCGCTTTAACTACCGTAGATTATAACATCATAATCAAAACTGACATTAATCATAAGACCGTGTAAATTTACTTACATGCCACTCCGGCCCCAACCCCTCCGCCTACTACCACCAGAACAGCCGCCGTGCCGACAAGCGCCAACTTCCACGTGGCAAACCTCCTCAGTCCACTGCCCTGGGCCTCAGTATCGCCGGTAGCTTTAGGACAATAAAGGAAACGCTTGGTTTTTATTTCTTAACATGGAGTATATAGTGTGGCCCAATACGTGAAAGCAGAAAAAAGCTTGTCAACTTTCTTCCAGAGGTGGAAAATGATTTCAAACTACAGTTTCCTAAGATCCTAGCTATCAGCCCGGAAATTAAGTAGCCTGTTGTGGTGTTTTCATCGATGACGTCATTTCCGAATATTCACGAGCACTGACAGAAAAGATGCATAAAATAGAGGGTTTATTAAAAAGTATAAAATATACCTCAAAACTGAAAATATTTTCCACGTTGATTTTAGCATATCCTTCTTCATTTTTTCTTAACACCAAAAGCTTGGTTTTATTGTGGTTTTCCATGTATCCATTAAGGTCAGTTAATGGTTCCCATAAAGCAGCATGGGTTAACAATCAGAAACTTGCATTTTAACACGAGACAGTAGAGGTAGAATTACTTTAACTTAAAATGAAGACGGACTGCATTGCCATGGTCCAATGGAGGAACCGCGTCTTGCACGTCACTGGTAATATGTTACCAGACACACGTTAATGGCTACTTTAGTTTAACCGTCTTTGTTTCCTTTCGTGGCAAATTATTTTGTAAATTAACAAATGGCACTGGTCAATAAACTAATGCCGACGGCACCACTCTGCTTAGGAGATTTTCATTACATACAAATCCGTCTGTGTCCGAAATTACAGTTGCAATCAGCAACATTTATAAGGTTGTAGTGAAGTGAAGCCGAAAGTAGTCCGGTGAAAGCTACGGTATGGAGATAAAAAGGTGATAAGAAGCCAGAAGAAAAAGGAATGAGAAAAATAGTCGATATAAAGAATGACAAAATATCTTGTTATATGTGGTTGGATTGAATATAGAATTCTCGCTTAATCAATCATTCCAAATGTTTTCAAGTTTCTATTTATACACATGGATGTCTCCCGTGACAACCAGTCAACAGTCGCTTAGCAACGAGGCCTTGTTATGGAGACAAAACTGAGGTAACGGACGTCCAAATTTAAGGGTACGTCTGTTCGATTGGCCACTGCGTTACCAGAAATACACATACAACACAAATGGTGAAAACATAAACTTTAAGAAAAGACTTTTGCTGAGAATTTGGAATGATCTGGGAGGGGATATATCTCTTGTCTAGTTGAACTAAGACAATTTTATGTGTCGAGTTTCAACACGTGGAAGATAAGGCTATGTTACATCCTGGTAATAGTAAACCCGATTAAGGCAGCTTGTAAGATAAGCTTAGAGAAACCTATCTGGAATTAGGCAGCATGTAAAATAAACTTTGAGAAGCCTATCTGGAAGTAGGCAGCGTGTAAAATAAACTTTGAGAAGCCTATATGGAATTAGGCAGCGTGTAAAATAAACTTTGAGAAGACTCTCTGGGATTAGGCAGCTTGTAAGATAAGCTTTGAGAAGACTATCTGGGATTAGGCAGCTTGTGAGATAAGCTTTGAGAAGATGGTCTAGAATTAGGCAGCTTGTAAGATAAGCTTTGACAAGACTATCTGGGATTAGGGAGCTTGTGAGATAAGCTTTGAGAAGACTATTTGAGATTAGGCAGCTTGTAAGATAAGCTTTGACAAAACTGTCTGGGATTAGGCAGCTTGTAAGATAAGCTTTGAGAAGACTATCTGGGATTAGACAGTTTGTAAGATAAGCTTTGAGAAGACTATCTGGGATTAGGCATCTTGTAAGATAAGCTTTGAGAAGACTATCTTGGATTTGGCAGCTTGTAAGATAAGCTTTGAGAAGTCTGTCTGGGATTAGGCAGCTTGTAAGATAAGCTTTGAGAAGACTATTTGAAATTATTCAGCTTGTGAGATAAGATTTGAAAAGACTGTCTTAATTTAGGCAGCTTATAAGATTTGGTTTTAGAACATAATCTAAGTTTAGGCAGCCTGAATGACATGGTTTTAGAACACTAAAATAGTTTCAGGCAGCTTGTATGATATGCTTTTCAAACACTATCTGAGTTTTAGACAGCTTGTATGATATGCTTTTAGAACAAAATCTAAATTTCAGGCAAAACTATCGTTAATATCTCACCAAGCAAATGGCACAACTGTTCACATCAGTTGTTTCGAAGAAGAAAATACTTAAAAGAAATCTAATTACGCATCGGTCAAAACTGATATTAGCGTCATGTTCAAAACAATGTTTTTCTTTCGCAGGAAGCTGGACGTTTTTGCGATGTTCTTACGAAACTGTTGCCCTCTGACATTCGGCGTGAAAGACTGGTCGACGTAACGTTAGTCTCAATACCATTGCCAAGAGATGAATTAACCAGAAAAATTATGTAATTCGCAGTTTGAAATGGTTTTCGTTGGAATAGAAAATCATGTTTCCTGGACAAAATGGGTAGTTCGTAGTTTTGGATATTTTGTGGTTAGAAAATAAAAAGTATCTGGTACTTTGGAATAGCAGATTTTGTTGTTGGAAAATTTCAAACAGACAACAAAAATATGATATTTACCACCACCTGGACTGACTCTATCGTTCGGCATCCTCAAGGTAAAGTGTTACTCAAGCTTGACTTGATCAAACTGCGCCTTCGAGATTGAAATTTTGAAAGAAGGCCAGAAATATGAACAAGAAATAAGTTTTCTTTGCGCATGCTTAAGAGTTGACATGACTACTGTCAAAACTGAGCGAACACAAACTTGACCGATTAAATCGTATTGAAGCAGTTTGCCAAATTTGGTTATCCAATGACAGAGATTCTGATGCAAATCGCGATAAAAATGTTTAAACACAGTTGTGAAGCTTTGTACCCGCCTGAGGCTAATCCTGTTGACTCTGGCGAGGTGATGAACGGAGTGTTGGTATCCCGTTACACGCTGGTCAGGTCTGTGGGTGGTCTTCCTCTCCACTCCATACGACAAAGCTCTATCCCCGTCACAAGGGTCCTTCCTCCAACCCCGGTAAACCAGTACACACATCGGCTGAATAACAATGGCCGGTGCACTTTGACATTGTCTGGATACAAGTCCAAACACCTTTCACCAATCAGGACAGAGCGGCCAGAATGAACCCTTCATCAGTAGTACAGGAACAAGAAAAAACCAGCTGATTTCAGAAACAATCTGACACCTCCATCTTTTTTTTTGAAGTTATATCCCTTATAATTATTCGCCTTTCTTCATATACGTTTACAGACAAGCAGTTTGTGAAGATGGTAATATTCTCGTGTATCGCTATGAAGCAACACAGCGCTATATAAACACAATGTCCTCGCATGTGATGAGACCATTTTCTGATTTGGCATGTGCGTGTCCAATAGATTAAGGCCACAGAGTATGCTTTATCAGGAAGATTTACTGTAAAACTATAATAATTGTTACACAAAAATTCCCAATGTCCACGGCGTTGACGTTTTAAGTAGTCTGAAAACCGTGCGCATTTTGGAAGATGAGTGGAGAAATCTATTTTTATTACGCTAATAGTATTATAAAGAAGAAAGCTATAATGTCGTACGCTGTGGAGTGAAAGATGACCTGGTGTTCAGCAGGCCGGAAGTGTTTAAAAAAAATGGCCATCTAAATGGCAGTACCAGATTCTCTGTTCTGATGAAAACATGCGGAGGGGAGATACTGGACTGCCGTTAGAGATTCTCTGTCCTGATGAAAACATGTGGAGGAGATACTGGACTGTCGAGAGAGGTTCCCTGTTTTGATGAAAACATGTGAGGGGAGATACTGGACTGTCGTGAGAGGTTCCCTGTTTTGATGAAAACATGTGAGGGGAGATACTGGACTGTCGTGAGAGGTTCCCTGTTTTGATGAAAACATGTGAGGGGAGATACTGGACTGTCGAGAGAGGTTCCCTGTTTTGATGAAAACATGTGAAGGGGAGATACCGAACTGTCGTGAGAGGTTCTCTGTCCTGATGAAAACATGTCGAGGGGAGATACTGGGCTGCCATGAATGGTTCTCTGTTCTGATGAAAACATGCGGAGGGGAGATACTGGACTGCCGTTAGAGATTCTCTGTCCTGATGAAAACATGTGGAGGAGATACTGGACTGTCGAGAGAGGTTCCCTGTTTTGATGAAAACATGTGAGGGGAGATACTGGACTGCCGTTAGAGATTCTCTGTCCTGATGAAAACATGTGGAGGGGAGATACTGGACTGTCGTGAGAGGTTCCCTGTTTTGATGAAAACATGTGAGGGGAGATACTGGACTGTCGAGAGAGGTTCCCTGTTTTGATGAAAACATGTGAGGGGAGATACCGAACTGTCGAGAGAGGTTCTCTGTCGTGATGAAAACATGTGGAGGAGAGATACTGGGCTGCCATGAATGTTTCTCTGTTCTGATGAAAGCATGTGAGGGGAGATACCGAACTGTCGTGAGAGGTTCTCTGTCCTGATGAAAACATGTGGAGGAGATACTGGGCTGCCATGAATGTTTCTCTGTTGTGATGAAAACATGTGGAGGAGATACTGGGCTGCCATGAATGTTTCTCTGTTGTGATGAAAACATGTTGAGGAGATACTGGGCTGCAATGAATGTTTCTCTGTTGTGATGAAAACATGTGGAGGAGATACTGGGCTGCCATGAATGTTTCTCTGTTCTGATGAAAACATGTGAAGGGGAGATACTGGGCTGCCATGAATGGTTCTCTGTTGTGATGAAAACATGTGGAGGAGATACTGGGCTGCCATGAATGGTTCTCTGTTCTGATGAAAACAAGTGGAGGGGACATACTGGACTGCCATGAATGGTTCTCTGTTCTGATGAAAACATGTGAGGGGAGATACTGGGCTGCCATGAATGTTTCTCTGTTGTGATGAAAACATGTGGAGGAGATACTGTGCTGCCATGAATGTTTCTCTGTTGTGATGAAAACATGTGGAGGAGATACTGGGCTGCCATGAATGGTTCTCTGTTCTGATGAAAACATGTGAAGGGGAGATACTGGGCTGCCATGAATGGTTCTCTGTTCTGATGAAAACATGTGAGGGGAGATTCCAAACTGTCGAGAGAGGTTCTCTGTCCTTTTGAAAACATGTGAGGGGAGATACGGGACTGCCGTGAGAGCTTCCCTGTTTTGATGAAAACATGTGAGGGGAAATACTGGGCTGCCATGAATGGTTCTCTGTTGAGATGAAAACATGCGGAGAAAGATAGTGGACTGCCGTGAGAGGTTCTCTATCCTGATGAAAGCACGGGAAAGGGAGACCGAATTGTCGAGAGAGATTCTCTGTTCTGATGAAAACATGCGGGGAGGGAAGGGGACCGAACTGTCGAGAGAGATTCTCTGTTCTGATGAAAAAATGCGGAGGGTAGATCCTGGAGACCGAATTGCGGTGAGAGATTCTCTGTCTGGATGAAAACATGCGGGGAGGGGAGGGGACCGAACTGTCAGAGAGATTCTCTGTTCTGATGAAAAAATGGGAAGGGGAGGCTGGACTATCGTGAGAGACTATGTCCGGATGAAAACATGGGAAGGGGAGACCGAATCGCCGTCAGAGGTTCCCGTTTCTGCTGAAAACATGGGGAGAGGAGACACTGGACTGCCGTGATTTGATTTGATATGTATACCAGCACATCTACTGGGCATGTGAATTCAGTCCGGCTGTGAATATAGTAGATGACTGTAAATTTTGTGTGGGGGCTTCTCCTCGTCTTTAGCAGTATTCCTATCCTCTTTCTAGTGTGCTCATTTGTTTACCACCACCCCAGTAACGGGGTAATGGGGCTGAACTCGCGCCGCGCGCTTTCACCACGTGGCCACGATACGCTTCGACTGTAGGAGAAAGGGCTCCATGCCCACACAGTATACAAAACCAGTATACCGGTAACAAATGAGACTTTACATCACAAAATAGTCATTATTTCTGTTTGTAGTCTCCCATCACTGACGGTACAATTATTACGTTTGTAGTCTTCCATCAGTGAAGGAGCAGTCATTACGTTTGTAGTCTCCCATCACTGATGGTGCAATCATTACGTTTGTAGTCTCCCATCACTGATGGTGCAGTTATTACGTTTGTAGTCTCCCATCACTGAAGGTACGATTTTTACGTTTGTAATCTCCCATCACTGATGGTACAGTCATTACGTTTGTAGTTTCCCATCACTAACGGTACAATTATAACGTTTGTTGTCTCCATCACTGATGGTACAGTCATTACGTTTGTAGTTTCCCATCACTGACGGTACAATTATAACGTTTGTTGTCTCCCATCACTGATAGTACAGTCATTACGTTTGTAGTTTCCTATCACTAACGGTACAGTTATTACGTTTGTAGTCTCCTATCACTGACGATACAATAATTACGTTTGTAGTCTCCCTTCACTGAAGGTCCAATTATTACGTTTGTAGTTTCCCATCACTGATGGCACAGTCATTACGTTTGTAGAATACCATAACTGATAGTACAGTCATTACGTTTGTAGGATACCATCACTGACGGTACCGTTATTACGTTTGTAGTTTCCCATCACTGATGGCAGAGTCATTACATTTGTGGTCTTCCATCACTGACGGTACAATTATTACGCTGGTACTGTCCTATCACTGATAGTACAGTCATTACGTTTGTAGCCTCCCATCACTGATGGTGCAATCATTACATTTAGTCCCCATCACTGATGGTACAGTTATTACGTCTGTAGTCTCCCATCACTGATGGCGCAATCATTACGTTTGTAGTCCTCCATCACTGACGGTACCGTTATTACGTCTGTAGTCTCCCCTCACTGCTGGCAGAGTCATTATGTTTGTGATCTCCTATCACTGATGGTAAAGTCATTACGTTTGTAGTGCACCACCACTGACTGTGCAATTATTATGTTTGTAGTACCTCATCACTGAAGCTACAATTATTACGCTTGTAGTATTCAATCACTAATGATAGATTTATTAAGTTTTTAGCCTAGCAAGCCACATTGTTTCCAAACAAAGGTATATCAAACGACTCATAAACGGATCACAGCGACTGTGAATTCGGGTCATCATGACAAATCAATAAAAGGCCTCTTACTGACTTCTCCGAGGTCACCTCAGGGGTCACCTCAGATTGACCTGGTGACAATCGTTCATACTTGGGCTGTCAAGTTTTGGGTGAGGAATGTGTAGGGTGCACACAGTCGTGACAAAAACTGACCAAGACAGGAGCGGCCAACAGACAAAAACACTCCTCACATGGATTAATACTGCTTCCGGTATTTTCTATATTTTGAAATGGCGCCTTTGTCTCCTTGCGGAATTACATGTGAGGATTGATGCCTGCTCCACGCTGAGCTCTTTGCCCCGTATGTACCAACGTGGATGAAGTCTTGGTTTAAGTCGTGATATTCTAATCTCTACTTAAGCTGCGATTAGAATAATGTTAATCTTATCTGCACCAACCTTTTTAAGTTCGAATTAACTAATGTTTAGATCTTTTTCGCTAAACGTCATATCTGCAAGCCCGAAAAGTGATCAGATGATTGCATTGCTGACTATAATGTTATAGGTACTTAAATTAAGGATAACTTTGCCGTGTATAGCAGTGACCATGTGGTTTGGTATAGCGCATTTTTCACGTAGCTGCTTTCCCTGTATAGCTTTAGAAGATCTGTGTATACCATAATGGCTTGTGAAGGAAGCGCAACAAAAATTTCTCTAAACTGAAAGAAGAATTTGCTTAAAAATCATAAATCTGTGATTGAAAACAAACGACATACCGGTAAGCAAATTGTGCAGACGGAGTGCGCATGGACACTGATAACCGAGAATTTAACACAGAGGCAGGAATTGTCTAACAAGACGTATCCCAAATAAAAATCCAGTAGAAAAATGCAAAAATATGGGTAAAGAAAGAAAATGTAACCGAAAAGACACCAAACAGGATTAGTTGCATTGAAGAGGCATTTCTTCCTACAAAGTGAATGATACGCTCTCAACTAACACCGATGGATAACCCGTATGATGATGACGTCAGTGATGACGGTAATGGGTCATCTTGGAACTCGCTCGCTATACCATGGAGTACATTCTGACCAGCAGGAAGGTAAGTAAGTTGCACATGTAGCAATTGTGTGAAATAAGGCTTTATTCGCCACTCATTGAAAACCATAATACATATATCCTTTCTCCAATAAATCCAGCTCATGTCGATTCATCTCTGACCTGACATAAACTTTCATGTGTGGTTTTTAGTCGTGCTCTGCTAAGCTATGACCCTCCTTTAACGGGTATAGCGGCAAGACTGACAGCATTCAACACAAATTAAGAGTATGATTTTGTTGTCGAGTGACGTACAAATAACGTCGGAGTCATAACTGTAATGATAGTTCACAAAAGTTATGATAATTCACAATCCATGCACTTTCTTTACATTATCCTGAGTTTCCTCCGGTACTAAATGAGCATTTCCAGCTTCCAAAATCTAGGGAAGCCGATAGAGAACATCTCGTTACCTCAACATTTCTTATATAGGGCAAGATAGCTAGGCAGCAAAACACTGTAGCGAGGTAGAAACGAAGCGAGGCAGCGTGTCATCGAGGTGGAGAAATAGAGAGGCAGCGATGCTAGACGGAGAGTTAGCAGTGCGAGGCAGGGAGGTAGCGGCATAGCTGCCTCGCTACTTCCTTTCCTTGTTACCTCGCTTTGCTACCTCATTACCTGGCTGTCTCGTCCTGTATTAGAAAGGTCGAGGCAGTCAGATATTCTCTGTCTGAAACAAACTGCGACATCGTTTGTGGCAGTCGACATGTGAAAACAGGTCAAAGGGATCTGAACGATCTCGAAACACACGGTCAAGTGATTTTATCCGATCTAGTGTGTCGAGACCATAGAGAAAATCCACCCTTTCTCACAATTCCAGATTAAAAGTTGGTGTATGGAGTTACCAAGTATGTCAGAATAAAATGGCTGTGACTGTCTAAGCCTTTTTCCACCTCTCTCCCGGAATAACCATTATTTAAATCTTGTAAAGAGGCTTGCGTAATAGTCACAAAGAGACGCTAAATTTTGTTTTAATCACAAAGACACACAAGGTGTTGTTTCAGTCACAAAGACAAGCGAAGTATTGTTTCAATCACGAAGACACGCAAGGTGTTTTAATCCGTAACATCTGTGTACAGGAAATTCTCAAGATTCTCTGGCCTATCGGGGCCTTTGCCGTAGTTTACTTGTCCACAGTCCGTGGTTTACAGGTGAATAGGTGAAACATTCTTAAGTTCGTTGTAAAACCCAAGAAAGAAATTAAAAAAAAATAAATAAAGCCATACTCTAGTAGCAAGGTATACGTTACTACTAAGATGGACTTTTGAAGTAAAAAAAATCACCAGCGTAAACTTAGTAAGCTCATCATGTATAAATTTACTTTCACTTTGTTAAACGTATCACATTTAAAGTATTTTCTCCGGCTCCTGGATAAGGTATGTTTCTCAGATGGTATCATTTATTTCGAGAAAACAATTTCATTTTATATTCCTTTACGACAATTGTCTTTTTTACTCTCTACATGCACCCAGAATTATATTGTGATTGACAAAGATATGCATCCATAATGGGTAAACAGAAGGATATCCATACAAACAGAAGGATGTCTATGCGAGCAAAAGCATGTCTATACGAACAGAAAAATGTCTATACGAACAGAAAAATACCAGAAGAATGTCTAAAGTTCACAATCTTAGGGCGGTAATTGACCAAGCTACTGAGGATAGACCCATTCTGATTTGATATATCATACAGGGTAAGTCATGTAACATCTACATAACTAAACATCGGTATTCTACAGCGATGCAGGCTGCAAACGCCAAAATTTCTAAAATCAACACAGGGCTCCAAATGGATCATGGCTAGATGTTTTAATTGTCGGCTTGGAATTGGACAGGCGTGTGTGGTTAGTCACATTCTGCGCATTTATTTTTAACTTGCGAGCCTTTCTTTTAAAAAAAATTGATTTGTGAACGTGTTCTTATATTGCAGTTCATTTAAGTGTGAAGCAAATATCCAATTAATGCGATGCTAAAGGTTATGCATGTTCAATTCCATGAGTTGCAATGGCGTCAGAGATGAAGAGTGTTGAAGCTCTGTAACATTGTTACACAGACATTACAGGTTGATAAATGTAATACAAAATGACAATTGTGCTCAGATGTACTCAGCCCTTAACCCATGTTTCATGCATTTAACCAAAAACAGGAGTGCATTCATTTTCTGTACCGTTTATGTAATATGTCAGTCATCTTCAACCATTGCTTTTGAACTGCACCATGTCAACATGATATGATGTATTGGGGTGTAATACCTGACGATCAGTAATGCCATCAGTTCTGCAATATTTACCGCATTGGGGGCTTTTTAAGACCCAAGAGAGAATGAGATACGAGAGATCGGACATACAAGGCCAATAACACATCCTCAATAATAATGCATTTCACAAGAAACGAGAAATTGTTTCGACACAAGGGTTAGATTAAATCAACCATAGAAAGTTAATTGCCAGATGACATTACCGTATTGTACATCAAGTCCTTTTGTCCTGAACAAGTCAGATCGCGTGTACGATTCCCACCCTAGCTTGTGCAGATGCGGCGGTACGTCAGGGGATCTGCCAGGTAGCTGGGCGAAGGGCGGTGGTTTGCTGCCTCACTGCGGTTTTACGCAAGGGGATCTATCAGATGGCTGGCGAAGGCCGATGGATTACTTCCTCACTGCGGCTGGTTTGCTGCCTCATTGCGGCTGGTTTGCTGCCTCATTGCGGCTTTACGTCAACGAAGCTGTCAGATAGCTGGCGAAGGGAGGTGGTTTGCTCCCTGACTGCGGCTTTACGTCAGTGGATCTGTCAGGTAGCTGGCGAAGGGCGGTGGTTTACTGCCTAACTGCGGATTTACGCCAGGGAATCTGTCAGGTAGCTGGCGAAGGGTGCTGGTTTGGTGCCTCATTGTGGCTTTACGTCAGAAGATCAGTCAGGTAGCTGGCGAAGGGAGGTGATTTGCTGCCTCAATGCGGATTTACGTCAGAAGATCAGTCAGGTAGCTGGGCGAAGGGCGGTGGTTTGCTGCCTCACTGCGGCTTTACGCCAGGGGATCTACCAGATAGCTGGCGAAAGGCGGCGGTTTACCACGGTCTCTGTTTGTTTACCTCCGTCTATTATTATAGTTACAAGTATGCTTACACAGTAATTTCATACAAATAAACACGCCTGAGATAGAAACGTTAACAAATACATCGCTAAAAGTATACTACCTAAATCCATTGCTTGGCATTAGAAACGGTAAACAAAATGATCTTAAAGGAAAACTGTAGTTTGCTCAAGCAAGATATTAAACCGTTCCCTAGTTTCTAACAAGAAATGTTATATGTTTTGAATAACTGTCACAAGTTGGCATTAATATCGACAGTATTGTTTTTGAGCACGACGTGATACATTTCCGTTTGTGGTTGTATAATCATATCTGGTACACGAGTTCATGTGGTTGGTTGTCTAAGCTCAGATCTGTTTCAGGACTATGACTTGTTCAGCAGCTTCACCACAAGGACAACACGTGCATCTATACATAAGCCTCAGTGGTGCGGTGCTCACCAGAGAAGTGCTGACGACCAGATGTTCTGTGCCAAGTGTTCCCGGAGCCCTACATTATTCATCAGGAGCCTGGACACTCGCCAGGCCCTTGGTGGTGCTTCCAGATTAAATATTCAATAATAATACTGCGCACCTAGTTTTTAACTATACAACTCGAAAGTGTTTATTAACGTGAAAATATTTTACGCTTTGACATTAAGTTGGTTTTGAACGCTAAGGTGTAAGCCCAATGAAGTTAACAAAATGTTTCAAAGGTACACAGTTTTTGCCCTGCAGATATTATGCCTTGTATACGACGTGTACGTCCAGCCATATCTCCCTAGTCACAATGTCACTCACCACACCTTGTATGTCATACAACAACCAAATGTGGAGATGGTAACATATTCACAAAGAATTCCATATGATGAGATAAAAATGGGTTCCAGTGATGTGAATGGTAAATGAATCTGTCTAGTAGCTTAGTAAATGGCGCAACCATAAAGGCGTTTCTCAAAGTGTGCCAAAGTGAGTACATTGTGACCATGGCTATCTTGTCTGGGACAATTTACCTTCTTTTTATCGGCATACTTATCTTTATCAGCAGAGGTCGGATTTCAGGTGATGCCAGTAGCTTTTGATCGCCACTTGTACCTATATCTGTGCATTATTTAGCAGCTAGTCAGTGGCAAATGTCCAGTAGCCCCTAGTTACTTCTGACGTCGATGAATGCCTTACAGTTAAAAGAGGATCAAAAAAGTTTCCCTTGAAAACAACTTTTCTCTATGTGGCACCATGCGAACCACGATACCAGCTACCTTTCGTTGAGGTTGTTTGACAACGTAGTAATGCATACACTTTCTCAAACCTTTTCGATGAGTGACAGCCAGTTATCAAGGTAATGCACATTTATTTTTGCTGAATCTAGTTGTCGATCACCTTGAATGATATTTGCACTTGTTTTAGGTGTCTGTAGAACACATCCTGCTATCAACCAGTTTGTGTAGTTAGACATTCTGTCGTTTCTGCTTGTTTGAGTTTTCCGTTGCTCTCTTAGCAATGAAATGTTATATTTAACTGATACAGTAAAATCCGACATTTTAGCGGTAGTGGAGAGAAAGCTGTATGTGTTACGTTAACTTTTTCTGAAGCACTTGAGTAAATCTGCCTTATCTGCCTATAAATTCAGCTGATATGGCGCTATGTTTTTCATTCTTAATGTTAAAAATCTTATAACAACATGTTACAACTTGCAAATAAATCTTTGCGCGGTGTAACCTGTTAAAATATTGCCTTCCACAGTTTACAACATCTAAAATATTGCATCATTTTAACACGAACACCGTGACATTCTAACATTAGCGTTTTAAGTGTACGTAGACCAGCTTGAGATCTACAATGAAATCCTATGTAGGAAACACCAGAGAACTTTTAGTGGAAATGACACCGAAAAATTGTAACGGAATTTGTGAATGATTTTTGTAAGTATTTTAGATTGAGGTTCTATGCCTTGATCAAGATCATTCCACATCAGTACGATGTCTGTTATGGGCATTGAGCACAATATAGCGACCAAGCTTTCCGTGTTAATATGTGTATGGGAATCTAACCATCGTCTGTCCGTGAATGGAGAAGTTGGAGAGAAGGCTAACCAACATTCCATAACAGGGTTTGTTGAAATTACAGCACTCAGCAAGGGACCCTTCCTTTGCCTGTTCGTGGGTGGACAAGCAAGAAAGGAGACTAATAAACATACCATAACAGCGTTTTTGGAAATTACAGCACTCAGCAAGGAACCCTTCCTTTGCCTGTTCGTGGGTGGAGAAGCCAGAGAGACTAACAAACATACCACAGCGTTTGTGGGAATATGTATGTCACTTAGCAGGGAAGCGTTCCTTCCCCCTGTCTCTGGTTGGAGACGTAAGAGCACTTAGTAAGAAACCATTCTTTCGCATGTCAGTGAGCGGAACATTAACAATGTAACCTAAGAAAATTTGCCGGGTGGGAGGTTGCGGGTATACAACTCTTAGGAAGTGACAATTTCTTCACCTGGTAATGATAAAAACAACCATAGATACAAGATACAAGATGGAAGGTTTTATTGGAATACACCGCTTAGCAAGTATAACGACTGATTGTCGCTTGTTCCCGTACACAGCGTTATATTGTCACATATTGTTACCTTGCAGAGCGTCTTGTTGCCGCTTGTTCCCTTACAGAATGTCTTATTGCTGCTTGTTCCCTTACAAAACGTCTTGTTGCCGCTTGTTCCCTTACAGAACGTATTATTGCTGCTTGTTCCCAAGTATAGCCTCTAATTTCACTCGTTCTCTTGCAGAACGGTGCTGTGGTTGCTCCTCGTGACACTGTTCAGGAACGGTGAGGCTGGCCTGGAGTCATGGGGGTTAGTACATGAATGTGATGGTGTTCATTTTACACCTCTGTCAACATTTAATCATATTAGATCTTTTAAAATATATTCAAAAATCTTGAAAAGTGTTAATCAGGTATTGCTAGATCCAGCGGAAACAATGGATTAGTTGTCATCCAGTGAGAGCTTTATCCCCATGAACATGTTATATTTCTGACAGATACCGCCATCCTTGTGTGTTTGTCTACAGGTCCAACGTGTGCACGTCTTATTCCCAGGCTACATACTACACCTACTACTCGCAATGGTACAGCTGTGGGACGTGGGGGTGGGGGAACTGCTACCGTTCGGTGTAAGCAAGTCTTAGCACAGTCTGCCATATAATACTGTCGTTAAGGGTAACTCTGAGTTCTTAACGACCGTATTATCTGTTATCTCATTATGTTTATCTCCGCCTTGTGTATGTCTGTATTGTCGACCACCTTATACATTCGGTGCGCCTATCTCTGTCCTATGTCTGAATCACTGCGTCATCTGCTGTCTTGTGCATGTCTGTATTGTCGGCCACCTTATACATTCAGTGTGCCTGTCTCTGTCCTATGTCTGAATCACTCCGTCATCTGCTGTCTTGTGCATGTCTGTATTGTAGCCACCTTATACATTCAGTGTGCCTGTCTCTGTCCTATGTCTGAATCACTGCGTCATCTGCTGTCTTGTGCATGTCTGTATTGTCGGCCACCTTATACATTCAGTGTGCCTGTCTCTGTCCTACGTCTGAATCACTGCGTCATCTGCTGTCTTGTGCATGTCTGTATTGTAGCCACCTTATACACTCAGTGTGCCTGTCTCTGTCCTATGTCTGAATCACTGCGTCATCTGCTGTCTTGTGCATGTCTGTATTGTCGACCACCTTATACATTCAGTGTGCCTGTCTCTGTCCTATGTCTGAATCACTCCGTCATCTGCTGTCTTGTGCATGTCTGTATTGTAGCCACCTTATACATTCGGTGCGCCTATCTCTGTCCTATGTCTGAATCACTGGGTCATCTGCCGTCTTGTGCATGTCTGTAATGTCGGCCACCTTATACATTCAGTGTGCCTGTCTCTGTCCTATGTCTGAATCACTGCGTCATCTGCTGTCTTGTGCATGTCTGTATTGTCGGCCACCTTATACATTCGGTGTGCCAATCTCTGTCCTATGTCTGAATCACTCCGTCATCTGCTGTCTTGTGCATGTCTGTATTGTCGGCCACCTTATACATTCGGTGTGCCAATCTCTGTCCTATGTCTGAATCACTCCGTCATCTGCTGTCTTGTGCATGTCTGTATTGTAGCCACCTTATACATTCAGTGTGCCTGTCTCTGTCCTATGTCTGAATCACTGCGTCATCTGCTGTCTTGTGCATGTCTGTATTGTCGGCCACCTTATACATTCGGTGTGCCAATCTCTGTCCTATGTCTGAATCACTGCGTCATCTGCTGTCTTGTGCATGTCTGTATTGTCGGCCACCTTATACATTCAGTGTGCCTGTCTCTGTCCTATGTCTGAATCACTGCGTCATCTGCCGTCTTGTGCATGTCTGTAATGTCGACCACCTTATACATTCGGTGCGCCTATCTCTGTCCTATGTCTGAATCACTGCGTCATCTGCTGTCTTGTGCATGTCTGTATTGTAGCCACCTTATACATTCAGTGTGCCTGTCTCTGTCCTACGTCTGAATCACTGGGTCATCTGCTGTCTTGTGCATGTCTGTATTGTCGGCCACCTTATACATTCAGTGTGCCTGTCTCTGTCCTACGTCTGAATCACTGGGTCATCTGCTGTCTTGTGCATGTCTGTATTGTCGGCCACCTTATACATTCGGTGTGCCTGTCTCTGTCCTATGTCTGAATCACTGCGTCATCTGCCGTCTTGTGCATGTCTGTATTGTCGGCCACCTTCTACATTCGGTGTGCCAATCTCTGTCCTATGTCTGAATCACTGCGTCATCTGCTGTCTTGTGCATGTCTGTATTGTCGACCACCTTATACATTCAGTGTGCCTGTCTCTGTCCTACGTCTGAATCACTGCGTCATCTGCCGTCTTGTGCATGTCTGTATTGTAGCCACCTTATACATTCAGTGTGCCTGTCTCTGTCCTATGTCTGAATCACTGCGTCATCTGCCGTCTTGTGCATGTCTGTATTGTCGGCCACCTTATACATTCAGTGTGCCTGTCTCTGTCCTACGTCTGAATCACTCCGTCATCTGCCGTCTTGTGCATGTCTGTAATGTCGGCCACCTTATACATTCAGTGTGCCTGTTTCTGTCCTATGTCTGAATCACTGCGTCATCTGCCGTCTTGTGCATGTCTGTAATGTCGGCCACCTTATACATTCGGTGTGCCTATCTCTGTCCTATGTCTGAATCACTGCGTCATCTGCCGTCTTGTGCATGTCTGTATTGTCGGCCACCTTATACATTCGGTGTGCCTGTCTCTGTCCTATGTCTGAATCACTGCGTCATCTGCCGTCTTGTGCATGTCTGTATTGTAGCCACCTTATACATTCAGTGTGCCTGTCTCTGTCCTACGTCTGAATCACTGCGTCATCTGCCGTCTTACACTATCGTTGTCGTTATATCTCTATTTCATGCAGAAACCACTGCGTCATCTGTCATCTTATATTGTAGACATGTCTATCTCTAGCTTATGTTGAAACTACGACGTCATTTGTCGTCTTACAGCATCGTTATTCATATCTCTGTTTCATGTCGATACCACTGCGTTATCTGTCATCTAACGATGTCGGTATGTCTGTCTTATGCCAAAACACAGCCTTATTTGTCATCTTAAAATATCGGTATGTATGTCTTATGTCTAAACCACAGAATTATCTGTCATATTACAATGTCGGTATGTCTATCTCTATCTTATGTCTAAACCACAGATTTATCTGTCATCTTACAATGTCGGTGTGTCTATATCTTTGTAATGTCTGTACCACCGCATTGTCTATCTCTGTCTTATTTTAGCTAATAAATTACTTTGCAATGGAATCTGTCACTTCAGTAACGATTCGTCTATCTAGTACGGCACTTAACGAAAATATTCGTACTGCACAAAGGCCCCACACCTATCCATCCACTTGTTTAAAAAGAATTCAATCTGAAGCTGATGATGAATATGAAGCTGAATGTTTCCATGGTTACAGAGCGGAGGCAAAATACTACAGCACTCCGAACTACGACTGTTGTTCGGGCTGGCACCAGGTTAACTACTGGGACTCGGGTTGTACAAAAGGTGAGAGTTACTAAAGACAGGTTGCTCAAAACCAGCTAGGTCTGGTCTGGGCTGAGCTTTTGGTTGGTTTGATGAGAACCTGGTTCGGCCACCAGTAAGTAACAAGTATATGTAAGCATAACCTGCCGTAACTGTCGAATCAGTCATCTCTGTATGGGGTGTAAGCACACCATCCAAACACAGCTACTTCATCTCTCCATTTCCTCTCGCTTCCTGTAACGCGTATACTGGTACACACAAAATCTGCCGGGTGTCGTTACCTGAAACACTTATACCGGTACACACAAAACATGTCAGATATCATTGTCTGATATCCTTATACCGGCACACACAAATAATGTTAAATATCAATGCCTGAAATCCCTACATCGGTACACACAAAACATGTCTAATATCAATGCCCGAAATCCGTATACCGGTACTCACAAAATCTGTCCGATATCGTTACCTGAAATCCTTATGCCGCTACACACAAGACATGTCAGATGTTCTTACCTGAAATCCTTATACCGGTACACACAAAATCTGTCCGATGTCGTTACCTGAAATCCTTATACCGCTACACACAAAACATGTCAGATTTTCTTACCTGAAATCCTTATACCGCTACACACAAAATCTGTCAGATATCGTTACCTGAAATCCTTATACCGGTACACACAAAACATATGAAATATCATTGCCTGAAATCGCTATAACGGTACACACAAAACATGTCAGATATCATTACCTGATACCCTTATACCGGCACACACAAAACCTGCCAGGTGTCTAGACCATGGACGTTATTCTAGACCATGTGCGTTATCCTAGACCATGTGCGTTATCCTAGACCATGGACGTTATCCTAGACCATTTGCGTTATCCTAGGCCATGTGCGTTATCCTAGACCATGTGCGTTATTCTATGCGATGCGCGTTATCCTAAACCATGTGCATTATTGTAGACCATTTGCGTTATCCTAAACCATGTGCTTTATCCCACACCATGTGCGTTATCCTAGACCATGTGCGTTATCCTAAACCATGTGCTTTATCCTAGACCATGTGCGTTATCCTGAACCATGTGCTTTATCCTAGGCCATGTGCGTTATCCTAGGCCATGTGCGTTATCCTAAACCATGTGCTTTATCCTAGGCCATGTGCGTTATCCTAGGCCATGTGCTTTATCCTAGACCATGTGCGTTATCCTAGACCATGTGCGTTATTCTTTGCGATGTGCGTTATCCTAAACCATGTGCATTATTGTAGACCATTTGCCTTATCCTAAACCATGTGCTTTATCCCACACCATGTGCGTTATCCTAGACCATGTGCGTTATCCTAAACCATGTGCTTTATCCTAGGCCATGTACGTTATCCTAGACCATGTGCGTTATCCTAGACCATGTGCGTTATCTATCTATGACTCATGCCTATGATTTCAGCCAAATGCCACCATTACGCTGTAGGAACTTGTGACAATGGCGGTACATGTGAGTCCCCAAACTCATGCAGGTGTCCCGGCTGGGGAAACTTTCACAGCAGTGACTGTTCAGGTAAGTGGGCTTACATCTGCTAATCCCTGTTACACAGGGAAATGACTACACAGGTAATCTGCTGTTACAAATTGCAGTGACTCCATCTGGTAACCCTTTTATATGACAGTGACTGTTAATTTAAGTGTATTTTCAGCTGTTAATCTGGTTATGTAAGTATATTTACACCTCATAATCCCTAAATATAAGAATGACTGGTTATGTAAATATATTTACACCTCACAATCCCTAAATATAACAGTGACAGGTGATGTAAGTGTATTTACCTCTGCTAATCCTTATATATGACAGTGACTGGTTATGTAAGTATATTTACACCTCATAATCCCTAAATATAACAGTGACAAGTGATGTAAGTGTATTTACCCCTGCTAATCCTTATATATGAAAGTGGCTGGTTATGTAAGCGTATGCACACCTGCTAGTCCCTGTATATCATACTGATTTGTTATGTAAGTTTATTTACACCTGCTAACCCTTATATATGACAATGACTGGTTATGTAAGTGTATTTCCACCCGCCAATCCTTATTTGACAGTGACTGGTTATGTAAGCGTATTTACACCTGCTAATCCTTACATATGACACTGATCGGTTATGTAAGTCTATTTACACCTGCTAATCCGAATGACAGTGACTTGTTATGTAAGTGTATGCTCACCTGCTAATCCTTATGTAAGTGAATTTACAGATGTTAATCCTTATATATGACAGTGACTGGTTATGTAAGTATATTTACACCTGCTATTCCTTATATATGACAGTGACTAGTTATGTAAGTGTATTTACACCTGTTAATCCTTATATGACAGTGACTGTTTATGTAAGTGTATTTACACCTGCTATTCCTTATATATGACAGTGACTAGTTATGTAAGTGTATTTACACCTGTTAATCCTTATATATGACAGTGATTGGTTATGTAAGTGTATTTACACCTGTTAATTCTTATATGACAGTGACTGGTTATATAAGTGTATTTACACCTGCTAGTCCTTATATATGACACTGATTGGTTATGTAAGTGCATTTACACCTGCTAATCCGAATGACAGTGACCTGTTATGTAAGTGTATGCACACCTGCTAATCCCTATGTAAGTGTATTTACACCTGCTAATCCTTATAAGACAATGACTGCTTATGTGAAAGTATTTACACCTATAAATCCTTATATATGACAGTGACTGGTTATGTAAATGTATTTACACCTGCTAATCCTTATATGACAGTGACTGGTTATGTAAGTGTATTTACACCTACTAATCCTTATATATGATACTGATTGGTTATGTAAGTGTATTTACACCTGCTAATCCGAATGACAGTGACCTGTAATATAAGTGTATGCACACCTGCTAATCCTTATGTAAGTGAATTTACACCTGCTAATCCTTATTAATGAGAGTGACTGATTATGTAAGTGTATTTCCACCTGCTAATCTTTATATATGACACTGATTGGTTATGTAAGTGTATTTACACCTGCTAATCCTTATATGACAGTGACTGGTTATGTAAATGCATTTACACCTGCTAATCCGAATGACAGTGACCTGTTATGTAAGTGTATGCACACCTGCTAATCCTGTTATCTAAGTGAATTTATACCTGTTAATCCTTATATATGACAGTGACTGATTATGTAAGTGTATTTACCCCCCGCTAATCCTTATATGACAGTGACTGGTTATGTAAGTGTATTTACACCTGCTAATCCTTATATATGAGAATGAATGGTTATGTAAGTGTATTTACCCCTGCCAATCCTTATATGACAGTGAGTGGTTATGTAAGTGTATTTACACCTGTTAATCCATATATATGACAATGACTGGTTATTTGAATGCATTTACACCTGCTAATCCGTATATATGACACTGATTGGTTGTGTAAGTGTATTTACACCTGCTAATCCTTATATTTGACTGTATTTGTTTTTCCACTGGCTGTTACATAAAGATCGCAACTGTCTAGCTGGTGCACATAGCACCAAACTTATAGTGTAATTTATAAATAAGTTTCCTATTTGAGCACATTGATCGACAGTGAAATAGTTAGCCCCTAACTTTACATTGCTGAGCACATTGAGCGACAGTCAAATAGTTAGCCTCCAATTTTACATTGCTGAGCACATTGATCGACAGTGAAATAGTTAGCCCCTAACTTTACATTGCTGAGCACATTGAGCGACAGTCAAATAGTTAGCCCCTAACTTTACATTGCTGGGCACATTGATCGACAGTGAAATAGTTAGCCTCTAACTTTACATTGCTGAGCACATTGAGCGACAGTCAAATAGTTAGCCTCCAACTTTACATTGCTGAGCACATTGAGCGACAGTCAAATAGTTAGCCCTTAAATTTACATTTTGCTGAGCACATTGAACGACAGTCAAATAGTTAGCCCCTAACTTTACATTTTGCTGATCACATTGAGCGACAGTCAAATAGTTAGCCTCTAACTTTACATTTTGCTGAGCACATTGAGCGACAGTCAAATAGTTAGCCTCCAACTTTACATTGCTGAGCACATTGAGCGACAGTCAAATAGTTAGCCTCCAACTTTACATTGCTGAGCACACTGAGCGACAGCCAAATAGTTAGCCCTTAACTTTACATTTTGCTGAGCACATTGAGCGACAGTCAAATAGTTAGCCTCCAACTTTACATTGCTGAGCACATTGAGCGACAGTCAAATAGTTAGCCTCCAACTTTACATTTTGTTGATCACATTGAGCGACAGTCAAATAGTTAGCCCCTAACTTTACATTTTGCTGAGCACATTGAGCGACAGTGAAATAGTTAGCCCCTAACTTTACATTTGCTGATCACATTGAGCGACAGTCAAATAGTTAGCCCTTAACTTTACATTTTGCTGATCACATTGAGCGACAGTCAAATAGTTAGCCCTTAACTTTACATTGCTGAGCACATTGAGCGACAGTCAAATAGTTAGCCCCTAACTTTACATTTTGCTGAGCACATTGAGCGACAGTCAAATAGTTAGCCTCCAACTTTACATTGCTGAGCACATTGAGCGACAGTCAAATAGTTAGCCTCCAACTTTACATTTTGTTGATCACATTGAGCGACAGTCAAATAGTTAGCCCCTAACTTTACATTTTGCTGAGCACATTGAGCGACAGTCAAATAGTTAGCCCCTAACTTTACATTTGCTGATCACATTGAGCGACAGTCAAATAGTTAGCCCTTAACTTTACATTTTGCTGATCACATTGAGCGACAGTCAAATAGTTAGCCCTTAACTTTACATTGCTGAGCACATTGAGCGACAGTCAAATAGTTAGCCCCTAACTTTACATTTTGCTGAATCACATTGAGCGACAGTCAAATAGTTAGCCCTTAACTTTACATTGCTGAGCACATTGAGCGACAGTCAAATAGTTAGCCTCTAACTTTACATTTTGTTGATCGCATTGAGCGACAGTCAAATAGTTAGCCTCCAACTTTACATTGCTGAGCACACTGAGCGACAGTCAAATAGTTAGCCTCTAACTTTAAATTTTGTTGATCACACTGAGCGACAGTCAAATAGTTAGCCCCTAACTTTACATTTTGCTGAGCACATTGAGCGACAGTCAAATAGTTAGCCTCTATCTTTACATTTTGCTGAGCACATTGAGCGACAGTCAAATAGTTAGCCTCCAACTTTACATTTTGTTGATCACATTGAGCGACAGTTAAATAGTTAGCCCCATAACTTTACATTGCTGAGCACATTGAGCGACAGTCAAATAGTTAGCCTCTAACTTTACATTGCTGAGCACATTGAGCGACAGTCAAATATTTAGCCTCTAACTTTACATTGCTGAGGCACATTGAGCGACAGTCAAATAGTTAGCTCCGAATTTTACATTTTGCTGATCACATTGAGCGACAGTCAAATAGTTAGCCTTCAACTTTACATTTTGCTGATCACACTGAGCTCAATTAAAGTGCTTTAATTGACGTACGGCTAACACATATACTTTGTTCCCATCTTGCTTCAGAGGAGTTGTAGGATGTGTACTTCCTGGACATGAAACAAGACTTCTTATTCATTTATACACCTGAACTAAGGACATTTGCACAGCTGTGGTAACTTGTTTGTAATTGTGGTAACTTGTTTGTAGATGTGAAGGAGTGCTCCTCCAATAATGGTTGGTGCGAAGACGGGTGCTCAGAAAAGATCGGAAGCTTCGAGTGTTACTGTTGGGCTGGACGAGGGCTACTGGACGATGGCAAATCCTGTGACTGTAAGACTGTGTTCTTCTGACTTTCCCTGGGGGATTGTGTAGATTCCTCTACTTTCATTGTTGTGACATCAGAAGGTTTACAATGTGGTAGGTTCTGTAATCTATCATGCGAAGAACTCTTGTCTTCCACTAATATGGTGTTCTTACATGTACCTGCACGTCACACGTGAGTAAGACCGTCAGTAACTTGCCAAAGGTTCTCCGCTCACTCCAGTTTCCTCCCCTGTACATTCGATCACTAACTGGACAACTTTTGAGCAATGCGTTGAATAGATATTTTTCTACATTACAAATTAACCGTGTCTTTAGAATCTGAAATGGATAATGTTAATCATGTGGAGCAGTTTGTAAAATGATGTATTTTACTCACGTGAAGTGGCTATGGCTTTTATCAGATAGGGTTAGCTGATATGTCATGGTGGTCAGGTGCCAGCAGTTACCCGCAGAGTGTCATATTCTTACCATTAAGTTTGTGAGCTCTGTATATGTTACTCAATTAAATTGAAGATAAATTTAATTCAGTTTTTCTACTTCATATCAAAGGCTTTAAAAATGGTATTTTTTGCTGACAGATTAGAGCAAGAAAACAGGACTGGTTGGCCTGGTGCCAGTATAATGTGACTAGGTGGGGTGTCATGTCTGCTGTCTACGGAATAATACTTCAGTGGCGGCAGCACTTTGGCGGCATGGACTCGTCCTGCCGCAAGGAGACACAGGATGTCCTCCTACTGACCCCTCGCCGTCGTATGATAAGTGCGAGGTTAACCATAAAAAGCATAAATCATAATGCCTCTACTAAAAATCCTGATAACTATCTGTCTATCAATTATCCAGACCGTTTTGTGGACAAACACGTCTGTCCGACTGTTCCATACACATCTGGTTTGTTTTGTGTACAGATAACTGTTTCTTTGGTTGTTTTGTGTACATACATGTATGTTTCGTTTGTGTTCAGATATCTGTTTCTTTTTGTGTACAGATATTTGTTTTTTGTTATGTGTACAGATAACTGTTTCTTTGTTTTTGTACAGATAACTGTTTCTCTGCTTCTTTTGTGTACAGATATATGTATTTTGTTTGCACTTTGCATAGATGTCTGCCACGGTCAGCCAGCAGGGACCTGCCTGAACGGAGGAACGTGTACGGACATTGACGTGTGTGCTTGTGCCGAGAACTACTACGGAAATGACTGCTCGGGTAATCTCATCAACTGTTGTCCCATACGGAAGGATATTGTTACTAGTCAACAACTGCTATCTGTAACAAGGAATACAGCAAGCATGTGTGGATATGTGAATTCACGAACTGAAACATAAGTGAACATATGTGAGGTATGCGAGAGGGAATGCACGAAATCTGTGTGAATATGTAATATCTGTAATATGGAAAACACCAAACTTGTGTGAATGGGTGATATCTGATTGTGATAAGGAAAAAACCAAACATGTCTGAATGCGTGATATCTGTATGTGATAAGAAAAACACCAAACATGTGTGAATGCATGATATCTGCTTGTGATAAGAAAAACACCAAACGTGTGAATGTGTGAAAGCTGCATGTCATATAAAAAACACCAAACATTTGTGAATGCCTGATATCTGCATGTGATAAAGAAAACACCAAACATGTTTAAATGCATGATATCTGCATGTGATAAGGAAAACACCAAACATGTTTGAATGCGTGATATCTGCATGTAATAACGAAAACACCAAACATGGGTGAATGCGTGATATCTGCATGGAATAAGGAAAACATCAAACACGATATCACGTTTGAATGTGTGATATTTGCATGTGATAAGAAAAACACCAATGGATGGATATTGTTACTAGTCAACAACTGCTATCTGTAACAAGGAATACAGCAAGCATGTGTGGATATGTGAATTCACGAACTGAAACATAAGTGAACATATGTGAGGTATGCGACAAGGAATGCACGAAACCTGTGTGAATATGTAATATCTGTAATATGGAAAACACCAAACTTGTGTGAATGGGTGATATCTGATTGTGATAAGAAAAACACCAAACATGTGTGGGTGCTTGACATCTGCTTGTGATCAGGAAAACACCAAGCATGTTTGAATGCGTGATATCTGCATGTTATAAGGAAAACACCAAACATGGGTGAATGCGTGATATCTGCATGGAATAAGGAAAACACCAAACACGATATCACGTTTGAATGCGTGATATCTGCATGTGATAAGAAAAACACCAATGGATGGATATTGTTACTAGTCAACAACTGCTATCTGTAACAAGGAATACAGCAAGCATGTGTGGATATGTGAATTCACGAACTGAAACATAAGTGAACATATGCGACAAGGAATGCACTGTAATATCTGTAATATGGAAAACGCCAAACTGGTGTGAACGCGTGATATCTGCACGTGATAAGAAAAACACCAAACATGTGTGAATGCGTGATAGCTCCTTGTTAAAAGAAAAACACCACGCATGTGTGAATGCGTGATATCTGCTTAAGACAATAAACACAAAACATGTGTGAATGCGTGATATCTACATTTGATGAGAAAAATACCAAACATGTGTGAATGCATGATATCTGCATGTGATCAGGAAAACACCAAACATGTGTGAATGCCTGATATCTGCATGTGATAAGGAAAACACCAACATGTTTGAATGCGTGATATCTGCATGCCATAAGGAAAAGCACCAAACATGTTTGAATGCGTGATATCTGCATGCCATAAGGAAACACCAAACATGTTTGAATGCGTGATATCTGCATGCCATAAGGAAAACACCAAATATGTTTGAATGCGTGATATCTGCATGCATAAGGAAAACACCAACTTTGTTGAACGCGTGATATCTGCATGGAATAAGGGAAACACCAAACACGATATCACGTTTGAATGCGTGATATCTGCATGTGATAAGGAAAACACCAAACATATGTGAATGGGTGATATCTGCATGTGATAAGGCAAACGCCAAACGTGTGAATGGCGCGATATCTGCATGTGATAAGGCAAACACCAAACTGTGAATGCGTGATATCTGCATGCGATAAGGCAAACACCAAACATGTTTGAATGCATGTAAGAAATAGATTTTCTGTCACAAGGAATGTACTGTTACTATTAACTACATACTAACAGTACTGTTAATATGTTATATTTGTGGCAAAGGAATGCATGGGTCATATATGTAACTAGGAATAACAAAATATATATGCATGGGCGATATATGTAACAACAAATAACCAAACATGTATACACTTGCGATATACTATTATGTAAGGAATAGCAAAACATGTGCGGATAGAAGCACATAAAATTGTGAAGCTTTTAGATGTAAGATACAATGTTTTACACTATGCATTGAGAAATATCCCGCGTGTGACATTAAACGATTAAATAAATTGACGAATTCAGTTTTCATGTACTCTTAAATAAATGAACAATCTGACTTTTGTGACAATTGCCTGTGGTATACAAGTTACATGTCTCACTCCTGCTTTCTGATTATCTCCCCTCCATCAGACTTCGATGAATGTTCCGCGAATAACGGGGACTGCTCTGTCAGCTGCCACAACACAGCCGACTCCTACTACTGTAGCTGTCACACGGGTTGGGAACTCGCTTCAGACCAGAGAGCCTGTCAAGGTAAAAACAACACAAATTGTTTTCGCTCCACTACTCAGTGGAAAATAAGTTATGTGGGTATTGAAATGTTTTTATATATTGAAACATGAAATTACATATAGCTTATGTATATGTAGTTATTACGTCTTCTTGCAAGGTAAAGATCTATCTTCCCATGTTTTAAAGTACACATGAAAAGGTTTTATCACACCAAAAGTACGGTTTTAAGGAACATGAAGAAAGGTCTGCAACAAAATTTCATTTTTGAGGTATATTTTACATTTCTTAATTGTCCCACTACTTTATGCATATTTTTCGCCAATGGTCGGGAATATTCGGAAATGGCGTCATCGATGAACATACATGCTGGGAACGCAGAGCTAGTTTAGTGCACCCAATTCGAGCTCTCCTCCAGATAAAGTTGTTTTGAAAGCTATCACCGGTGATGTCGCAACAGCGGCCTGCTTAATTTCCGGACTGACCGCTGGGGCATAAGGAAAACTATAGTTTTCAGCCATTTTTGCACCCCAAGAAGAAAGCTGATAAGCCTTTTTGTGCTTTTATATGTTAGGCCACATTCTAAGCTCCATATTAAGAAATAGAAACCAAGTATTTCATGTATCCTTTGCTCCCCGTTAAGCGTATATGGATTTAGATTTTAACACTATTTTTGTGACTTAATTTTACGCGAGTCCTTCGAATTTGTCTGCTGCACGTTTGACATGGTATATTAAAAACTTATAGATGAGAAATTGAAGCGTCTAGAAACTTCAGACTGGATTTGAAAAACAATTTCAACATGACAAAACATCAAAATATGCAATAATATTTATATCTGAATTGTTGCGAAGCTGGACTAAAGATTTATTTCATCTGATTATCGTATCACAAATGAAATTTCAAATAGGCAAACATTTCAGCTTGTAATTTAACGAGTATGGAGGGAATATAAGAGTTGGGGGTGGGAAGCGTGGAATGGTCGGCACTATCCCAACACCTCATGCAGGCTACGGTTCAGGTGATGCATAGAGACACGAAGTTTCGGTTCCGGGGAAGATTTAAGAGCTATTTTTGCCCTTTAAGTGATGATATGGCATCAAAAACAGATGGTACAATGCCATACCACCACATGTAGCTTGCACTTTTCTCCACAACATATCAAAAAATCAACCTAGCGTGACCACCATTTTTTTAGCCGTGGTTGCTGGAAGTGAAGTCATATATAACCAAACAAGCATACACATTAACATGTTTACGTTAACTTGGTATCCTGAAGGGTGGGAGTGGGGGTGTTGGGGAGGTAATAAGTAACACTGGCAAAAAAGTTTTCAGTTCTATCCGAAAACAGACAAAATTCTGATATATTTTAACTAGGTGCAAACTAGCAGTGCAGAAATGTATAGTGCATCATTGTTCTAAAAAGACTGTGTGGTAGTATTACCCAACCAGTGCTCCTTCACTTTTCAGTTCGGAGGCAGATCTAGGACCCAACTGCCTGAATTGCGCATGTCTAACCTATAGAGGTTATATGCACGCAAATCGAAAAGCAAAATCTGGTGAAGAATACTGTGTATAGACCTGTTTTCATGCAGTTGATAATAATGTCGCAAGACATTAAGGCACTGTTAAGACAAGTTCCAAGCGCAATGAATAAGCCCCTATATGTAGGAAGATTACAATTTGACTATTACAATGTAGGCATACCTGTCACCGAGTACGCCTATTTTTTTTTACTTAAATATGACTGATTGGCAACTAGTAGACATAAGTTGTTTACGTTAGCACATGTATAGGTGGTAAATTGAAAGGACTATGATATGGTGCTCCGAAAAGGTATAGACCTACTGTACGTGAGGCATCAGTGAGGATAAGGTCCTATGTATACAGTTTAATGTTCCTCAAAGGCCTCTGACATAGGCCTCTGCTGAAGGACACCTCGAGGGATAAGGCCTAACAAAATGAAGCCATCGGATTACGTCTTGCTTCGCGCTTCTGTTGAAACAGTCATGCATGTATGTGACACTACCACTGGATGATTATCTCGGGGCCCGAGGTCTTTTTCTAGAAGTTTTTCTTTTTTCTTTGCCTGCTGAAAAAAAGGAAAAAACTCCAACCCGATCTCTGAAAGATTTTCTTGTTTTTTGGGGGGGGGGGAGGGGGGGGGGGGGGGGGCTGCGTACAAAATTCTAAAAAATGAAAAAAAAACGCACAGTTAAAATAAATGAAAGAAAACCGCCACGTCCCTTTTACGGCGCGGTAGTTTACATATAGTCGAATGTCTCCTCCCAGTTTGAAACTTGGTTTGACAGCCTATACTTACAACATCGTTGTCAGAGTTGTCAGAGTTCCTAACTTGAATCAGAGCATTTCACATCTAGGAGCTACTCGCCTCTCCTAGCCTGGATAAAACCTTAAGTGTCGACTGCAAGCCGCAATATCTTAATCATGGATAGCAAACGTAAGTTGGAAATGGACCTATTAAAAAATTTTAGAAAATGTAGTGGGTAACTTTACCTTGGAAAATGTCGCAAGACATAACTTTATTCAAAACAGACGTTTTACAGCGGCATGGTAGGCCCTTAATTTTTTTTGCAGGTCATATAATGTTCCAGGAATGATCAGTGGTGGAACAGCTATTAGTTCTCCGCCCATTTCCGCCAGCTCTATGCACCCTGTAGGCCTGTCTGCCTTTCCCGCCCATTTTCGACAGTTCTCTGCACTCTGCATGCCTAACTGCCTAATCCATTCTCGCAAGTTCTCTGAACACTCTCTGCCTGTCAACATTTCCCGCCCGTTTCCGTCAGTTCTCTGCACTCTGCAGAACTGTCTACCTTTCCCGCCCATTCCCGTCAGCTCTCTGCAATCTGTAGGCCTGTCTACCTTTCTCGTCCATTTTCGCAAGTTTTCATCTGCACTCTGTCTGCCTGCCAGCCTGCCTGCCTAGCTTTCCCGTGCAGTACACCAGCTTATCAGTCTGCCTGCCTAGCTTTCCCGTGCAGTATACCAGCTTATCAGTCTGCCTGCCTAGCTTTCCCGTGTATTACACCAGTTCATCAGTCAGCCTGCCTGGCTTTCCCGTGCATTACACCAGCTTATCAGTCTGCCTGCCTAGCTTTTCCGTGCATTACACCAGCTTATCAGTCTGCCTGCCTTGCTTTCCCGTGCAGCACATCAGCTTATCAGTCTGCCTGCCTGGCTTTCCCGTCCATTACACCAGCTTATCAGTCTGCCTGCCTTGCTTTCCCGTGCATTACACCAGTTTATCAGCCTGCCTGCCTAACTTTCCCGTGCATTACATCAGCTTATCAGTCTGCCTGCCTGGCTTTCCCGTGCAGTACACAAGCTTATCAGTCTGCCTGCCTGGCTTTCCCGTGCATTACACCAGCTTATCAGTCTGCCTGCCAAGATTTCCCGTGCATTACACCAACCTATCAGCCAGTCTGCCTAGCTTTCCCGTGCATTACACCAGCTTATCAGTCTGCCTGCCTTGCTTTCCCGTGCATTACATCGGCTTATCAGTCTGCCTGTCTTGCTTTCCCGTGCATTACACCAGCTTATCAGTCTGCCTGCCTGGCTTTCCCGTGCATTACACCAGCTTATCAGTCTGCCTGCCTAGCTTTCCCGTGCATTACACCAGCTTATCAGTCTGCATGCCTTGCTTTCCCGTGCAGTACACCAGCTTATCAGTCTGCCTGCCTTGCTTTCCCGTGCATTACATCAGCTTATCAGTCTGCCTGCCTAGCTTTCCCGTGCATTACACCAGCTTATCAGTCTGCCTGCCTAGCTTTCCCATGCAGTACACCAGCTTATCAGTCTGCCTGCCTAACTTTCCTGTGTATTACACCAGCTTATCAGTCTGCCTGCCTGGCTTTCCCGTGCAGTACATCAGCTTATCAGTCTGCCTGCCTAGCTTTCCCGGGCATTACACCAGCTTATCAGTCTGCCTGCCTTGCTTTCCCGTGTATTACATCAGCTTATCAGTCTGCCTGCCTGGCTTTCCCGTGTATTACACCAGTTCATCAGTCTGCCTGCCTGGCTTTCCCGTGTATTACACCAGCTTATCAGTCTGCCTGCCTAGCTTTCCTGTGCATTACACCAGCTTATCAGTCTGCCTGCCTGGCTTTTCCGTGCATTACACCAGCTCATCAGTCTGCCTGCCTAGCTTTCCCGTGTATCACACCAGCTTATCAGTCTGCCTGCCTGGCTTTCCCGTGCTGTACACCAGCTTATCAGTCTGCCTGCCTTGCTTTCCCGTGCATTACACCAGCTTATCAGTCTGCCTGCCTAGCTTTCCTGTGCATTACACCAGCTTATCAGTCTGCCTGCCTAGCTTTCCCGTGCATTACACCAGCTTATCAGTCTGCCTGCCTTGCTTTCCTGTGCATTACACCAGCTTATCAGTCTGCTTGCCTAGTTTTCCCGTGCAGTACACCAGCTTATCAGTCTGCCTACCTTGCTTTCCCGTGCAGTACACCAGCTTATCAGTCTGCCTGCCTTGCTTTCCCGTGCATTACACCAGCTTATCGGTCTGCCTGCCTAGCTTTCCCGTGCAGTACACCAGTTTATCAGTCTGCCTGCCTAGCTTTCCCGTGCAGTACACCAGCTTATCATTCTGCATGCCTGGCTTTCCCGTGTATTACATCAGCTTATCAGTCTGCCTGCCTGGCTTTCCCGTGCATTACACCAGTTCATCAGTCTGCCTGCCTGGCTTTCCCGTGCATTTCACCAGCTTATCAGTCTGCCTGCCTAGCTTTCCCGTGCATTACACCAGCTTATCAGTCTGCCTGCCTTGCTTTCCCGTGCAGTACACAAGCTTATCAGTCTGCCTGCCTGGCTTTCCCGTGCATTACATCAGCTTATCAGTCTGCCTGCCTAGCTTTCCCGTGTATTACATCAGCTTATCAGTCTGCCTGCCTAACTTTCCCGTGCAGTACACCAGCTTATCAGTCTGCCTGCCTAACTTTCCCGTGTATTACACCAGCTTATCAGTCTGCCTGCCTGGCTTTCCTGTGCAATACACCAGCTTATCAGTCTGCCTGCCTAGCTTTCCCGTGCAGTACACCAGCTTATCAGTCTGCCTGCCTTGCTTTCCGGTGTATTACATCAGCTTATCAGTCTGCCTGCCTTGCCTTCCCGAGCATTACACCAGTTCATCAGTCTGCCTGCCTAGCTTTCCCGTCCATTACACCAGCTTATCAGTCTGCCTGCCTGGCTTTCCCGTGCATTACACCAGCTTATCAGTCTGCCTGCCTAGCTTTCCTGTGCATTACACCAGCTTATCAGTCTGCCTGCCTGGCTTTCCCGTGCATTACACCAGCTTATCAGTCTGCCTGCCTGGCTTTCCCGGGCATTATACCAGCTTATCAATCTGCCTGCCTAGCTTTCCTGTGCATTACACCAGCTTATCAGTCTGCCTGCCTAGCTTTCCCGTGCAGTACACCAGCTTATCAGTCTGCTTGCCTAGATTTCCCGTGCATTACACCAGCTTATCAGTCTGCCTACCTTGCTTTCCCGTGTATTACACCAGCTTATCAGTCTGCCTGCCTAGCTTTCCCGTGCATTACACCAGCTTATCGATCTGCCTGCCTAGCTTTCCCGTGCAGTACACCAGTTTATCAGTCTGCCTGCCTAGCTTTCCCGTGTATTACACCAGCTTATCATTCTGCATGCCTGGCTTTCCCGTGTATTACATCAGCTTATCAGTCAGCCTGCCTGGCTTTCCCGTGCATTACACCAGTTCATCAGTCTGCCCGCCAGGCTTTCCCGTGCATTACATCAGCTTATCAGTCTGCCTGCCTAACTTTCCCGTGCATTACACCAGCTTATCAGTCTGCCTGCCTGGCTTTCCCGTGCATTACACCAGCTTATCATTCTGCCTTCCTAACTTTCCCGTGCATTACACCAGCTTATCAGTCTGCCTGCCTAGCTTTCCCGTGCATTACACCAGCTTATCAGTCTGCCTTCCTAACTTTCCCGTGCATTACATCAGCTTATCAGTCTGCCTGGCTAGCTTTCCCGTGCATTACACCAGCTCATCAGTCTGCCTGCCTGGCTTTCCCGTGCATTACACCAGCTTATCAGTCTGCCTACCTAGCTTTCCCGTGCATTACACCAGCTCATCAGTCTGCCTGCCTAGCTTTCCCGTGCATTACACCTGCTTATCAGTCTGCCTACCTCGCTTTCCCGTGCATTACACCAGCTTATCAGTCTGCCTACCTAGCTTTCCCGTGCAGTACACCAGTTCATCAGTCTGCCTGCCTAGCTTTCCCGTGCATTACACCAGCTTATCAGTCTGCCTACCTAGCTTTTCCGTGCATTACACCAGCTTATCAGTCTGCCTACCTCGCTTTCCCGTGCATTACATCAGCTTATCAGTCTACCTACCTAGCTTTCCCGTGCATTACACCAGCTCATCAGTCTGCCTGCCTGGCTTTCCCGTGCATTACACCAGCTTATCATTCTGCCTGCCTAGCTTTCCCGAGCAGTAGGGCCTACACCAGCTTATCAGTCCGCCAGCCTAGCTTTCCCGTGTATTACATCAGCTTATCAGTGGAAGAGGTACAAACACACTTCATCAATATCAACAGTATCAACTAGCTGCTGTCTAGCTCAGTAATGTAACCAACAGTTAATTACGATAACACCCTGATTTAGCAAAGACAAGAAGCCTACAAAATTTAGGACACAAAAATATAAAAACTCAAGCTTATAGCATTGGATGGACGGCATACATGTTGGCCTAGCTGTACATCATGATCAACAACCACTGTTGCAGTTGTCATCAATCATTGTTCACAGTTTTGCTACCTTACACGGGTCATCATGATAGCCTTCGGCTCATCGCACCAAATTGTCGACCATAGATGTTCATTACTGTATTGACCGACTCTATGCTTCGAACATTAGCGCCATCAAGTAGTTACTAACCACTCTACGCAAGTATCCGAGAAGGACGCCACCTGTCGGCAATTTCAGCATGCTAAAGCCATCGTCTGCTCGCCGCTTTGAAACCATTAGAGGGTACTTTCTGCGTAAATAGTATGCAAAAGTCATTTAGGATAATTAGTGATGTGCCATCATAGAAGTACGGTAGGCCCACTAGAAGTGATGCATTATGCTTCAACTCTCAAGCAATCACTGAGCAAACTGAATCCAACGGCAACGGAAATTTGGAAACAAGTAAGCAGGTGAAATAGGGGTTTCATTGTTCTGAACAACCGTCGTTTATAGAAGTAATTATAGGGTATACTGTGATTAGTTCATTCTAGTGAATGAGTCTGCGAGTTGAATTATAATTAAAGGATCAAACGAAGCTAGACAGGTAAACACTCTGCCAGTAAATATCATTGAATATCGAAAACTGAGCGCTGCATAATGGGGTACATGTTACAACACTCATAATATCAGTGGTCTATCTCTGCATTCTTTACTCGATCAGTGACTGATAAATATATAACTTCATCATTCTCCATTAAAACAGCTTCGTGATCCAATTATCACACAGCCAATCAAATGGCCGAAATGCATGCCCAGGAGTCAGGGAAAGTTTACATCCAAAGTGTATGACGGTGGGTTTATGTCCTGTGATCTTATTAAAGTCTCTTACAACATGACATGACTGAGTGAGAGGTGGAACTGTGAAGACTAAAAAAGAAATTTAAACATTTAAATAATAAACTGAAACTAAGGTTTTTGGAAAGCTGTTTGAAAAAAGACAGGCTTGTATATGCTGACTGGCAGTGGAAAGGCACTGTGCTATTGTGTTGTTGACCGACTTGAAGTGAAGGCAAGGGTACGTTCAGTTCGTCGATCTGACCACCACTGGTTGCAGATTCCGCAGTCACAGTGTGACGTCCCAATGTTCTGGAACTCCACCGACATCAGATTTGGCAGTGGTACAACTGGTCTCCTCCAGTGACCGATGGAACGACACGTCATTGGCCACTACCTCCTCCAGTGGCCACCTGGGAGCAAATAGAACGGACCCCAACAGAAACAACAGCCGATCAACCAACTCGTCTGAAATGTTAGAAGGCTATTATACTGAACCTTACTGCCAGTGGGTTTCCAGACGTGTAAGGAAGTGTGATGGGGAATTTAATCAGGGACATAACTGAAGCCGTTGTCCAGTAGACATTTTTCTTACAACAGCTGATGTGGAACCGCGTTCATTGGTTGACACAACTTCTAAATACTCATGTCGCAGGGAATTCCCCCAAGTATAACAGGTGGATTGAGCATAGAATGATGAGATAGGTCACTGATATTACAATGTGAGTGTAACATGCTACTTCGTTCTAAATAATGATATTGACTAGCATGGATTGAGGTACGTACTGGTCCCGTGATGAGAGCAAGTTAGTCAGCAAAACAATCACAAGGCACCATAGTCTTGGTCCAAGATAGAAATCTTTGTGACGATACGAGCGTTGCTTGCATTTAAATAAAGTTTTGAAGTGAACCGATCACAGCGGATTTAAAGACGATGGGCAACATTAGCGGAAAATGAATTGAACGTTTGAGATGGTTGAGGAGAATGATCATTACACTGCAACAAATGGGCCGGCCCGTTGTAATTAATACTGGGTAGTGCTATTGTTGTGTAATATTGAAGTGTCAGAATCAGTGCCATATATGCAGACCATAAATTATAAATACCGTGCAGTGTTGTATACAGGTGCAGCATCAACATCAGCATCATGTAAGGGTCGTGGTGTGTGTACAGTATTCAAATGTTAGAACATTATCAGTCTGACCCGGTCCACTACTTTCTTGGTTAAATTGTTTTCTGGTTTTGTAGATGTGGATGAATGTGCTGGGAATCATGGCTGTGGGCAGATCTGCTCTAACAACGAAGGCTCATACTTGTGTAATTGCTGGCAGGGTTACTACCTGCACTCTGACCAGAGGGCCTGCTATGGTGAGTATACAGAGGTATAGAACCGGTGGTTTGTTAGCTGTAGGTACGTCTCTTCACACAGTGAGGACTCATACTGGTCTACCTGTAGACAGGGTTACTACATCCATTCTGGCAAACAGGCCTGCCCAACATAAGGTGTACGCCTAAGCTGAGGTGTATATGGTCTTTATGAGGCAATGTATCTCAGATACACCTCAGCAACTTTGAGAAACATCAGCATTATTAGGAAGATATACCTGAGGTACACCTTAGGAAGTTTTTTAATTTTTAAGTGATCAGCCACTTTCAAACTTTTAAAATAAGAGATGGCAGTTTTAGACATTTTATCTCGAAGAGAATGGTGACTACAAAATTACAAATGTATTTGTAGAAAAAAAATTTACGAAATAAATGTGAACTTTTGTCTCACCCTATACTTGCCAATCAGTATGCAAATATTGACCAATCACAGAGCACAAATGTATTTGCCCCTGTTATTCCCTTATGGCCATTCCAGACTGTGGAGAAACGACTCAGTTATGCACTGATTGATGCTTCCTTGAACAGAATTTGTAAGATTTGAGGGATGAAGAAAAGTTCAAAATATGGCCTAGAAAAAGAGTAGGCTAGCATTTAATTTTGATCAGCTAGAAAGCTTCATGTAAATGTATATCACTGTTGTTGTTGTAAACCAGCTAAAATTTACAGATCTATGCTGTAAGCAAAAAATTTCACTTTAATACAAACTTACAGCTTGATTTATAATTTATGCAGCAAGTATCACTTAAACTAAAAGTGTTTTGATCTTATTTTCTGTGAAAATAAAAGTGGAAATAGTGTGTCAAATGTGAGTTACACTCAGGTACATCTACCCTGCCAATAAACATACCTCAGCTATACCTCCAGCTGTTCCTTAAGTACACCTCAGGCATCTTATTTTTTCCTCAGTCTTTCCAGGGTACACTTCCACTTAAGGGTTACTTGAGATATTAATTTGCATCATTGACAATACATCAGATGTACTGCTGGTACACCTCACATACACCTCAAGTATACCTCAGACGCCTCAGATCAGATATGCTACACCTCAGTGATACCCCTCAGATGTACCTCAAGTATGCCTCCAGTACACCTTGTTAGAGTAAAGGTGCTACGGTCACTATACAGAGATGCAGAACCTTTAATGTTTAGGCTGGCGGTACATCTGCTGTAGTGAAGGCTCATACTTGTGTACTTGTAGACAGGGTTACTACTGATAGTGGCAGGATAAAATGCCAAAATATTTGGTCCCTTGTATATCAAATTGTTGTATAATTGTTCGGTTTGCAGACATTGATGAGTGTTCTGACAACAATGGAGGTTGTGAGCAAAGCTGCAGTAATTCTGAGGGCTCCTTCTCGTGTGGCTGTGACACAGGCTACTCCCTGGCCATTGATGGGTTGGCTTGTGAAGGTAAAGTGAGACCCCTGGAAGATGCATAGCAGATATATGTAGCTGATATGTATTACCCTATTTCTTCTAAAATTTGGGCTGCCTGGTCGGCTGATTGTAGACAATATGTATGTAATTCTAGCAGCAGTATTGTTACTTTGTTCTCACATCTAATGAACAACATAGGCCTACTCATATCTTTACTTTTCCAAAAGCCTGGTAGAGAAATGTAATATTATATTTTCAACACTACTAATATTTGTCCCAAATATTAGTAGAATTAGGGCAAGTGAAATACCCCTGTAATCTCTGGTCAAGTGATTGTAGAAATAACTGTTGTTACAATCTTGACAGTATTTGGATGTACTTACTAGCAGTAGCACATCTAGTTAATATATATGTGCATTTTTCTATGGTTTTTGTATGTATATCCTTACACTAAAGTTAAATGTTGAACATAAAATTAACCCAGGATCTTCATAAAGTTATACACTCAGTTGTCAGTAATCTTTTGAGAAATGGTATTTGAAATGTGATAATTTGACCATTTGCAGATATTGATGAATGTGCAATAGACCCTTTGACATGCACAGCTAATGGAGACTGTGTGAACAATGATGGATCATACACATGTGATTGTCATGCAGGTTATGAGTTTCATCCAGACGTAGCCTGTACAGGTAAGTGCCTTGTCGCACATGTTATGAGTTTCATCCAGACTTAGCCTGTACAGGTAAGTGCCTTGTCACACAGGTTATGAGTTTCATCCAGACTTAGCCTGTACAGGTGAGTGCCTTGTTGCACATGTTATGAGTTTCATCCAGACTTAGCCTGTACAGGTGAGTGCCTTGTCACACAGGTTATGAGTTTCATCCAGACTTAGCCTGTACAGGTGAGTGCCTTGTCGCACATGTTATGAGTTTCATCCAGACTTAGCCTGTACAGGTAAGTGCCTTGTCACGCAGGTTATGAGTTTCATCCAGACTTAGCCTGTACAGGTGAGTGCCTTGTTGTACAGGTTATGAGTTTCATCCAGACTTAGCCTGTACAGGTAAGTGCCTTGTTGCACAGGTTATGAGTTTCATCCAGACTTAGCCTGTATAAGTAAACGCCCTATCACACAGGCTATGCGTTTCATCCAGACTTAGCCTGTACAGGTAAGTGCCCTATCACACAGGTTATGAGTTTCATCCAGACTTAGTCTGTACAGGTAAGTGCCTTGTCGCACAGGTTATGAGTTTCATCTAGACATAATCTGTACAGGTAAACGCCTTGTCACACAGGTTATGAGTTTCATCCAGACACAACCTGTACAGGTAAATGCCCTACCACACAGGTTATGAGTTTCATCCAGATATAACCTGTACAGGTAAACACCCTATCACACAAGTCATTAGTTTCATCCAGATATAACCTGTACAGGTAAATGCCCTATCACACATGTTATGAGTTTCATCCAGACATAACCTGTACAGGTAAATGCCCTATCACACAGGTTATGAGTTTCATCCAGACATAACCTGTACAGGTAAGTGCCCTGTCACACAGGTTATGAGTTTCATCTAGACATGACGTGTACAGGTAAACGCCCTGTCAAACAGGTTATGAGTTTCATCCAGACATAACCTGTACAGGTACAGGGTTATCAGTTTCATCCAGACTGGATACATGTATGATATTTATATAAATGCTACTTATGTGAATGCTACTTCCCTACCTTTCATCCTTTTTGGTGTAGATTGGTTGAGATGAAGCCTGGAGCATCAGGAGGTAATTTGCCATGATTTGGCAGTGTTTGATTGTAAATGTAGCCCAACACTGTTGGTACATGTATGTTGTGTTTGCAGACACAGATGAGTGTGCTGTAGGTAATGGGGCATGTGGACAGATCTGCAGCAATTCTGATGGCTCTTACAGCTGTAGTTGTCAGGATGGGTATGAACTCAGCAACGATGGCCACACCTGTGAAGGTAAACTATTCTTTTAATAAAACATTTTAGCTGCGCTAGCTGAGTGACTACATCATAGTACCTGACATTAACATAAGCTGAGAGCATATATTGTGTTATGCTGTGTTTTGTCATCACTTCATTGGCAAATCTCTTTAAAATGTATGCAGTTCTGTGCTCATTTCACCAAACCAAACTGTAAAGCAATTTAGTGTCACTGTTCTTCTGCGGGGTGTCTCTTGTCACCTAGACAATTTTATTTGCAATGCAATTTCATACCAGAAATGTGATTTTAAAATTTTGTGAAAGTGGACTCTGGTGGACTAGTGTTAGTACACTGTGAACAGGAAGGGTTTGAAGTATGGTGTCTGAAATATGGCATTGTGACATGGCGTTCCAGTGAGGCAGCACTATAAGTGTGTCAGCATGGAGAACTGCAGCAGAAGGAGGCATTGTGTCTCAGGCATGTTCTTCCGGTGAGGCACCGCTATAGACGTGTCAATGTGAAGGAGTGCTGCAGACGAAGACACTGTGTCTGAGGCATGTTGTTCTGATGAGGCTTCGCTATAGACGTGTCAGCATGGAGAAGTGCTGCAGAGGAAGACAGTGTGTCTGAGGCATGGTGCTCAAGTGAGGCAGGACTATAAATGTTTCAGCACATGTAGGTAAAACACTATACACTGGGCATTGAATTCTAATAAGACATTGTGGTGATTCTACAAAACTAATGCTGAAAGCTATGTTAAACATGGGTTAATAAATCAATCTACTCTACTGTTTTCAGACATTGACGAATGTTCCTCGTCCAATGGTGGCTGTGACCACACCTGTGTCAACATCCCTGGGTCATTCACTTGTAGCTGTGACTCTGGCTATGAACTAGGTTCTGAGGGATTGACCTGCTCAGGTGAGTGGAATCTTGCTCTCGGCTCTGTGGTGCCTGACAGAAGGGTATGAGGCTTAGGTAATGTTAAAGGCTAAGTATGAGGTGTAGGCTACCAGTGATAATACCAAGTGTAGAGTACAGGTGTCTGGTGATAAAATCAAGGGTGTGATACAGGTGTCAGGCAAATTAACCAAGGATGGAGTAGAGGTGTCTGGTAATATGACCAAGGGTGCGGTACACGTATCAGGTAATAAGACCAAAGGTGGGGTATATGTGTGTGGTAATAAGATCAAGGTGCCAGGTATTAAGATCAAGGGTGAGGTACAAGTGTCAGGTAACATAACCAAGCGTGGGGTACAGGTGTCAGGTAATAAGATTAAGGATAGGGTACGTGTCTCTGGTGATGCGACTTTCATGGGTGTGGAACAGAAGTCAGGTAATACAACTTTACTGTTGAATACAGATGTGCAAAATTAGGGTAGGATACATGTCACAGGTAACAATGTTTAGGGTGTGGAACAGTTACCAGGATTAGAATGTGTTAATGTCACCATTAGTTCCTCTAATGGGAATATTTAAAAAATGACATTATGTACTTTACCATGCTGTCCTCTCTTTACACGTTGGCATAAATGTCAATGTGTTTACTGTTAACACCTTTTGAAGCAAAAATATAATCCACTTGCATTTGGTAAACAGATGTACTTCACATGTATTTTAAACCCTGTTGTTTTGTCTTTTCCTGAGGGCTTGTCAACCATTGCTATGTGTGTTTGTACCTCTTTCTGTGGTAAGGATGACTAGGAAGGAATGGATGGCTATCTTGATGTAAATTCTTCTTTCAGATATTGACGAGTGTTCCTCATTAAATGGTGGCTGTGATCACACTTGTTCCAACATGGCAGGATCATTTACCTGTAGCTGTTTGAGTGGGTATCAACTGGACAATGATGGCTTTACCTGCTCAGGTGAGAAAACTTGTAGTATATTTGAGTGGCTTCAGTGAAAGTGAAAATGGTAAAGCTGATAATAAGCGAGAAAGTACGTATGAATCTGAGCATGCTATCATTTCTTCATTCATCCTAAATAAAGCAATGAAAATGACCAGTACATGACTGAAACATGACTACTTGCTGATTAACAGAACTACACTGAAAACCTGTTCTCAAGCATTCCATCCAAGTACATCTAACTGTGCATTATTTTTGTCTTCAGACATTAATGAGTGTTCTTCATCCAATGGTGGCTGTGCTCATATCTGTCAAAACTCAGCTGGTTCCTACACCTGCAGCTGTAACTCTGGATACAACCTCCAGGCAGATGAGAGAGGATGCTCAGGTAAGGAAATGTTGATCAGTGACAGGTGTATGTCGACTGTAGATGTAACTGTGGGTACAACCTCTAACCAGATGAGAAAGATGCCCAGGTAAGGAAATGTTGATCAGTGACAGGTGTATGTAGACTGTAAATGTAACTGTGGGTACAACCCCCAACCAAATGAGAAAGATGCTCAGGTAGGGAATGTTGGTCAGTGACAGGTGTATGTAGAGTGTAGATGTAACTGTGGGTACAACCTCCAGCCAGATGAGAGAGGATGCTCAGGTAAGGAAATGTTGATCAGTGACAGGTGTATGTTGACTGTAGATGTAGCTGTGGGTACAACCTCCAGCCAGATGAGAGAGGATGCTCAGGTAAGGAAATGTTGATCAGTGACAGGTGTATGTTGACTGTAGATGTAGCTGTGGGTACAACCTCCAGCCAGATGAGAGAGGATGCTCAGGTAAGGAAATGTTGATCAGTGACAGGTGTATGTTGACTGTAGATATAACTGGGGGTACAAACTCCAACTGGATGAGAGAGGATGCTCATGTAAGGAAATGTTGATCAGTGACAGGTGTATGTAGACTGTAGATGTAACTGTGGGTACAACCCCCAACCGGATTAGAAAGACACTCAAGTAAGAGAATGTTGATCAGTGACAGGTGTATGTAGACTCTGGTATAAAACTCTGATTAGACTAACTATTTTTCTTCTGTGACATGCATGGAACAGTATCCTATTCTATCAGGGGCTTGACAGTCAGTGTTCATGTTTCAGATGTTGATGAATGCCAGGTGAACAAAGGAGGGTGTGAACACACCTGTTCAAATTCGCTGGGCTCTTTCAGCTGTAGTTGCAACATAGGCTTTGAGCTGGACGCCAATAACAAAGGCTGCTCAGGTGAGAGTTTACATTTCTGTACCCTAATGAGCAAATCACATAATGCACAGCAGATGTTTCCCATCATTTTGCCTATTGTTCCAACTAGTTATATTGGTAAATGTGATAATGCAAAATGAACATGATGTCCATTTGATGATCTGACATTCACACAATTAAATATTCAACAGAACTAGAAACCATACCAAACCAGGGACCCTCCAACTTTCTCTGACAGTATTTATTTATTTATTTATTTTGATTGGTGTTATACGCTGTACTCAAGAATATTTGGCTTATACAACGGTGGCCCAGCATTATGGTGGGAGGAAACCGGCAGACCCCACAACCATCCGCAGGTTGCTGACAGACCTTCCCACATTCGGCAGGCGAGGAAGTCAACATGAGCTGGACTTGAACTCACAACGACACTGCATTCGTGAGACAGCCAGGCCCTTCTCTGAGCAGTATTAGCTTAAAAAAGTGTAGTTGTCAGAGCAATCAAGTCATATATTCAATTGTACCAGTACATGACTCTCTAATCTCTACTGAATGATTTGACAGTTTTCAAATTTTCTTACTTCAGATATCAATGAGTGCTCTTTGAACACTGACGGGTGTTCTCAGGTCTGTTCTAACAACATTGGGTCTTTCCAATGCAGCTGTAACAGTGGCTACTCTCTCTCATCAGATGGTAAAACCTGTGGAGGTAGGGCATAGGATAAGGAGGGCCTGGGGAGTTGTCTCCCTGTCCGTCTGGTTTGTACAGCCAACAAAATAAAAAAGAAACAAAAAACAAATAATAAATGGATATTTTACATGTACCTCCAAGCAGTGGGTGGCCTGTTGATGGCGAAATGTATTCTTAATGCATGCCAATCTATAGTTGAAGTCCCTATTAGTACCCAACACCTACTTAAAGGCTGTTTCTCTGGTGTCTTATATAAATGGAATCAGTAATGTTTAGTTATGGTATTAGTATGTTTTAAACAAGTGAATTTGAAGATCTCTTCAAATTTGTGTCTATGGAGGAAAAGAATTAATAAAAATAATATTGTGTTTTTGAATGAGGAGTTCATTTGGAAAGTTTTATACCTGCATACCACTGTGAAGTGTGATTGATTTTTCTTTCAGATATTAATGAATGCGACCTTCAGTTGGATGGCTGTTCTCAGGTTTGCAACAACAATGTTGGCAGCTTTACCTGCTCATGTAACCCGGGTTATATCTTAGCCAATGATGGAAAAGTATGTGATGGTAATGCCCTGTCCTATGCTACCTGATTGGCTTTTAGGAAATAGATTTGGTTTATTCTTGTAAACCTTACTGTATAAATGTATTGCTTATATATAGTTTTACTTCATGTTGTACAGTAACTTTCTAATTAAACTCTTTTTAAGTGACAAGAAAGCACCTTTTTTAATCTTAAATGAAGACTGATATTGAAGTTAAGTGTCTAAACATAGTTTTGAGTGTGTTTTGTGGTTAATTTTCTGGTAAAGTTTCAGTTGTCCGGGTAGCATGTGTCGAGGTAAAACCTCACTATAGAGTTTGTCTCTCTGATATAATGATGGCTGTTCTCTGTTTTTGGCGCATGAACACATTGATACTCGTGGAGATGTTGGCATGAAAAGATAAAGAGTTCTCATCAGAGTCAAAGTCACTGTCTGAAATTGTTGCATGATGAATATGCATGTAAACCAGATAAACTTGAATGAGAGAACATTTGGAATATGTTCTCATTTCGTAGTTGTTACCTTTATGGGAGGACAAGCTCATAGCATGTGATCTGCACCTAAAGCTTAGCATAGTGCATGTGAACAGTATGCTTTATTTCACCTAAAGGTCCTCATTTTCCAAGTGACACATTTTGCTTAATTTCTTATTTCCCATCACAAGTTTCATTTTAAGACCTTTTTGTGCTTCTGAAAGTGAATTTTCACATACCAAAGTTTTGATGAAATACAGTACATGTACTTTATAATGAACCAATTCTTTCTGTGACACAAATTATTTTTTTAAGAAATTTTAAATTGATCAGTTTTATGGGTGGAGGAAAATGAAGTCTTGAAATAAACTTTTGACCTTTGGCATCTTACTGACAAACTTTCACACATATGACATGCAGATATGCACGCCACACTGGTGGAAGGCAAGTGCCCCTTAATGAATGTTAAACAACGCAGACGGCTGTATGCCAAGCATCATCACCAACAGTAGGAGTGGGGGAGTTAAAGCCTTTAAAGCCTAACTTGAGTGTCCTAGAAGGCTACCACCATGCCCATTGGGCCACAGCCCACTCCCTGTATTCTGTTGAAGGTGGTACATGTACATGTGTGCTTGTGTTTCAGATGTGAATGAATGCAGCAAAGGTAGCCATGATTGCTCACAGCAGTGTCAGAATGTCCAAGGCTCTTTCACCTGTTCCTGTTTGATTGGTTACACACTCCAGGGGAACGCCGTAGCTGCTTAGGTATGTGTATGTGTGTGAGACAAACGAATAGGGCAAAGGAATTAAGCCATTACACTCACAGCAGTGTCAGAATATCCAGGCCTCCTTGATGGCTCTGAAATCGCAAGTGTCCTTACTGCTCTGGCCCTGAAATCATATAGCAATCTTAGATTTAAATCAAAATTTCAAATCACATTAAACTTGTTAATTTTTACACCACATAAATTCTGGGCAAGTTATAATGATTGAAAGTTTTATAGTACTTATAGTCTAACCTGGCTTTTTAATCCCGGGGCCTGGAACATTGAGTGTTTTAACTCCTCTGCAGCTTTGAGTATCGTAATGGCTCAAAAGGTTTCAGGTGTTCTAACAGTTCTGCAACTTTGAGCATTTTAATGACTCTTGAGTGTTCTAATAACTCTACAATCTGAAGTATTTTGAGGACTGGGCAACCTTGTGTGTTCTAATAGCTCTACATCCTGAACTATTCTGACGGCTGGACAGCCTTGAGTGTTCTAATAGCTCTACAGTCTGAAGTATTCCGAGGGCTCTGGAGCCTTGAGCTACATAGAGTATTATATTTGCTTTCCAGGCAAAATCAACAGGGAATAAAAAGCCAAAACAGAATCGGATCCTTCAGAATTGCCACATATAAAATACGCCACTTGCTGTTCTCACCCTCAGACCCTCACACCCATCCTGTTTTGCGTGAGACATAATTTTTTATAATTCCTGCATGAAACGCAAGACATGACATTGAGCTAAAATAAATCAAACCTCCATATGATGGATGTTGGTTTTGGGCAGATGGGTGTTTTTTTTTGTTTTTTCGACAATGTTGGTAATCGGACACTGAGAGGGGCTGAATTAGGCAGTGCCTGTGCCCTCAGTGTACCCGATGATTGCTGTTAAGTACATGTATGTGACATGTTGTGTAGTTGGCTGAACTATGAAAGGCTTGGCAGATAGGGCCAAAAAATACGCCACTTGCTGTTCTCACCCTCAAGCCCTCACACCCATCCTGTTTTGCGTGAGACATAATTTTTTATAATTCCTGCATGAAACGCAAGACATGACATTGAGCTAAAATAAATCAAACCTCCATATGATGGATGTTGGTTTTGGGCAGATGGGGTGTTTTTTTTGTTTTTCGACAATGTTGGTAATCGGACACTGAGAGGGGGCTGAATTAGGCAGTGGCCTGTGCCCTCAGTGTACCCGATGATTGCTGTTAAGTACATGTATGTGACATGTTGTGTAGTTGGCTGAACTATGAAAGGCTTGGCAGATAGGCCAAAAAAATACGCCACTTGCTGTTCTCACCCTCAGACCCTGACACCCATCCTGTTTTGCGTGAGACATAATTTTTTATAATTTCTGCATGAAACGCAAGACATGACATTGAGCTAAAATAAATCAAACCTCCATATGATGGATGTTTGGTTTTGGGCAGATGGGTGTTTTTTTTGTTTTTCGACAATGTTGGTAATCGGACACTGAGAGGGGCTGAATTAGGCAGTGGCCTGTGCCCTCAGTGTACCCGATGATTGCTGTTAAGTACATGTATGTGACATGTTGTGTAGTTGGCTGAACTATGAAAGGCTTGGCAGATAGGCCAAAAAATACGCCACTTGCTGTTCTCACCCTCAGACCCTCACACCCATCCTGTTTTGCGTGAGACATAATTTTTTATAATTCCTGCATGAAACGCAAGACATGACATTGAGCTAAAATAAATCAAACCTCCATATGATGGATGTTGGTTTTGGGCAGATGGGTGTTTTTTTTGTTTTTCGACAATGTTGGTAATCGGACACTGAGAGGGGCTGAATTAGGCAGTGGCCTGTGCCCTCAGTGTACCCGATGATTGCTGTTAAATACATGTATGTGACATGTTGTGTAGTTGGCTGAACTATGAAAGGCTTGGCAGATAGGCCAAAAAATACGCCACTTGCTGTTCTCACCCTCAGACCCTGACACCCATCCTGTTTTGCGTGAGACATAATTTTTTATAATTCCTGCATGAAACGCAAGACATGACATTGAGCTAAAATAAATCAAACCTCCATATGATGGATGTTGGTTTTGGGCAGATGGGTGTTTTTTTTGTTTTTCGACAATGTTGGTAATCGGACACTGAGAGGGGCTGAATTAGGCAGTGGCCTGTGCCCTCAGTGTACCCGATGATTGCTGTTAAGTACATGTATGTGACATGTTGTGTAGTTGGCTGAACTATGAAAGGCTTGGCAGATAGGCCAAAAAATACGCCACTTGCTGTTCTCACCCTCAAGCCCTCACACCCATCCTGTTTTGCGTGAGACATAATTTTTTATAATTCCTGCATGAAACGCAAGACATGACATTGAGCTAAAATAAATCAAACCTCCATATGATGGATGTTGGTTTTGGGCAGATGGGTGTTTTTTTTGTTTTTCGACAATGTTGGTAATCGGACACTGAGAGGGGCTGAATTAGGCAGTGGCCTGTGCCCTCAGTGTACCCGATGATTGCTGTTAAGTACATGTATGTGACATGTTGTGTAGTTGGCTGAACTATGAAAGGCTTGGCAGATAGGCCAGTAGGGTGTCAGTGGTGTATTGCCTCATGCAGGAATCAAAGGCTCACAATCTGTGTATGTGTTGTATATTTCAGATGATGATGAGTGTGCGCTGAACACCGATGGCTGTGGACAGAACTGTCACAACTCTGAGGGGTCGTTCACCTGCAGCTGTAGCTCAGGATATAGTCTACAGCCAGACTATAAAACCTGCTCAGGTAACTTTGTGTGACACACACCTCAGACCAGGTAAATAACACTGATGGCTGTGGACAGAACTGTCACAACTCTGAAGGGTCATTCACCTCAGGCTATAGTCTACACACACCTCAGAACAGGTAAATAAGACTGATGGCTACAGCCAGACCATAAAACCTGCTCAGGTACATGTAACTTTGTGTGACACACACCTCAGATCAGGTAATAACTCTGATGGCTCGATCTGGACAGAACTGAAATAACTCTGATGGGTTGTTCACCTGCAGCTGTAACACAGGCTAGAGTCTGCAGGCAGACAATAAAACCATCTCAGGTAATTTTGTGTGACACACACCTCAGACCAGGAAAACAACCCTGATGGCTGTGGACAGAACTGTAACAAGTGCCAGGTTGTTCACCTGCAGCCGTAACACAGGCTACAGCCAGACTACAGAACCTGCTGAGGAAGAGGCATTACATGATCTGCTTACTTTGTGTCAGCCACTCCTCAGACCAGGTCAGTTTTGGTGTTACTGGTTTTGTGAGATTTCATTTCTGATAATCATCCCACATGAACATATCATAATGTGACCATATACCCAAAACTGTGAGAGACTTCATGAAAAAAATACTGTGTACAGTATTTAAATGACGAAACCTTGGCCCGGTTGGATGGCAAGCTAACACGGCGCAATGACCCAGGAGCCCCTCACCAATGTGGTCACTGTGAGTTCAAAACTTTTTCTCCGGCCGTATGTTAAGAAGTCTGCCAACAGCTTGTGGATGGTCAGGAGTTTCACCTGAGCTCTGCCCAGTTTTATCCTGACCGTGGCGTGTAAGCGAAATATTCTTGAGTACAGTGTAAAACATGAATCGAATAAATAAATAAGTGAACAGAATGATGAAAGCACTTGAAAGATGTCTGTAAAATAATACATATATGCAGGATCTTCTGGCTTGCAAGAAACGGTTAACAAAGTCACAAAATCTTTATCAGAAGGCAGGTACATGTTTGTAAGGATTTTCTGGTATGGTAACTTTCAGATAATAATCAGAAGTTGTTATCCTCATCATTTGACAGATATGGTTGTTCTGATTACAGACATAGATGAGTGCTCCCTGGACAATGGGGGATGTGGTCAAATTTGCCAGAACTCACAAGGGTCCTTCACCTGCTCCTGTACCCCTGGTTACCTCCTACTCAATGATGGGTCATCGTGTCAAGGTAAATTACGCACAAGGGGTCTAGGGCTCCTTTACCTGCTCCTGTACCCCTGGTTACCTCTTACTCAATGATGGGTCGTCGTGTCAAGGTAAAGTACTCACAAGAGGTCTAGGGCTCCTTTACCTGCTCCTGTACCCCTGGTTACCTCTTACTCAATGATGGATCGTCGTGTCAAGGTAAAGTACTCACAAGAGGTCTAGGGTACTGGTTACCTCTTACTCAGTGATGGGTCATCATGTCAAGGTAAATTCCTCACAAGAGGTCTAGGGTACCTTTATCTGCTCCTGTACCACTGGTTACCTCTTACTCAATGATGGATCGTCGTGTCACGGTAAAATACTCACAAGAGGTTTAGGGTACCTTTATCTGCTCCTGTACCACTGGTTACCTTTTAATCAGTGATGGGTCGTCGTGTCAAGGTAAAGTACTCACAAGAGGTCTAGGGTACCTTTACCTGCTTCTGTACCAATGGTTACCTCTTACTCTGTGATAGGGTCGTCGTGTCAAGGTAAATTACTCACAAGAAGTCAGGGGTACCTTTGTCTGCTCCTGTACCAGTGGTTATCTCCTCCTCAGTGATGGGTCGTTGTGTCAAGGTAAAGTACTCACAAGAAGCCGAAGGTACCTTTACCTGCTCTTGTACCAGTGGTTATCTCCTCCTCAATGATAGGTCATTGTGTCAGGGTAAATTAATTACAAGAAGTCAGGGGTACCTTTACCTGCTCCTGTATTGGTTACCTCTTTATACTCAGTGATGGGTCATCATGTCAAAGTACTCACGAGAGGCCTATGGTACCAACACCTACATGTAGCTACCTGAGTAGCTACCTAAAGTAGATTGTAAAAGAAAAACATATTACCCAGTAACAAATCATTTATACCCTTAGCCAAAATAACAATGCATACCAGGTGTTTAAACTACATGTAATATTGACACAGTCACTTATATCACTGAAATATGACAACTCTTCCTAGAGATTTCTTCTGGGCTTCCCAAATGGCACAAGTACATGTAAATCCCTTAGGGGAGAAACACATGTACTGTATGCCCTGTATGTATCCCCCAGATGGAAGGAACGTGACTTAAGGGAGACACACCTGTACTACTGTATGTCCTTTTTGTATCCCCCAGATGAAGGGAATGTGACTTAGGGGAGACACATGTACTGTATGCCCTGTTTGTATCCCCCAGATGGAATGAACGTGACTTAAGGGAGACACACCTGTACTACTGTATGCCCTGTTTGTATCCCCCAGATGGAGGGAACATGACTTCAGGGAGACACACCTGTACTCTATGCCCCATTTGTATCCCCCAGATGGAAAGAACGTGAGTTAAGGGAGACACACCTGTACTGTACGCCCTGTTTGTATCCCCCAGATGAAGAGAAAGTGACTAAGGAGAGACACATCTGTACTGTTAATGCATACCCTGTTTGTATCCCACAGATGTGGTGGAGTGTGGCACACCTGCTGATGACTGTGCTCAGAATTGCTTGAACACTGCCGGCTCCTACACCTGTAACTGTGACAATGGATTTCAGACGAGTGATGGCGGCAAGACGTGTACAGGTTTGTACTCTTGATACTACGTACACAGAGATCAGTTACTGGATTGGTAATACAGCTAAAATTTAATATTGCCAAGCTAATACATAAGTTATGAGACAGGCCCAGATACATGTATGCATTTAAACTGTTTGTATTTCCAGAACAAAGCAAACAAAGCTCTTAATATTGACCAATGAGCTTGGCTCGGTTGCTCAATCTGTCCCTCAAGAGACTATTGGATTTGACAGTTATAAGATGTGACTGGATGGAATTTTACCAATAAATGCCAAGAAGTGAAATGTTGATTGGTCAGATCATTGAATAAATGTTAAAGGTTAGAAAGGATAGCAGGTGCATGTATATGTAATATAGAGCCGTTTTAAACTTTGAATCATGAATTTTGATTTTTAGTGGCTGGAAAAAATAGAAGTTGACAATGTGTAAGAAGTATACATGAGAATATAACATTCAGTGTGTGCCGCCGACAGATGGTGGCTCTCACCTTAACTGCCGCTTTGTGAAGATCAGCTGTACTGCATGCTCTGATTACAGATGTGGACGAGTGTGCTGTGTCTAATGGAGACTGTGACCACAACTGTCACAACTCTGTGGGCACGTTTACCTGCTCCTGTCATTCTGGCTATTCCACTGTGGATGGAGGATTTACCTGTACAGGTGATATTTTTTGGAAATTCATTTTGTACTTTTCTCTTAGTCTGGTTTATGTTTTGCCATATTTATCAATAATGGTAGAGCCCTAGTAAAATTTTGCTAGAGTTAACAAAGGTCAGTGTGCACAATTGCGGATGAGTATGTGTGTACATGTCAAAATCATCAACTGTTAAGACTTGAAGTGCAATGGACATGATTTCAGGATTGTATTTTGTTATTTATAGATGATGATGAGTGTGTGGATAGCAATGGTCAGTGTGCTCAGATTTGTACCAATGAACCTGGGTCATGGAGCTGTACCTGTGAGACTGGATACATCACTCAGGAACAAGGGCGGACCTGCACAGGTGAGGTGATGATAAGTGTGGAGAGCAATGGTCAGTGTGCTCAGATTTGTACCAATGAGTCAGGGTCATGGAGCTGTACCTGTGAGACTGGATACATCACTCAGGAACAAGGGTGGACCTGCACAGGTGAGGTGATGATAAGTGTGGAGAGCAATGGTCAGTGTACTCAGATTTGTACCAATGAGTCAGGGTCATTGAGCTGTACCTGTGAGACTGGGTACATCACTCAGGATCAAGGGCGGACCTGCACAGGTGTGGTGATGATAAGTGTGGAGAGCAATGGTCAGTGTGCTCAGATTTGTACCAATGAGTCAGGGTCGTGGAGCTGTACCTGTGAGACTGGGTACATTACTCAGGATCAAGGGCTGACCTGCACAGGTGAGGTGATAATAAGTGTGGAGAGCAATGGTCAGTGTGCTCAGATTTGTACCAATGAGTCAGGGTCGTTGAGCTGTACCTGTGAGACATCACTCAGGATCACTCAGGATCAAGGGCTGACCTGCACAGGTGAGGTGATGAGAGTGTGGAGAGCAATGGTGATTGTGCTCAGATTTGTACCAATGAGCCATGGTCATGGAGCTGTACCTGTGAGACTGGATACATCACTCAGGATCAAGGGCTGACCTGCACAGGTGAAGTTTGTAGATGATGATGAGTGTGTGGAGGACAGTGAGCAGTGTGCTCAGATTTGTACCAATGAGTCAGGGTCGTGGAGCTGTACAGGTGAGACTGGCTTCTTTGCTCAAGATCAAGGGCTGACCTGCACAGGTGAGGTCTGACCGATCATCAGTAGATGGTCTGAGATGCAAGATTACTTTGCACTGATATAGAACTGGTTTGTTGTCTTTCTGCCTGTACTGATACTTTATTGTACCCTGTTTTTAATTTTGCCATTTTTCTGTTAATGTGACAGTCGTCTCTCCTCCAATATCACATTTATAATGTATTACAGTTTATACCTGGGTAACACGTGGCTTGTTTTCTTTCAGATGTTGATGAGTGTCAGGCGTCTAACAGCGGCTGTGCTCATAACTGTCACAACTCTGCTGGGTCCTTCTCCTGCAGCTGTCAGCCAGGCTACAGGACAGATGATGCCGGCTTCACCTGCCAAGGTAAGTCATTTTGTGAGCTGGTGCCCTAGACATGTGTCTTCATAGTTGGACATGATGATGTACAGGTACAGTCTGTCCACAAAGCTCTACATGTATAAAAAGTAGATGTCTTTTTGTCTTTCACTTTTTTATACATCTAGTTGGTATATTGTAATAGTAGTGGAACTCTTGTATTGAATAGACCGTAGATATATTGTACTCAACCAAGTATCTCTCGTATTCAACCAAGGATCTCTTGTATTCAGCAAAGGATCTCTTGTATTCAACCAAGGATCTCTTATATTCAACAAAGGATCTCCTGTATTCAATAGGGGATCTCTTGTATTCAACAAAGGATCTCTTATATTCAACAGATGATCTCCCGTATTCAATATGGGATCTCTTGTAATCAACAAAGGATCTCTTGTATTCAACAAAGGATCTCCTGTATTCAATAGGGATCTCTTGTATTCAACAAAGGATGTCCTGTATCCAGTAGGGGATCTCTTGTATTCAACAAAGGATCTCCTGTATTCAATAGGGATCTCTTGTATTCAACAAAGGATGTCCTGTATCCAGTAGGGGATCTCTTGTATTCAACAAAGGATCTCCTGTATTCAATAGGGGATCTCTTATTGAAATATTTCATATATATTCTTCATTCAGATGATGACATTTCTGCAGGTTTTCTTCCATATACATGTGCCTTTTTTCTGTGTTTATTAATTACTTCACTTTACTTGACTTCAGCCCTAAGATGATAGCTGTCATTAATTTTTGTCCATAACATAGATGTAACATAGTGACTGTATCATTTAAGCATAAAGAATTCACAGGGGAGATTGTACAGACCACTCATTGACTAACACTATCATGCCACTGCTCACTCGTATTAAACTGACTAACACTATCGTGCCACTGTTCACTCGTATTAAATTGACTAACACTATCATGACACTGTTCAATCATGTCAAATTGACTAACACTATCATGACACTGTTCACTTGTATTAAATTGACTAACACTGTCATGACACTGTTCACCTGTGTCAAATTGACAAACATTGTCATGACACTGTTCACTGGTGTCAAATACATGAGTGTTTTGACAGGGCATGAATGGTCTATCATGGAGCGAGTTGACTTTTCCCTGTGTATTCTTTAAAAGTCTGGTGAGTACATGTACATATACTTAAATTATGAGCTGCTTATAGGCTAGATTTGTAGTATTAATATAAATGTATCTTTGCAGAAATAAATGAGTGTAGCGAAGATACAGCTGGATGTGATCACAGTTGTTCTAACACACCTGGCTCCTTTACCTGTAGCTGCAACCCTGGTTATGATCTTCACTCAGATGGCAGATCCTGTCAGGGTAAGACTGATTATGTGATCACAGCTCTTCCAACATACCTGGCTCCTATTCCTTTGCCCTTGCTATGATCATCACCTTGGTAGCAGATCTTGTCAGGGTAAGGCTGATTATGTGATCACAGCTGTTTTAACACAACTGGTTCCTTTACCTATAGCTGTAAACCCTTGCTCTGATCTTCACCCAGATGGCAGATCCTGTCAGGGTAAGGCTTATTATGTGATCACAGCTGTTTTAACACAGTTGGTTCCTTTACCTGTAGCTGTAACCATTGCTATGATCTTCACCCAGGTAGCAGATCCTGTCAGGGTAAGACTGATTATGTGATCACAGCTGTTTTTTTACACAACTGTCTCCCTTACCTGTACATGTAGCCATGACTAAGCCATGGTATAAACAGTGCTGCTGATCTTGTTCTTTATTTATATGATATGTGTTAAACTACAGTGTGTTTTTATTGTAGATATTGATGAATGCCTGTCAAGCAATGGAGGGTGCAGCCAGCAGTGTATCAACAACCCAGGTTCATACACCTGCAGTTGTGGATCAGGCTATGTTCTGGAGCAGGATGGAAAGAACTGTGCAGGTAAACAACACAGTAACCTGGAGACGAAGCTGATTTGTACATGTACACATGCGACTTATGGTGGAGGCATAGTAATAACAGATGTCTTAAACAGATGTGACTCATTGTAGGAGAAATAACTTACTTGCGCAATAATGTGTCTGTTTCATATGTGAAGGATAGGGCATCACACTCATAACGACCACCTGAAGGTTGCTGTCAGACCTTCCCACTTACAGCTTTCATATGTGAAAGGTAGGGGTGTCAAACTCATAATGTGTATTGTGACTTTCATATGTGAAAGGTAGGGTGTCACACTCATAATGTGTATTGTGACTTTCATATGTGAAAGGTAGGGGTGTCAAACTCATAATGTGTATTGTGACTTTCATATGTGAAAGGTAGGGGTGTCACACTCATAATGTATATTGTGACTGTTTCATATGTGAAAGGTAGAGGTGTCGCTCTCATAATGTGTATTGTAACTTTCAGATATCAGTCAGTTTTACAAAGATAATTTGACCCGTGTATACTGTGACTGTTTCAGATATCGGTCAATTTGACACAAACAGCTTCTAACAGCAGCTTGTACATATAACTGTTTCAAACATGATGCAGGTGTGTATTTTGACTATTTCAGATGTGAATGAGTGTGACACAGACAATGGAGGATGTGATCACCTGTGTCACAATAGGAATGGGGATTTTTTCTGTAGCTGTAGGTCTGGCTATGACTCACCTGATGCAGACGTTACCTGTATTGGTAAGATGCTGTTTATAAACTGAACACAGACTGATTAAAGCCTCTTAAAGCAGATTTTCACCTTGATATTAACACCTCAGTTTTAGTTATTTTATGCAGGGCTTCAGCTGTTCTTTGTAAAATACACAGTCATTGTACTTTTAACTCGCTTGTACTTTAGTATCTGTGTCAGCGTCCAACAAGAGGGAAAGCAATGTTAAACAAAATGTGTGGGGTGGTCTCTTAAATAAGTACTGAATGTATCAAACTCAAGTTTTGCACAAATGTGGCACACAATATCACAGTCGGGATGCTGTGTGTGTATTAAATAATGTAAATTACAAAATTCAGGACTTTGTGTTTATGTTGTGTATTGAAATCACTTTACCAAATTACCAAGTTGACAAATTGAGTACCTTGTGCTGGAGGTTTGCCAGTCCTATTCAGTGTTGGTAGGGTTGTGCTGAATTGACTTCTAAATGGTCATATAATTAGGTGTACATGTACATTTAAGTACATGTGCACTTTCTCAGGTGGCAGGGAGGACTGTCTTCTGCTCGATGTCCCAAGTTCTGATCTAACACCTGCATGCAGTTTGTCAGGTACCGGATGTAGGGCACTGGTTTCCTCATGTTTTTTTAGGTGGGTGGTAAAGTGTAGTGGTTTCCTTGTGCAGCCTGTCAGTTAGTGGTAAAGTGTAGTTGTTTCCTTGTGGAGCCTGTCACGTGGCTGGTAAAGTGTAGTGGTTTCCTTGTGCAGCCTGTCAGGTGGCTGGTAAAGTGTAGTTGTTTCCTTGTGCAGGCTGTCAGTTAGTGGTAAAGTGTAGTTGTTTCCTTGTGCAGGCTGTCAGGTAGCTGGTAAAGTGTAGTTGTTTCTTTGTGCAGCCTGTCAGGTAGTGGTAAAGTGTAGTTGTTTTCATGTGCAGCCTGTCAGGTAGCTGGTATCTGTAGTAGTTTCCTTGTGCAACCTGTCACATGACTGGTAAAGTGTAGTAGTTTTCATGTGCAGCCTGTCAGGTAGCTGGTAAAGTGTAGTTGTTTCCTTGTGCAGCCTGTCACGTGGCTGGTAAAGTGTAGTGGTTTCCTTGTGCAGCCTGTCAGGTAGCTGGTAAAGTGTAGTAGTTTCCTTGTGCAGCCTGTCAGGTAGCTGGTAAAATGTAATTGTTTCTTTGTGCAGCCTGTCAGGTAGCTGGTAATGTGTAGTAGTTTCCTTGTGCAGCCTGTAAGGTGGCTGGTAAAGTGTAGTAATTTCCTTGTGCAGCCTGTCAGTTAGTTGGTATAGTGTAGTAGTTTCCTTGTGCGGCCTGTAAGGTGGCTGGTAAAGTGTAGTAGTTTCCTTGTGCAGCCTGTCAGGTAGCTGGTAAAGTGTAGTAATTTCCTCATGCAGCCTGTTAGATAGGTGGTAAAGTGTAGTTGTTTCTTTGTGCAGCCTGTCAGGTAGCTAGTAAAGTGTAGTAGTTTCCTTGTAGAGCCTGTAAAGTAGCTGGTGAAGTGTAGTTGTTTCCTTGTGTAGCCTGTCAGGTAGCTGGTAAAGTGTAGTAGTTTCCTTGTGCAGCCTGTAAGGTGGCTGGTAAAGTGTAGTAATTTCCTTGTGCAGCCTGTCAGTTAGTTGGTATAGTGTAGTTGTTTCCTTGTGGAGCCTGTCACGTGGCTGGTAAAGTGTAGTAGTTTCCTTGTGCGGCCTGTAAGGTGGCTGGTATAATGTAGTTGTTAGCTTGTGCAGAATGTTAGGTAGCTGGTAAAGTGTAGTTGTTTCCTTGTGCAGCCTGTCAGGTGGCTGGTAAAGTGTAGTAGTTTCCTTGTGCAGCCTGTCAGGTAGCTGGTAAAGTGTAGTAGTTTCCTTGTGCAGCCTGTAAGGTGGCTGGTAAAGTGTAGTAGTTTCCTTGTGCAGCCTGTCAGGTAGCTGGTAAAATGTAATTGTTTCCTTGTGCAGCCTGTCAGGTAGCTGGTAAAGTGTAGTGGTTTCCTTGTACAGCTTGTCAGGTAGCTGGTAAAGTGTAGTAATTTCCTTGTGCAGCCTGTCAGGTAGCCGGTATCTATAGTAGTTTGCTTGTGCAGCCTGTCAGGTAGCTGGTAAAGTGTAGTTGTTTCCTTGTGCAGCCTGTCAGGTAGCTGGTAAAGTGTAGTGGTTTACTCGTGCAACCTGTCAGGTGGCTGGAGTTTACTGACTACACTAACTACATGGTTACCAATAAACCAGGCTGCACATCTAAAGTAAAAAAATTCAAAAAGAAGGTCAATGAGCAACAATAAAGATCAATAGACAAGCTATTGTTCGGCATTTCTTTGCAGACATTGACGAGTGTGGCAGTAATAATGGTGACTGTGACCAGACCTGTCATAACTCTGCAGGCTCCTACTCATGTAGCTGTGGTGTAGGATACAGTCTGCAGTCTGATGGGCATGCCTGCCTGGGTGAGTTAAACCTTTCATTGACAAACATTACTAATTATGACTTCTGTCACACCTACTCTTGCAGCTACTGATTAGAGCATCCACTTTAAAGTTGGGAGACCGGGATGGATCATGGGTCGATTCATACGAAAGACTGAAAGTACTGTGAGCCAGGAAACAGTATTGGTTGGCCTGGTGTCAGTATAATGTGACTGGGTGGGGTGACTGGTTGGCCTGGTGTCAGTATAGGTGACTAGGTGGGGTGTCATGTTTGATGTCTTCACTTTGATGGTATGAACTTGCATTTCAAGCATACTTACATACATACTGTTTATTAATTTGACAACCTTTAAATTTGAATTTCAGACAATGATGAGTGTTCCCAGGCTAATGGTGGCTGCTCCCAAACCTGTACCAACTCTGTGGGGTCTTTTGACTGTAGCTGTCTGGATGGTTATGACTCCCCAGATCAAGGGGTCACCTGTACAGGTATGTTGACTGTAGCTGTCTGGATGGTTATGACTCCCCAGATCAAGGGGTCACCTGTACAGGTATGTTGACTGTAGCTGTCTGGATGGTATGACTCCCCAGATCAGGATGTCATCTGTACAGGCATGTATTTTCCAAATTTAAAATTTTCATGCACACACAAAAGTTAAACCTAATAGAAGCTAAAAAGTATGAATAACAACTTTAATCAGTGAAATTCATGATGGTTGGCTAAGAGGAGTAGAGCTATTTGCTGTTTACCATTAATTTTACATGTTGAGTTTCCCTCCACAGATATTGATGAGTGTCAGACATCTAATGGGAACTGTGCTCAGAACTGTCACAACTCGGGTGGATCGCACTCCTGCTCCTGTAACTCCGGCTACATCACTCAGGGATGGTGGCATCACCTGCAATGGTCTGTTCTTCTGCTACACAGTTTCTGGTGTTCAGTTTGTACATTCTGTTGAATTGTGTTGAATTTCAGGTTCAGAATTTGAAAAACTGACTTCAGTAGATGTGCTCATACACTGTACGTCTGAATTGTGCGATCTCCTTTAATTTGCTATCAGTTTTTTGAGGCTAGTTTATTCCTCATTATTTTTATTGGATGAATTGGATTTTATGTTTTTTGATCATAATTTTTGGCACTGTCAAATTACATACAGTTGATAATCAGCATTTTTTGTTGTTGACTGAGTAGTGTTTCCTGATTTGTTGGTCAGATGTGGACGAATGTTCCAGCGCCACATGGTGGATGTGCTCAGACGTGTACCGAACTCTCCTGGAAAGTACTTTTTGCAGCTGTGCTAAGCGGTACAACCCACGAGACGATGCAAAGTTCTGTGATGGTATGGTTTTTGGTGTGCTAGCGGGTACAACCCACGAGACGATGCAAAGTTCTGTGATGGTATGGTTTTTGGTGTGCTAGCGGGTACAACCCACGAGACGATGCAAAGTTCTGTGATGATATGGTTTTTGGTGTGCTAGCGGGTACAACCCACGAGATGATGCAAAGTTCTGTGATGGTATGGTTTTTGGTGTGATAGCGGGACAACCCACGAGACGATGCAAAGTTCTGTGATGGTAATGGGTTTTTGTGTGCTAGCGGGTACAACCCACGAGACGATGCAAAGTTCTGTGATGGTATGGTTTTTGGTGTGCTAGCGGGTACAACCCACGAGACGATGCAAAGTTCTGTGATGGTATGGTTTTTGGTGTGCTAGCGGGTACAACCCACGAGACGATGCAAAGTTCTGTGATGGTTTTTGGTGTGATAGAATAATACTCATTGTTCATGTTCCGTGTGTACACCAGTACTCTTTGAGTCACAAAATAGTCGATCATGGTATTTAATTTGTGAGTCATGATTTGATGAGTGTCAGTTCTGTAAACATTTGGTTTTTGCCACTTTAGTACATTACAGAAGAAGATGATAATAGAGTTTTTGTGTTTACAGACATTGATGAGTGCGCTGTCAATACGGGGGATGTTCTCAAACCTGCACAAACTCAGCTGGAGATTTCCAGTGCACCTGTCTGCAGGGCTACGAATCCAATGATGGAGGCATCAGCTGCTTTGGTAAGCACTTTTGCTTCGTTAAGCTATACAGATAGGTCATCTTAAATAAGTCTGTGTTAATAATAGTGGGGCTGTTGTTGATAAGCTGACTGTTGAGTCTTAACAATAACGATGATAAACAAATTGTTGTAGACGTGGAGGAGTGTGGAGCAGGGAATGGCGGCTGTCAGCATAACTGTCACAACAGTGCTGGGGGGTTCTCCTGCTCCTGTAACTCAGGATTTGTCCACCACCGACCAGGGCATTACCTGCACAGGTAGGCACACATCAAAGGACAATTCTAGATTCTGGCACATCTCACTGTTCTTAGGGCGTTAATGACAATAAGTGGTCAAACATTTGGGATTATGGTGTTAATAAGAAAATAAGTATGTAAACGAATGAAACAAAGAACACTTTTACCTGTAATAGTTAATATGTTGATGTGGAGATTCCCTTTTTTGTCCAGTATACATGCTGGTTTCTTTGAAAGCTTGCTCCACAAATCCCATGGTTAAACTGAGCATAGATAAAGGCTTTAAATGGCATATTTCAGTTGTCTCAACCTGTAATATTGCACTCATGATTGAAAAACCTCATATGATCAGATACAGCTCAGTCGTCTGCTTTTAAACACTCATGCTTGTGCTGACGTAGTTTGTGTTGTTGTTGTGTCAGATGTAGACGAGTGTCAAACCCTTAATGGTGGATGTCAACATAACTGTGCCAACCGACCTGGATCATTCCAGTGTAGCTGTAACCATGGATACAATGCCCGGGAACCGGGAACAGGCCAAATACTGTGATGGTGCGTACGGGTAATCGCATCAGACAAAATGCTCCATTTTTCACTACACAGCAGGAGCCTGCATAATAGACTTCTCATAACAGGGGGGATACCCATATCCTGCAGTCAAAAATAATATGCATCTGCCTACTAGATTATATGCCTAGTGCTTGCCTGTGAAAACTGTTTAGCTGTTCGGTCTTTTGCAGGATGAAGTCATTAGTTACCTAGTTACAGGATACATAAATATATGAGGTCAGTGTCTCCCGTTATGAGTTACTGACCCCATGTTCATGTATGTTTCATATTCACTGAGCAACTGGGTGACTAAATAGAACATAAACATTGTTCCCACAGCCTACACCTAGTTGTTAGCTTACACCTACTTGATAACCTACTCCTGGGTGTTAGCCTACACCTGGTTGTTAGTCTACACCTGATTGTTAGCCTACATCTGGTGTTAGCCACACCTAGTTGTTAGCCTACACCTTGTTGTCAGCCTACACATGGGTGTTAGCCTACGCCTAGATGTTACCCTACACGTGGTTATTAGCTTACACCTGGTTGTTAGCCTACACCTAGATTTTAGCCTACACCTGGTTGTTAGCCTACACCTGGTTGTTAGCCCACACATGGGAGTTGGCCTACACATAGGTGTCAGCCTACACATGGTTGTCAGCCTACACCTGGGTGTCAGCCTACACCTGGTTGTTAGCCTTCATGTGGTAGTACATGCAGCTCAGTATTTTGTGACCTGCGGAATATGGAGGCCGTCATGTGGGAGTACATGTAGCGGTATTTTGTGACCTGCGGAATACGGAGGCCGTCCTGTGGGAGTACATGTAGCGGTATTTTGTAACCTGCAGAATACGGAGACCGTCATGTGGGAGTACATGTAGCGGTATTTTGTGACCTGCGGAATACGGAGGCCGTCATGTGGGAGTACATGTAGCGGTATTTTGTGACCTGCAGAATACGGAGGCCGTCATGTGGGAGTACATGTAGTGGTATTTTGTGACCTGCGGAATACGGAGGCCGTCATGTGGTAGTACATGTAGTGGTATTTTGTGACCTACGGAATACCAAGGTTGTCGTGTGGCAGTACATGTAGTGGTATTTTGTGACCCGCGGAATACGGAGGCCGTCATGTGGTAGTACATGTAGTGGTATTTTGTGACCTACGGAATACCGAGGTTGTCGTGTGGCAGTACATGTAGTGGTATTTTGTGACCTACAGAATACCGAGGTTGTCGTGTGGCAGTACATGTAGTGGTATTTTGTGACCTACGGAATACGGAGGCCGTCATGTGGGAGTACATGTAGCGGTATTTTGTGACCTGTGGAATACGGAGGCCGTCATGTGGGAGTACATGTAGCGGTATTTTGTGACCTGCAGAATACGGAGGCCGTCATGTGGTAGTACATGTAGTGGTATTTTGTGACCCGCGGAATACCGAGGTTGTCGTGTGGCAGTACATGTAGTGGTATTTTGTGACCGGCTATTCCCGTGTTGGATTTCATTTGATTTGAAGCAATAATTAAATAAACATATATAGTTTTATATATATGTATTTTAAGCATATCTGATTTTGTTGTCATAAAATATACATATTCAAGCATAACATGTCAAATCCCTTGCTGCAGATGTTTTGCAGTGCTTTGTTACAAGTGCAAATATCTTGTGACTAATACTTGTGTTATGCTATCAGATGTTGACGAGTGTTCTAACAACAATGGAGACTGTCAGCACACCTGTACGAATTCTCCAGGGTCTCATACCTGTAGCTGTAAACCTGGATTCAGCACTGAGGACCAGGGCAAGACCTGCCATGGTAAGACAGACCCCTCGAGCATACATGTACTCCTTTAGTGACTGTAACCATAGAGAGCTTGTTAATGTTTGCCTTAATGTTTGTAAATCTTAAAATGACAAGGAAAGTAACCCTTGTGGTGCCGATGATGATTTCATTTCAGAACTGAAGTCATTCAGCCTGTAAATGTTTGATCTTTGTGACAGATATTGAGGAATGTGCTGTTGACAATGGTGGATGTGACCATAACTGTCACAACTCTGCAGGTTCCTTCTCCTGCTCCTGTGATTCTGGCTACAGCACACCTGACCAGGGATCTACCTGTACAGGTGAGTGAACCACTCCTAACCAGAGAATTACCTGTATAGGTGAGTCAACCACTCCTGACTAAAGATTTACATGTACAGCTGGGTAAACCATTCCTGGTCAAGGAATTGCCAGTATAGGTATCACTCCTGACCAAGGATTTACCTGCACTGGTACCACTCCTGACCTGGGATTGTAGCTGTACATGTACCACTCCTGACCAAGGGTTTACCTGTTCAGGTACCAATCCTGACCAAGGATTTACCTGTACACATACCACTCCTGACCAAGGATTTACCTGTACAGGTACCACCCCTGACCAAGGATTTACCTGCACTGGTACCACTCCTGACCAAGGATTTACCTGTACAGGTACCATTCCTGACCAAGGATTTACTTGCACTGATGGCGCTCCTGCCCTGGGATTTAAATGTACAGGTACCACTCCTGTCATGGGTCAACGATCTCAAGGTGAGTCAATCTTCCGTGACCAAGGATTTACCAGTACAGGTACAAATACTTCTCCTGTCCTGGGATGGGTCAACTATCCCAAGGTGATTCCATCTTGCCTTATCAAGGATTTACCTGTGTGTTGGAGTAAGTTATTCCTGATGAGGGATTTACATGTACATGTGCCTGTAGAGGTGAGTAAACAGATCTTGACCAAGGATTTTTATCAGGAATTTACATGTACCTGCAGGTGAGTAAATCACTCTTGACAACCAGTATGGATTGTACAAGTACCTGTTTATGACATTTGAGTCAACCATAAAATACAGCATTTGTGTTAAACCAGATTTTGCCTTGATACATTTATCATACTGTTATATTTCAGACATTGATGAATGTGGCACGAGTAATGGGGGCTGTTCCCAGAACTGTCACAACGCCCCTGGGTACTTCAGCTGTAGCTGTGACTCTGGCTACAGCACTCCAGATGATGGAGTCACCTGTAACAGTGAGTCATACACACAATCAACATATGCATGAAATGCTCAAGTTTTGTTTCTAAATTTACAGCTTAGCATGTATCATAACATATGACAATTTGAGAAGTCTTTTCAGCCGGCAGTCAAGAGTGTTGTTATGTCAGGATCGATACATGTAGTTCTCAAAACAGGTCTGTTGGGTAAGACTGGATTGGGTGGGGTAGGGCCATGAGCTCTTCAACTCACTGTTGACATCACTGCTGAAAATTTGTTGACTGAAAATATACATAACACAGAAGGGTAGTTAACAGGTATAAATGTGCCCCAAAATTAAAATTGATTGGCATAATGTACTTTTCATAAATCATTTTTGAGGTGTCATATCTGGTTACAACCATTGTCAGAATGGCAAACATGTAGATATGTTATGAATACAGTGTAAAAGCATGTATTCTCCTGGTAATGCCCGTGTCTAACCATCTTGTCCTCCACAGACATTGATGAGTGTGCCACAGATAACGGGGGCTGTTCTCACATCTGTGAAGACTCACCTGGTTCTTTCACCTGTAAATGTCACCCAGGATATGACTCACCAGATGATCAGGTCTCCTGTTTTGGTGAGTCTCCTCAGGTTGTTTTTCTTTCTTGTGTAATTACCATATTGAGTCAGTTCACATTTCCGTTTGTCATGCAAATGTGTTGAGTGGCTTGACTTTCTGCTCAGGCAAATGTCGTTAGCTTTGTGTCTGCATACAACTGGATATTTAGCTGTGCCAAATGCCTTGACAGTATCCAGGTATTATATCTGAGGTATTATTTCAAGTGAATAAATTTAATGTTTTCCTTAAAGGCTATGTGATGTTGGAAAGAGACTTTATTTAAGTCACTATGTTTAATAGGTGTTTTGTTTGCGAATATTTTCCTCAAGCCTCATCATTCATTTGTCCTTGAATGTGTTTGATTTGTGCGTCATTTGCAGATATTGATGAATGCCTGATGTCTAATGGAGGCTGCAGCCATAACTGTCATAACTCCGATGGCAACCACTCTTGCAGCTGTCGCTCTGGTTACTATAGCAATGATAACGATGTTACCTGTCTAGGTAAGAATGTACTTGAGATGTGATGTCAGGAGTCTCATTAATGTCATTAACTAAGACAAGTTTAGTTGAAATCCCACCAGATTGACTTTCTCTCTCCTTCATTGTCTCCTTCCACCAGTCAGAGGTAGGGCTAAGGTTATGATCATGGTGATGTAATCACTGTCAAATGTTGTGATGTGACAGATATTGACGAGTGTCAGACAGATAATGGCGGGTGTTCCCAGAACTGTCACAACTCACCAGGATCCTTCTCCTGTAGCTGTAACCAGGGATACAATTCACCTGATAATCAAGTTACCTGTAACGGTAAGTGGTCAGTGTTAAGTTGCTTGTAATGGTAAGTGGTCATCTGGATATTTGAGTACATGTAAGGGTCGAGCCATCGGACAGTGAATTTAATGGCCAAGTCACCTCCGAGGGTAACTTATACTTTTATGTTGCCTTTATATTAGCAATTATGGTAAATTATATCACGACATCAGTCACTTTAGACTACACGGTGAGATCATCAATATTGGGAAAATAAACTTGTTCATAATGAAATGCTGTACAATTAATTTGCTATAGGCCATGTCAGAATCACCTGTAATGGTCAGTTGTAAGTTTCAACAACCATACCTGTTGCTTTTTTATTTGTTTGACATAGATATTGATGAATGTGACAACAACAATGGGGATTGTAACCATGACTGTCACAACACAGCTCCTCTGTACTACTGCACTTGTCGTCCAGGTTTCAGTACCCCGGATAACCACGTGTCATGTTTTGGTAAGTCATCATGTATCTTTGACTGTCCGTGTGATACCACACAGAAATAAACACTAATTCATGTACAGAGTGAGCTTTCTACATAACTATGTGTCTTGTTTAGTGAGTCACGGTGTATCCTTCACCGTCAATGTGAAATCACGCAGAAATAAACACCAACAACACGTCCACATTACATGGTGGCTAATGTATCAGTGTGAGAGAATATTTTATGGCATACTTGTGAACAGGTCCACATTACATGGGGGTTAATGTATCAGTGTGAGGGAGTATTTTGTGGGATACCTGTGGACAGGTCCACATTACATGGTTGCTAATGTATCAGTGTGAGGGAATATTGTGTGGGATACTTGTGAACAGGAGCACATTACATGGTGGTTAATGTATCAGTGTGAGGGAGTATTTTGTGGGATACTTGTGAACAGGTCCACATTACATGGTGGCTAATGTATCAGTGTGAGGGAATATTTTGTGGGATACTTGTGAACAGGTCCACATTACATGGTGGCTAATGTATCAGTGTGAGGGAGTATTTTGTGGGATACTAGTGAACAGGTCCACATTACATGGTGGCTAATGTATCAGTGTGAGGGAGTATTTTGTGGGATACTTGTGAACAGGAGCACATTACATGGTGGCTAATGTATCAATGTGAGGGAATATTGTATGGGTTACTTGTGAACAGGTTCACATTACATGGTGGCCAATGTATCAGTGTGAGAGAATATTGTATGGGTTACTTTTGAACAGGTCCACATTACATGGTGGCTAATGTATCAGTGTGAGGGAATAGTGTGTGGGTTACTTGTGAACAGGTCCACATTACATGGTGGCTAATGTATCAGTGTGAGAGAATATTGTATGGGTTACTTGTGAACAGGTCCACATTACATGGTGGCTGATGTATCAGTGTGAGAGAATATTGTATGGGTTACTTGTGAACAGGTCCACATTACATGGTGGCTAATGTATCAGTGTGAGGGAGTATTTTGTGGGATACTTGTGAACAGGTCCACATTACATGGTGGCTAATGTATCAGTGTGAGGGAGTATTTTGTGGGATACTTGTGAACAGGTCCACATTACATGGTGGCTAATGTATCAGTGTGAGGGAGTATTCTATGGGTTAGTTGTGAACAGGTCCACATTACATGGTGGCTAATGTATCAGTGTGAGGGAATATTTTGTGGGATACTTGTGAACAGGTCCACATTACATGGTGGCTAATGTATCAGTGTGAGGGAGTATTTTAAGGGATACCTGTGGACAGGTCCACATTACATGGTTGCTAATGTATCAGTGTGAGGGAGTATTTTGTGGGATACTTGTGAACAGGTCCACATTGCATGGTGGTTAATGTATCAGTGTGAGGGAGTATTTTGTGGGATACCTGTGAACAGGTCCACATTACATGGTGGCTAATGTATCAGTGTGAGGGAGTATTCTATGGGTTAGTTGTGAACAGGTCCACATTACATGGTGGCTAATGTATCAGTGTGAGGGAGTATTTTGTGGGATACTTGTGAACAGGTCCACATTACATGGTGGCTAATGTATCAGTGTGAGGGAGTATTTTGTGGGATACCTGTGGACAGGTCCACATTACATGGTTGCTAATGTATCAGTGTGAGGGAGTATTTTGTGGGATACTTGTGAACAGGTCCTCATTACATGGTAGTTAATGTATCAGTGTGAGGGAGTATTTTGTGGGATACCTGTGAACAGGTCCACATTACATGGTGGCTAATGTATCAGTGTGAGGGAGTATTCTATGGGTTAGTTGTGAACAGGTCCACATTACATGGTGGCTAATGTATCAGTGTGAGGGAGTATTTTGTGGGATACCTGTGGACAGGTCCACATTACATGGTGGCTAATGTATCAGTGTGAGGGAGTATTTTGTGGGATACTTGTGAACAGGTCCACATTGCATGGTGGTTAATGTATCAGTGTGAGGGAGTATTTTGTGGGATACCTGTGAACAGGTCCACATTACATGGTGGCTAATGTATCAGTGTGAGGGAGTATTTTGTGGGATACCTGTGAACAGGTCCACATTACATGGTGGCTAATGTATCAGTGTGAGGGAGTATTTTGTGGGATACTTGTGAACAGGAGCACATTACATGGTGGCTAATGTATCAATGTGAGGGAATATTGTATGGGTTACTTGTGAACAGGTTCACATTACATGGTGGTTAATGTATCAGTGTGAGAGAATATTGTATGGGTTACTTTTGAACAGGTCCACATTACATGGTGGCTAATGTATCAGTGTGAGGGAATAGTGTGTGGGTTACTTTTGAACAGGTCCACATTACATGGTGGCTAATGTATCAGTGTGAGAGAATATTGTATGGGTTACTTGTGAACAGGTCCACATTACATGGTGGCTGATGTATCAGTGTGAGAGAATATTGTATGGGTTACTTGTGAACAGGTCCACATTACATGGTGGCTAATGTATCAGTGTGAGGGAGTATTTTGTGGGATACTTGTGAACAGGTCCACATTACATGGTGGCTAATGTATCAGTGTGAGGGAGTATTTTGTGGGATACTTGTGAACAGGTCCACATTACATGGTGGCTAATGTATCAGTGTGAGGGAGTATTCTATGGGTTAGTTGTGAACAGGTCCACATTACATGGTGGATAATGTATCAGTGTGAGGGAGTATTTTGTGGGATACTTGTGAACAGGTCCACATTACATGGTGGCTAATGTATCAGTGTGAGGGAGTATTTTGTGGGATACCTGTGGACAGGTCCACATTACATGGTTGCTAATGTATCAGTGTGAGGGAGTATTTTGTGGGATACTTGTGAACAGGTCCACATTGCATGGTGGTTAATGTATCAGTGTGAGGGAGTATTTTGTGGGATACCTGTGAACAGGTCCACATTACATGGTGGCTAATGTATCAGTGTGAGGGAGTATTCTATGGGTTAGTTGTGAACAGGTCCACATTACATGGTGGCTAATGTATCAGTGTGAGGGAGTATTTTGTGGGATACTTGTGAACAGGTCCACATTACATGGTGGCTAATGTATCAGTGTGAGGGAGTATTTTGTGGGATACCTGTGGACAGGTCCACATTACATGGTGGCTAATGTATCAGTGTGAGGGAGTATTTTGTGGGATACTTGTGAACAGGTCCACATTACATGGTAGTTAATGTATCAGTGTGAGGGAGTATTTTGTGGGATACCTGTGAACAGGTCCACATTACATGGTGGCTAATGTATCAGTGTGAGGGAGTATTCTATGGGTTAGTTGTGAACAGGTCCACATTACATGGTGGCTAATGTATCAGTGTGAGGGAGTATTTTGTGGGATACCTGTGGACAGGTCCACATTACATGAAGGCTAATGTATCAGTGTGAGGGAGTATTTTGTGGGATACTTGTGAACAGGTCCACATTACATGGTGGCTAATGTATCAGTGTGAGGGAGTATTCTATGTGTTAGTTGTGAACAGGTCCACATTACATGGTGGCTAATGTATCAGTGTGAGGGAGTATTTTGTGGGATACTTGTGAACAGGTCCACATTACATGGTGGCTAATGTATCAGTGTGAGGGAGTATTTTGTGGGATACCTGTGGACAGGTCCACATTACATGGTTGCTAATGTATCAGTGTGAGGGAGTATTTTGTGGGATACTTGTGAACAGGTCCACATTGCATGGTGGTTAATGTATCAGTGTGAGGGAGTATTTTGTGGGATACCTGTGAACAGGTCCACATTACATGGTGGCTAATGTATCAGTGTGAGGGAGTATTCTATGGGTTAGTTGTGAACAGGTCCACATTACATGGTGGCTAATGTATCAGTGTGAGGGAGTATTTTGTGGGATACTTGTGAACAGGTCCACATTACATGGTGGCTAATGTATCAGTGTGAGGGAGTATTTTGTGGGATACCTGTGGACAGGTCCACATTACATGGTTGCTAATGTATCAGTGTGAGGGAGTATTTTGTGGGATACTTGTGAACAGGTCCACATTACATGGTAGTTAATGTATCAGTGTGAGGGAGTATTTTGTGGGATACCTGTGAACAGGTCCACATTACATGGTGGCTAATGTATCAGTGTGAGGGAGTATTCTATGGGTTAGTTGTGAACAGGTCCACATTACATGGTGGCTAATGTATCAGTGTGAGGGAGTATTTTGTGGGATACCTGTGGACAGGTCCACATTACATGGTGGCTAATGTATCAGTGTGAGGGAGTATTTTGTGGGATACTTGTGAACAGGTCCACATTGCATGGTGGTTAATGTATCAGTGTGAGGGAGTATTTTGTGGGATACCTGTGAACAGGTCCACATTACATGGTGGCTAATGTATCAGTGTGAGGGAGTATTCTATGGGTTAGTTGTGAACAGGTCCACATTACATGGTGGCTAATGTATCAGTGTGAGGGAGTATTTTGTGGGATACTTGTGAACAGGTCCACATTGCATGGTGGTTAATGTATCAGTGTGAGGGAGTATTTTGTGGGCTACTTGTGAACAGGTCCACATTACATGGTGGCTAATGTATCAGTGTGAGGGAGTATTTTGTGGGATACCTGTGGACAGGTCCACATTACATGGTTGCTAATGTATCAGTGTGAGGGAGTATTTTGTGGGATACTTGTGAACAGGTCCACATTACATGGTAGTTAATGTATCAGTGTGAGGGAGTATTTTGTGGGATACCTGTGAACAGGTCCACATTACATGGTGGCTAATGTATCAGTGTGAGGGAATATTCTATGGGTTAGTTGTGAACAGGTCCACATTACATGGTGGCTAATGTATCAGTGTGAGGGAGTATTTTGTGGGATACCTGTGGACAGGTCCACATTACATGGTGGCTAATGTATCAGTGTGAGGGAGTATTTTGTGGGATACTTGTGAACAGGTCCACATTGCATGGTGGTTAATGTATCAGTGTGAGGGAGTATTTTGTGGGATACCTGTAAACAGGTCCACATTACATGGTGGCTACTGTATCAGTGTGAGAGAGTATTTTGTGGGATACCTGTGAACAGGTCCACATTACATGGTGGCTAATGTATCAGTGTGAGGGAATATTTTGTGGGATACTTGTGAACAGGTCCACATTACATGGTAGATAATGTATCAGTGTGAGGGAGTATTTTGTGGGATACCTGTGAACAGGTCCACATTACATGGTGGCTAATGTATCAGTGTGAGGGAGTATTTTGTGGGATACCTGTGAACAGGTCCACATTACATGGTGGCTAATGTATCAGTGTGAGGGAATATTTTGTGGGATACTTGTGAACAGGTCCACATTACATGGTAGTTAATGTATCAGTGTGAGGGAGTATTTTGTGGGATACCTGTGAACAGGTCCACATTATATGGTGGCTAATGTATCAGTGTGAGGGAGTATTTTGTGGGATACCTGTGGACAGGTCCACATTACATGGTGGCTAATGTATCAGTGTGAGGGAATATTTTGTGGGATACTTGTGAACATGTCCACATTACATGGTAGTTAATGTATCAGTGTGAGGGAGTATTTTGTGGGATACCTGTGAACAGGTCCACATTACATGGTGGCTAATGTATCAGTGTGAGGGAGTATTCTATGGGTTAGTTGTGAACAGGTCCACATTACATGGTGGCTAATGTATCAGTGTGAGGGAGTATTTTGTGGGATACTTGTGAACAGGTCCACATTACATGGTGGCTAATGTATCAGTGTGAGGGAGTATTTTGTGGGATACTTGTGAACAGGTCCACATTGCATGGTGGTTAATGTATCAGTGTGAGGGAGTATTTTGTGGGATACCTGTGAACAGGTCCACATTACATGGTGGCTAATGTATCAGTGTGAGGGAGTATTCTATGGGTTAGTTGTGAACAGGTCCACATTACATGGTGGCTAATGTATCAGTGTGAGGGAGTATTTTGTGGGATACTTGTGAACAGGTCCACATTACATGGTGGCTAATGTATCAGTGTGAGGGAGTATTTTGTGGGATACCTGTGGACAGGTCCACATTACATGGTGGCTAATGTATCAGTGTGAGGGAGTATTTTGTGGGATACTTGTGAACAGGTCCACATTACATGGTAGTTAATGTATCAGTGTGAGGGAGTATTTTGTGGGATACCTGTGAACAGGTCCACATTACATGGTGGCTAATGTATCAGTGTGAGGGAGTATTTTGTGGGATACCTGTGGACAGGTCCACATTACATGGTGGCTAATGTATCAGTGTGAGGGAGTATTTTGTGGGATACCTGTGAACAGGTCCACATTACATGGTGGCTAATGTATCAGTGTGAGGGAGTATTTTGTGGGATACCTGTGAACAGGTCCACATTACATGGTGGCTAATGCATCAATGTGAGGGAATATTGTATGGGTTAGTTGTGAACAGGTCCACATTGCATGGTGGCTAATGTATCAGTGTGAGGGAGTATTTTGTGGGATACTTGTGAACAGGTCCACATTACATGGTGGCTAATGTATCAGTGTGAGGGAGTATTTTGTGGGATACTTGTGAACAGGTCCACATTACATGGTGGTTAATGTATCAGTGTGAGGGAGTATTTTGTGGTATACTTGTGAACAGGTCCACATTACATGGTGGCTAATGTATCAATGTGAGGGAATATTGTATGGGTTACTTGTGAGCAGGTCCACATTACATGGTGGCTAATGTATCAGTGTGAGGGAGTATTTTGTGGGATACTTGTGAACAGGTCCACATTACATGGTAGCTAATGTATCAGTGTGAGGGAATATTTTGTGGGATACTTGTGAACAGGTCCACATTACATGGTGGCTAATGTATCAGTGTGAGGAAATATTTTGTGGGATACTTGTGAACAGGTCCACATTACATGGTGGCTAATGTATCAGTGTGAGGGAGTATTTTGTGGGATACCTGTGAACAGGTCCACATTACATGGTGGCTAATGTGTCAGTGTGAGGGAGTATTTTGTGGGATACTTGTGAACAGGTCCACATTACATGGTGGCTAATGTATCAGTGTGAGGGAGTATTTTTTGGGATACTTGTGAACAGGTCCACATTACATGGTGGCTAATGTATCAGTGTGAGGGAGTATTTTGTGGGATACTTGTGAACAGGTCCACATTACATGGGGGTTAATGTGTCAGTGTGAGGGAGTATTTTGTGGGATACCTGTGAACAGGTCCACATTACATGGTGGCTAATGTATCAGTGTGAGGGAATATTTTGTGGGATACTTGTGAACAGGTCCACATTACATGGTGGCTAATGTGTCAGTGTGAAGGAATGTGTTATGGGTTACTTGTGAACAGGTCCACATTACATGGTGGCTAATGTATCAGTGTGAGGGAGTATTTTGTGGGATACTTGTGAACAGGTTCACATTACATGGTTGCTAATGTATCAGTGTGAGGGAGTATTTTGTGGGATACTTGTGAACAGGTCCACATTACATGGTGGCTAATGTATCAGTGTGAGGGAGTATTTTGTGGGTTACTTGTAAACAGGTCCACATTACATGGTGGCTAATGTATCAGTGTGAGGGAATATTTTGTGTGATACTTGTGAACAGGTCCACATTACATGGTGGCTAATGTATCAGTGTGATGGAGTATTTTGTGGGATACCTGTGGACAGGTCCACATTACATGGTGGCTAATGTATCAGTGTGAGGGAGTATTTTGTGGGATACTTGTGAACAGGTCCACATTACATGGGGTTTAATGTATCAGTGTGAGGGAGTATTTTGTGGGATACCTGTGGACAGGTCCACATTACATGGTGGCTAATGTATCAGTGTGAGGGAATATTTTGTGGGATACTTGTGAACAGGTCCACATTACATGGTGGCTAATGTATCAGTGTGAGGGAATATTGTATGGGTTAGTTGTGAACAGGTCCACATTACATGGTGGCTAATGTATCAGTGTGAGGGAGTATTTTGTGGGATACTTGTGAACAGGTCCACATTGCATGGTGGTTAATGTATCAGTGTGAGGGAATATTGTATGGGTTAGTTGTGAACAGGTCCACATTACATGGTGGCTAATGTATCAGTGTGAGGGAGTATTTTGTGGGATACCTGTGAACAGGTCCACATTACATGGTGGCTAATGTATCAGTGTGAGGGAATATTGTATGGGTTAGTTGTGAACAGGTCCACATTACATGGTGGCTAATGTATCAGTGTGAGGGAGTATTTTGTGGGATACTTGTGAACAGGTCCACATTGCATTGTGGTTATTCTATCAGTGTGAGGGAATTTTTTATGGCATACTTGTAAACAGGTCCACATTACATGGTGGCTAATGTATCAGTGTGAGGGAATATTTTATGGGTTACTTGTGAACAGGTCCACATTACATGGTGGCTAATGTATCAGTGTGAGGGAGTATTTTGTGGGATACTTGTGAACAGGTCCACATTACATGGTGGCTAATGTATCAATGTGAGGGAATATTGTATGGGTTAGTTGTGAACAGGTCCACATTACATGGTGGCTAATGTATCAGTGTGAGGGAGTATTTTGTGGGATACTTGTGAGCAGGTCCACATTACATGGTGACTAATGTATCAGTGTGAGGGAGTATTTTGTGGGATACTTGTGAACAGGAGCACATTACATGGTGGCTAATGTATCAATCTGAGGGAATATTGTATGGGTTACTTGTGAACAGGTTCACATTACATGGTGGCTAATGTATCAGTGTGAGAGAATATTGTATGGGTTACTTTTGAACAGGTCCACATTACATGGTGGCTAATGTATCAGTGTGAGGGAATATTGTATGGGTTACTTTTGAGCAGGTCCACATTACATGGTGGCTAATGTATCAGTGTGAGAGAATATTGTATGGTTTACTTGTGAACAGGTCCACATTACATGGTGGCTAATGTATCAGTGTGAGAGAGTATTTTGTGGGATACTTGTGAACAGGTCCACATTACATGGTGGTTAATGTATCAGTGTGAGAGAGTATTTTGTGGGATACTTGTGAACAGGTCCACATTACATGGTGGCTAATGTATCAGTGTGAGGGAGTATTTTGTGGGATACTTGTGAACAGGTCCACATTACATGGTGGCTAATGTATCAGTGTGAGGGAATATTTTGTGGGATACTTGTGAACAGGTCCACATTACATGGTAGTTAGTGTATCAGTGTGAGGGAGTATTTTGTGGGATACCTGTGAACAGGTCCACATTACATGGTGGCTAATGTATCAGTGTGAGGGAGTATTTTGTGGGATACCTGTGGACAGGTCCACATTACATGGTGGCTAATGTATCAGTGTGAGGGAATATTTTGTGGGATACTTGTGAACAGGTCCACATTACATGGTAGTTAATGTATCAGTGTGAGGGAGTATTTTGTGGGATACCTGTGAACAGGTCCACATTACATGGTGGCTAATGTATCAGTGTGAGGGAGTATCTTATGGGTTAGTTGTGAACAGGTCCACATTACATGGTGGCTAATGTATCAGTGTGAGGGAGTATTTTGTGGGATACTTGTGAACAGGTCCACATTACATGGTGGCTAATGTATCAGTGTGAGGGAGTATTTTGTGGGATACTTGTGAACAGGTCCACATTGCATGGTGGTTAATGTATCAGTGTGAGGGAGTATTTTGTGGGATACCTGTGAACAGGTCCACATTACATGGTGGCTAATGTATCAGTGTGAGGGAGTATTCTATGGGTTAGTTGTGAACAGGTCCACATTACATGGTGGCTAATGTATCAGTGTGAGGGAGTATTTTGTGGGATACTTGTGAACAGGTCCACATTACATGGTGGCTAATGTATCAGTGTGAGGGAGTATTTTGTGGGATACCTGTGGACAGGTCCACATTACATGGTGGCTAATGTATCAGTGTGAGGGAGTATTTTGTGGGATACTTGTGAACAGGTCCACATTACATGGTAGTTAATGTATCAGTGTGAGGGAGTATTTTGTGGGATACCTGTGAACAGGTCCACATTACATGGTGGCTAATGTATCAGTGTGAGGGAGTATTTTGTGGGATACCTGTGGACAGGTCCACATTACATGGTGGCTAATGTATCAGTGTGAGGGAGTATTTTGTGGGATACCTGTGAACAGGTCCACATTACATGGTGGCTAATGTATCAGTGTGAGGGAGTATTTTGTGGAATACCTGTGAACAGGTCCACATTACATGGTGGCTAATGTATCAGTGTGAGGGAGTATTCTATGGGTTAGTTGTGAACAGGTCCACATTACATGGTGGCTAATGTATCAGTGTGAGGGAGTATTTTGTGGGATACTTGTGAACAGGTCCACATTACATGGTGGCTAATGTATCAGTGTGAGGGAGTATTTTGTGGGATACTTGTGAACAGGTCCACATTACATGGTGGCTAATGTATCAGTGTGAGGGAGTATTCTATGGGTTAGTGGTGAACAGGTCCACATTACATGGTGGCTAATGTATCAGTGTGAGGGAATATTTTATGGGTTACTTGTGAACAGGTCCACATTACATGGTGGCCAATGTATCAGTGTGAGGGAGTATTTTCTGGGATACTTGTGAACAGGTCCACATTACATGGTGGCTAATGCATCAATGTGAGGGAATATTGTATGGGTTAGTTGTGAACAGGTCCACATTGCATGGTGGCTAATGTATCAGTGTGAGGGAGTATTTTGTGGGATACTTGTGAACAGGTCCACATTACATGGTGGCTAATGTATCAGTGTGAGGGAATATTTTGTGGGATACTTGTGAACAGGTCCACATTACATGGTGGTTAATGTATCAGTGTGAGGGAGTATTTTGTGGGATACTTGTGAACAGGTCCACATTACATGGTGGCTAATGTATCAATGTGAGGGAATATTGTATGGGTTACTTGTGAGCAGGTCCACATTACATGGTGGCTAATGTATCAGTGTGAGGGAGTATTTTGTGGGATACTTGTGAACAGGTCCACATTACATGGTAGCTAATGTATCAGTGTGAGGGAATATTTTGTGGGATACTTGTGAACAGGTCCACATTACATGGTGGCTAATGTATCAGTGTGAGGGAATATTTTGTGGGATACTTGTGAACAGGTCCACATTACATGGTGGCTAATGTATCAGTGTGAGGGAGTATTTTGTGGGATACCTGTGAACAGGTCCACATTACATGGTGGCTAATGTGTCAGTGTGAGGGAGTATTTTGTGGGATACTTGTGAACAGGTCCACATTACATGGTGGCTAATGTATCAGTGTGAGGGAGTATTTTGTGGGATACTTGTGAACAGGTCCACATTACATGGTGGCTAATGTATCAGTGTGAGGGAGTATTTTGTGGGATACTTGTGAACAGGTCCACATTACATGGGGGTTAATGTGTCAGTGTGAGGGAGTATTTTGTGGGATACCTGTGAACAGGTCCACATTACATGGTGGCTAATGTATCAGTGTGAGGGAGTATTTTGTGGGATACTTGTGAACAGGTCCACATTACATGGTGGCTAATGTGTCAGTGTGAGGGAATGTGTTATGGGTTACTTGTGAACAGGTCCACATTACATGGTGGCTAATGTATCAGTGTGAGGGAGTATTTTGTGGGATACTTGTGAACAGGTTCACATTACATGGTTGCTAATGTATCAGTGTGAGGGAGTATTTTGTGGGATACTTGTGAACAGGTCCACATTACATGGTGGCTAATGTATCAGTGTGAGGGAGTATTTTGTGGGTTACTTGTAAACAGGTCCACATTGCATGGTGGCTAATGTATCAGTGTGAGGGAATATTTTGTGTGATACTTGTGAACAGGTCCACATTACATGGTGGCTAATGTATCAGTGTGAGGGAGTATTTTGTGGGATACCTGTGGACAGGTCCACATTACATGGTGGCTAATGTATCAGTGTGAGGGAGTATTTTGTGGGATACTTGTGAACAGGTCCACATTACATGGGGTTTAATGTATCAGTGTGAGGGAGTATTTTGTGGGATACCTGTGGACAGGTCCACATTACATGGTGGCTAATGTATCAGTGTGAGGGAATATTTTGTGGGATACTTGTGAACAGGTCCACATTACATGGTGGCTAATGTATCAGTGTGAGGGAATATTGTATGGGTTAGTTGTGAACAGGTCCAAATTACATGGTGGCTAATGTATCAGTGTGAGGGAGTATTTTGTGGGATACTTGTGAACAGGTCCACATTGCATGGTGGTTAATGTATCAGTGTGAGGGAATATTGTATGGGTTAGTTGTGAACAGGTCCACATTACATGGTGGCTAATGTATCAGTGTGAGGGAGTATTTTGTGGGATACCTGTGAACAGGTCCACATTACATGGTGGCTAATGTATCAGTGTGAGGGAATATTGTATGGGTTAGTTGTGAACAGGTCCACATTACATGGTGGCTAATGTATCAGTGTGAGGGAGTATTTTGTGGGATACTTGTGAACAGGTCCACATTGCATGGTGGTTATTGTATCAGTGTGAGGGAATTTTTTATGGCATACTTGTAAACAGGTCCACATTACATGGTGGCTAATGTATCAGTGTGAGGGAATATTTTATGGGTTACTTGTGAACAGGTCCACATTACATGGTGGCTAATGTATCAGTGTGAGGGAGTATTTTGTGGGATACTTGTGAACAGGTCCACATTACATGGTGGCTAATGTATCAATGTGAGGGAATATTGTATGGGTTAGTTGTGAACAGGTCCACATTACATGGTGGCTAATGTATCAGTGTGAGGGAGTATTTTGTGGGATACTTGTGAACAGGTCCACATTACATGGTGGCTAATGTATCAGTGTGAGGGAGTATTTTGTGGGATACTTGTGAACAGGAGCACATTACATGGTGGCTAATGTATCAATGTGAGGGAATATTGTATGGGTTACTTGTGAACAGGTTCACATTACATGGTGGCTAATGTATCAGTGTGAGAGAATATTGTATGGGATACTTTTGAACAGGTCCACATTACATGGTGGCTAATGTATCAGTGTGAGGGAATATTGTATGGGTTACTTTTGAGCAGGTCCACATTACATGGTGGCTAATGTATCAGTGTGAGAGAATATTGTATGGTTTACTTGTGAACAGGTCCACATTACATGGTGGCTAATGTATCAGTGTGAGAGAGTATTTTGTGGGATACTTGTGAACAGGTCCACATTACATGGTGGTTAATGTATCAGTGTGAGAGAGTATTTTGTGGGATACTTGTGAACAGGTCCACATTACATGGTGGCTAATGTATCAGTGTGAGGGAGTATTTTGTGGGATACTTGTGAACAGGTCCACATTACATGGGGTTTAATGTATCAGTGTGAGGGAATATTTTGTGGGATACTTGTGAACAGGTCCACATTACATGGTGGCTAATGTATCAGTGTGAGGGAGTATTTTGTGGGATACTTGTGAACAGGTCCACATTACATGGTGGCTAATGTATCAGTGTGAGGGAATATTGTATGGGTTAGTTGTGAACAGGTCCACATTACATAGTGGCTAATGTATCAGTGTGAGGGAGTATTTTGTGGGATACTTGTGAACAGGTCCACATTACATGGGGTTTAATGTATCAGTGTGAGGGAGTATTTTGTGGGATACTTGTGAACAGGTCCACATTACATGGTGGCTAATGTATCAGTGTGAGGGAGTATTTTGTGGGATACTTGTGAACAGGTCCACATTACATGGTGGCTAATGTATCAGTGTGAGGGAGTATTTTGTGGGATACTTGTGAACAGATCCACATTACATGGTTGCTAATGTATCAGTGTGAGGGAGTATTTTGTGGGATACCTGTGAACAGGTCCACATTACATGGTGGCTAATGTATCAGTGTGAGGGAGTATTTTGTGGGATACTTGTGAACAGGTCCACATTACATGGTGGCCAATGTATCAGTGTGAGGGAGTATTTTGTGGGATACTTGTGAACAGATCTACATTACATGGTGGCTAATGTATCAGTGTGAGGGAATATTTTGTGGGATACTTGTGAACAGGTCCACATTACATGGTGGCTAATGTATCAGTGTGAGGGAGTATTTTGTGGGATACTTGTGAACAGGTCCACATTACATGGTGGCTAATGTATCAGTGTGAGGGAATATTGTATGGGTTAGTTGTGAACAGGTCCACATTACATAGTGGCTAATGTATCAGTGTGAGGGAGTATTTTGTGGGATACTTGTGAACAGGTCCACATTACATGGGGTTTAATGTATCAGTGTGAGGGAGTATTTTGTGGGATACTTGTGAACAGGTCCACATTACATGGTGGCTAATGTATCAGTGTGAGGGAGTATTTTGTGGGATACTTGTGAACAGGTCCACATTACATGGTGGCTAATGTATCAGTGTGAGGGAGTATTTTGTGGGATACTTGTGAACAGATCCACATTACATGGTTGCTAATGTATCAGTGTGAGGGAGTATTTTGTGGGATACCTGTGAACAGGTCCACATTACATGGTGGCTAATGTATCAGTGTGAGGGAGTATTTTGTGGGATACTTGTGAACAGGTCCACATTACATGGTGGCCAATGTATCAGTGTGAGGGAGTATTTTGTGGGATACTTGTGAACAGATCTACATTACATGGTGGCTAATGTATCAGTGTGAGGGAGTATTTTGTGGGATACTTGTGAACAGATCCACATTACATGGTTAATGTAGCCTTAACTCATTCACTACTGAGTTGGATCATGCTTCAACTCTAAAGTAAGCAATCTTGGTAGTTTCTCTCTTGACATTTAGTATTCCGGGATCAGCTTCAAAGTACTGTTTGAACAGGTGTCTTGTACGATGACTGCGTGTCTTTGACATGATTTTCTATTAAATGAATGATCGCTTTATATACATACATACACCAAAAATGAGATGTCACATACAAGTACATAAATATTGTAAATGGGACATCCACATGATGTGATTTAAATAATTTTAAAAAGGGAAATTAATCCCAAAAGCACCAAAAACTTTGTACTGAGATACCCTTATATTGGATGACATCTTACTCTACATGTATGTCCTTTGTTGCAGATGTTGACGAGTGTGCAACAAACAACGGGGGGTGTTCACAGAACTGTCACAACACAGAGGGCTCCTCCCACTGCACCTGTAGGCCTGGTTATGACAGCCTTGATAACCAAGTCACTTGTTTCGGTGAGCACTTTGATTCCAGAAGTCTACCTTTCAACAATTGTTTGGACTGTAATTTGTATATGTTTCAGTGATGTACTTGTCTTTCATCTGTAGCATACTGTACAGGTACATGTACAGGTATAAACTACATTAGCACAAAAAAGGTTCAAAAGGACAATATTTATCATAAAAAGTGACAGCCAGGCCCAGCAGTAAAAGTCATTTAAACCTGTGTTGGGTCATGCTACAAAAAACTACTGATGGGTAGTTGTTTCGCTTTTTTGGATTGGTGCATGATGTCCAAAGGTTATATCAAGTACTTTTAGTATGTTGCTCTTTGGTGTGGCATTTAAACTGGTGCCTGCAGCATGTCATGCCAGTGAGGCATCACATGCTTAAGTTTCTATGTCAGAATAGTGTAGAAAATGATGTTTAAACCAAGCAAACAGCCAAAGAAACTAAATAAAAAACACAGTAATCACAAGCAGTGCTTCTTAAAAGGTGTCAGCTTATTTTGTGTTTTTAAGTGGTGTGGAATGTAGATATTATTTTTGATGTTGTTTTAAGGTGAAGGTGTTTCACTGTTGACACCCCTCTGCTTTTGTCCTCTCAATTCCCAGACATCGATGAATGTGACACAGATAATGGAGATTGCTCCCAGACCTGTTCTAACACCAAGGGGGCATATTTCTGTACCTGTCTTACTGGCTATAGCAGTCCTGATAATGGTGTTTCCTGCTATGGTAAGTTTTGTCTGCTCCCAGACCTGTTCTGACACCATGGGGACATATTTCTGTAGCTGTCTTACTGGCTATAGCAATCCTGATAATGGTGTTTCCTGCTATGGTAAGTTTTGTCTGCTCCCAGACCTGTTCTGACACCATGGGGGCATATTGCTGTAGCTGTCTTACTGGCTATAGCAGTCCTGATAACGGTGTTTCCTGCTATGGTAAGTTTTGTCTGCTCCCAGACCTGTTCTAACACCAAGGGACATATTTCTGTAGCTGTCTTACTGGCTATAGTAATCCTGATAACAGTGTTTCCTGCTGTGATAAGTTTCGTCTGCTCCCAGACCTGTTCTTACGTCAAGGGGGCATATTTCTGTACAGGGCATTAGCCAGGATCTGACAATAGGATCTCTCCAAAAGGCAGGGGGTTTGGGGGCCGCCACTTGAGGCCCCCGTAAATAAGCAGGGGGTCTGCCGCCGGAGACATTTTATCGCCACTGTATCATTTAAAATCCTTTTAATAGCTTTAATTGCCATTATACCACTGGAAATAATGTATTACCATTAGACCCAAGAAATTGACAGTTTTTAGGGGCACCCAATATATCACACTTTTCCCACCAATGACTGACACTGAGTGCGAATCACTAAAAAGAGTACATAAATTTTATATTAAACTATGTAAGGTTACAATCTGTGATGCTTTGGACAACCAAGTGTGAAACAGGAGGTAGAAAAACAAATTGAACTGTAAAATACACAATTCAATACAGATGCAAGGAAAACAATGGCAATTTGGCATTGCAGTTCTGACAGTTTAGGTGTGAATTCTGTGAATCAGGAGGTAGAAATAAATAAACTGTGAACAATAAAATACACAAAAATACATATAAAAGGAAAACAATCAAAATGCATGGTAATTTGGCACAGCAGGTGCATGTCACTCACAGTTACACTACTTCACATTAAAATGCAACGGAACCAAATCAGAATACAGTATACATAGCTCTTACAACTGAGACTGAGAACAGGCAAAATTATCACCACTGAATCTGTGACTGTCACTCACTAAAAAGAGTAGTGTCACCAATCACCATACGATTTGAGCAACTAAGTCACAGTAGGTAGAAATAAACTTTGTAAAATTCAAAGAACAAAACAAAACAAAAAACAATTCAAATACATGTACTATCAGTCACATATCTATGTCGAGAAATTAACTTTTGGCACAGTGACACAGTAGTGCATGTCAAACATCATTTCTGTCATCTGAATACATATATGAATACACTTTGAAAACTTACATGTTAGAAAAATATTCACAATCTGGTATACATACATATAATGTTAATACACTTTGAAACAAAAACAAACTTCAGAAAAATAATCATTTAGAGTACTGTACATTAGATAACAAACATAATCACAAACTTCTTCAGGACGTCTTAAATGGATTTGTCAAAGGTGATATAAAAAAACTCTTCAAAAATTAACAATAGTGGAAAATGTAAAGGCCAACTGGTCATCACAAAATAAGCTGGTTATAGCTAAGGCAATACGTGTAAGGTTTGTAAACACATTTCATAAACAGTGATTGAACTTCTTTGAATGTCTTAAATCAGGCTGCCATACTTCCTGTTGGGCATTTCTTCTGTAGCAAGCCAGTGAGCTGTTTTAAGCGCAGTCACTATTGCTTTTCTCCTTTCCTCCCTTTCTTTCTGCCACTGGGTATTAAGAGAAACCTGTCCAGGCTTCCAGACTGTCCAGACTTCCAGCAGCTGTGGTTTTGTGAGCATCTGAAGCATCATGCTCCTTTACGGTCTTTAATCTAAAGAAAAAATAAATAAATCTACATGAAGTATGTTGTCACTGTTAAATTTAATAACTGAAAAGTAGGCATTTATCTTTTGAGATCAGTCAATCTTAATTTTTTTCTCCATTTTTAAGTACACTATAGCCAGCATAGGCCTAACCACTATCATATGATAATTCAATCAAAGTGAGTGTAAAACTCACATTGATACTGATTAGGCCTATATTGTAGATACTGGTTTTACACTGACATATTGACAAATCAAGTGTCGATTTATTTTATGTAGAAATTACAATGTAACTTGTAAGACGAGTAAACCGATATGGGTACCAAAGTTTGAGCTGACACTAGCCTAACATAACAAGTGACAGTAGTAGTGACAGAATACAATCGTACCTGAAATTGTTATTTCCGGTTGACCACGAACCTTCTACTCCGAATTCTCTACAGTCTTTGCACACCATAACATTCTCAACTTCATCATATTCCAGCCATGGGAATTGGTCGAGCCAGGAATTTAGAAATTTTCGAATCCGTCCACTTTGTTCTGGGGTAGCGGTCGTCTTGCGGCGTTCGCCACTGGCACTCCAGCTCGGCCCACTTGCGCTGGCAGTAGGCCTACTAGTACTGGTCTGTGGGCTGGGACTCACCGTGCCTGTCGCGCGCTTAATGGGAATCCTGTCTCGTGGGTTGTCTACAATTTCTTCATCGCCGTCACTCTCGCTGCTGACATCGACATGGCTACTGCTGCTACTGGGATTTGCTATTTCTTTTGACCGAAAAAAGTCCGTAATTTTCCCTTTCGACATGCCTACAACTGGTAAAAACCCATCGCACAAACTGACAATTTAATGAGCACGTGTGAAAGAAAAAGTTCTCGGACTACGCAGTTGCAATCCCAATCGTCAATCTTCGGGTTTTCCCGATCCTTTCCGGTCGGCACTGTGTACAGAGCGCAAGTCTGAATCCCTTCTCAAAATTAACCCGCGAACTTTACTATTATTGTACCTTAAAATATCGTATTTTGACGAAAGTAGTTCGGATCCATATCCTTACTTGGTCATTTGCAGATGATTTTGTCACTGATTACGAGCACCAATGCAGACAACAACAACAACACAATCTCACGTATGTTTCGATGGAACGATCTTGAATATATTTATTTTGTTTTTAACCCCCCAAAAAAAATGTTGATTCAAAATTTTGCCCGTCCAAAATACCCCTTTTGGCTGGATTACTGGTCCAGTTGGACGGGTGGACGGGTGTGTGGCTAGCCTGGTGTTTCTGTAGCTGTCTTACTGGCTATAGCAGTCTTGATAACGGTGTCTCCTGCTATGGTAAGTTTTGTCTACTTCCAGACCTGTTCTAACACCAAGGGACATATTTCTGTAGCTGTATTTCTGGCTATATCAGTCCTGATAACGGTGTTTCCTGCTATGGTAAGTTTTGTCTGCTCCCAGACCTGTTCTAACGCGAAGGGGGCATATTTCTGTAGCTGTCTTACTGGCTATAGCAATCCTGATAATGGTGTCTCCTGCTATGGTAAGTTTTGTCTGCTCCCAGACCTGTTCTGACATCAATGGGAGCATATTTCTGTAGCTGTCTTACTGGCTATAGCAATCCTGATAACGGTGTTTCCTGCTATGGTAAGTTTTGTGTGCTCTCAGACCTGTTTTAACACCAAGGGGACATATTTCTGTAGCTGTCTTACTGGCTATAGCAATCCTGATAACGGTGTTTCCTGCTATGGTAAGTTTTGTCTCCCAGACCTGTCCTAACACCAAGGGGACATATTTCTGTAGCTGTCTTACTGGCTATAGCAATCCTGATAACGGTGTCTCCTGCTATGGTAAGTTTTGTGTGCTCTCAGACCTGTTCTAACACCAAGGGGACATATTTCTGTAGCTGTCTCACTGGCTATAGCTGTCCTGATAATGGTGTCTCCTGCTATGGTAAGTTTTGTCTACTTCCAGACCTGTTCTTACACCAAGGGAGCATATTTCTGTAGCTGTCTTACTGGCTATAGTAGTCCAGATGATGGTGTCTCGTCCAAAGTGGTTGTCAAGCACTTGCAGTTTAGAAAAACATACTTGCATTAATTGGGGAGTTCCTACATGCCTCAAACCATCTGATGGTGTTTACAGTGAATACTGCTGTGTTGATTGGGATTACATGTATTTGTGTTTCAGATGTGGATGAGTGTGCCTCTAACAATGGGGACTGTGCTCATCAGTGTATTAACAGCGACGGGTCTTACGAGTGTTCCTGTCAGTCAGGTTATAGTACACCTGACCAGGCCAGGACTTGCTATGGTAAGACACACTTCTCAGGTCTACAGAAGTCTTGGTGGATTATCTGCCCTTGCCAGAGACGCAGCAATAATGTAAACAGTATAGGTGTAATGTAAATGTGTCTTCAAAGCTCATTGGCAACTCTGGTGATTTATTCCTGCATCGTAGATGTACTGAGGGAAATATTCTACATTGTGGTGATAAACATCAATCAAGTGAATAAATGTAAGGGAGATATTGACGTTTTGATGACTGATACAGGCCATAATGTGAGAGATGAGTACTGTGTGCTGTGTTACAGACATTGATGAGTGTGCCACGGACAATGGCGGCTGTGACCACAACTGTCATGACACTGATGGCAGTTTCAGTTGTACCTGCAGGCAGGGTTATAGCACACCTGACCATGGCTTCACCTGTCAAGGTAAGTAAGGGAGCTTAATTAAGCAGAAACATTTTAAACATTGATGAGTGAGCTGTGAGTAAATGTGGGTGTCAGCAGAACGGTCAAAATACATGATATATTGGGGCTGCTCTGACATCGGAGACATTGATGAGTGAGCTGTGAGTAATTGTGGGTATCGGCAGAACGGTCAGAATGCATGATATATTGGGGCTGCTCTGACATCGGAGACATTGATGAGTGAGCTGTGAGTAATTGTGAGTGTCAGCAGAATGGCCAAAATGCATGATATATTGGGGCTGCTTTGACATTGTAGACATTTATGAGTGAGCTGTGAGTAATTGTGGGTGTCATCGGAGACATTGTAGACATTGATGTGTGAACTGACTAATTGTGGGTGTCAGCAGAACTGTCAAAATACATGATATATTGGGGCTGGTCTGACATCGGAGACATTGATGAGTGAGCTGTGAGTAGTTATGGGTGTCAGCAGATATATTGGGACTGTTCTGACATTGTAGACATTGATGAGTGTGCCTTGGGTAGTGGTGAGTGTCAGCAGAACGGTCAAAATACATGATATATTGGGGCTGCTCTGACATTGTAGACATTGATGAGTGAGCTGTGAGTAATTATGGGTGTCAGCAGAACTGTCAAAATACATGATATATTGGGGCTGCTTTGACATTGTAGACATTTATGAGTGAGCTGTGAGTAGTTATGGGTGTCAGCAGAACGGTCAAAATACATGATATATTGGGGCTGTTCTGACATTGTAGACATTGATGAGTGTGCCTTGGGTAGTGGCGAGTGTCAGCAGAAAGGTCAAAATACATGATATATTGGGGCTGCTCTGACAACGGAGACATTGATGAGTGAACTGTGAGTAATTGTGGGTGTCAGCAGAACGGTCAAAATGCATGATATATTGGGGCTGCTCTGACATCGGAGACATTGATGAGTGAGCTGTGAGTAATTGTGGGTATCGGCAGAACGGTCAGAATGCATGATATATTGGGGCTGCTCTGACATTGTAGACATTTATGAGTGAGCTGTGAGTAGTTATGGGTGTCAGCAGAACAGTCAAAATACATGATATATTGGGGCTGCTCTGACATTGTAGACATTTATGAGTGAGCTGTGAGTAGTTATGGTGTCAGCAGAACAGTCAAAATACATGATATATTGGGGCTGCTTTGACATTGTAGACATTTATGAGTGAGCTGTGAGTAGTTATGGTGTCAGCAGAACAGTCAAAATACATGATATATTGGGGCTGCTTTGACATTGTAGACATTTATGAATGAGCTGTGAGTAGTTATGGGTGTCAGCAGAACGGTCAAAATACATGATATATTGGGGCTGCTCTGACATTGTAGACATTGATGAGTGAGCTGTGAGTAATTATGGGTGTCAGCAGAACGGTCAAAATACATGATATATTGGGGCTGCTTTGACATTGTAGACATTTATGAGTGAGCTGTGAGTAGTTATGGGTGTCAGCAGAACTGTCAAAATACATGATATATTGGGGCTGCTGTGACATCGTAGACATTGATGAGTGAGGTGTGAGTAGTTATGGGTTTCAGCAGATATGTTGGAACTGTTCTGACATTGTAGACATTGATGAGTGTGCCTTGGGTAGTGGCGAGTGTCAGCAGAACGGTCAAAATACATGATATTGGGGCTGCTCTGACATTGTAGACATTGATGAGTGAGCTGTGAGTAATTGTGGGTGTCAGCAGAACAGTCAAAATACATGATATATTGGGGCTGCTCTGACATTGTAGACATTGATGTGTGAACTGAGTAATTGTGGGTGTCAGCAGAACAGTCAAAATACATGATATATTGGGGCTGCTCTGACATTGTAGACATTGATGTGTGAACTGAGTAATTGTGGGTGTCAGCAGAACGGTCAAAATACATGATATATTGGGGCTGCTTTGACATCGTAGACATTGATGAGTGAACTGTGAGTAATTGTGGGTGTCAGCAGAACGGTCAAAATACATGATATATTGAGGCTGCTCTGACATTGTAGACATTGATGAGTGAGCTGTGAGTAATTGTGGGTGTCAGCAGAAAGGTCAAAATACATGATATGTTGGGGCTGCTTTGACATTGTAGACATTTATGAGTGAGCTGTGAGTAGTTATGGGTGTCAGCAGAACGGTCAAAATACATGATATATTGGGGCTGCTCTGACATCGTAGACATTGATGAGTTAACTGTGAGTAATTATGGGTGTCAGCAGAACTGTCAAAATGCATGATATATTGGGGCTGCTCTGACATCGGAGACATTGATGAGTGAGCTGTGAGTAGTTATGGGTGTCAGCAGAACGGTCAAAATGCATGATATATTGGGGCTGCTGTGACATTGTAGACATTTATGAGTGAGCTGTGAATAGTTATGGGTATCAACAGAACGGTCAAAATACATGATATTGGGGCTGCTCTGACATTGTAGACATTTATGAATGAGCTGTGAGTAGTTATGGGTGTCAGCAGAACAGTCAAAATACATGATATATTGGGGCTGCTCTGACATCGTAGACATTTATGAGTGAGCTGTGAGTAGTTATGGGTGTCAGCAGAACGGTCAAAATACATGATATATTGGGGCTGCTCTGACATCGTAGACATTGATGAGTGAGCTGTGAGTAATTATGGGTGTCAGCAGAACAGTCAAAATACATGATATTGGGGCTGCTCTGACATTGTAGACATTGATGAGTGAGCTGTGAGTAATTATGGGTGTCAGCAGAACGGTCAAAATACATGATATATTGGGGCTGGTCTGACATCGGAGACATTTATGAGTGAGGTGTGAGTAGTTATGGGTGTCACCAGAACGGTCAAAATACATGATATATTGGGGCTGCTCTGACATCATGGACATTGATGAGTGAGCTGTGAGTAGTTATGGGTGTCAGCAGAACGGTCAAAATACATGATATATTGGGGCTGCTCTGACATTGTAGACATTGATGAGTGAGCTGTGAGTAATTATGGGTGTCAGCAGAACGGTCAAAATGCATGATATTGGGACTGTTCTGACATTGTAGACATTGATGAGTGTGCCTTGGGTAGTGGCGAGTGTCAGCAAAATTGTCAAAATACATGATATATTGGGGCTGCTCTGACATTGTAGACATTGATGAGTGTGCCGTGGATAGTGGCGAGTGTCAGCAAAACTGTCAAAATACATGATATATTGGGGCTGCTTTGACATTGTAGACATTGATGAGTGTGCCGTGGGTAATGGTGGGTGTCAGCAGAATTGTCACAACATCCCAGGGTCCTTCTCCTGTAGCTGTGAGGACGGCTTTACCACACCCGACTGGGGGGTCACCTGTAAAGGTAAGCTTTGCACGTACACATGACTAAGCTTCTCCTTGTCACCACTGGGACTGTACTTTGGTTAGTTGGCTGGCAATTTAGTGACTCTTTTAGGGAGTCGTGACAACTGACATTGCAGAGGCATGCTGATGAAGGCCCGTAAATACATGTATGGTTAGAATGGAAGTAAGTTTAAGTGTGGTTTTAGAAGGAAAATACACAGCATAAAGATGAATGTATAATAGATCTTTTGTTTGCTATTGTTATCTGACAGAAGATGTTATTGTTATTGCCTCATGCACAAGGTCAAGTTTTAGAAGTCATGGTCAAGAAGTATATCATAATAATGCACCACAAAATTGAATTTATTTTGAAATTTGCGATTTGAAATATGTGAATTATTTCTCTTTTGTGTATGTCTCCTGTTCTGAAATTTTTAGAGAAATTAATTTTTCTTTTCAAGAAAAATTTCCCTTTCATTACAATGCTGTTTGTTTCAGATATAGATGAGTGTGCAGTGATGAATGGTCAATGTGAACACACGTGTTATAACTGGGCAGGGGGTTATGAGTGTCTGTGTGACGAGGGTTACAGCACTAAGGATGAGGGGATTACCTGTAATGGTAAGTCTGGTGATGTCAGCTCTCATTGCTTAGGTGTGACGGGATATATGCTGTGAGCATACCTTTGGTAACTGGGCAGGGGGTTATAAGTGTCTGTGTGAAGAGGGTTACAGCACTAAGGATGAGGGGATTACCTGCTATGGTAATGATGTCAGCTTTCATCAGGATTTATATGGTTCACATATCTGTGATGTCAGCTTTCATTGCTAAGGTGTGACAGGATTTATACCGTCAACACATCTGTGGTGTCAGCTGTCATTGCTCAGCTGTCACCTGATGCAGGCACCAGGGTACTTACATGCACTATTCCCTGAACCCAAAGCAAGAAGACAGCCATGTACATGTATTAAAGCTGCTATTTTGAGGAAATGATGATAACGGCTGATTGTTTAATTCCTCCTGGTGCCAGTAGAACCAGCTTTGATTGGATAAAGTATAATCATGTACACAATCCACAGTGATTGAAGTCAGACGAGCTTTGTTTTGAAGAGATAGTTTTTGATTCTGTCTTGCAGCTCCTTATCTTCACAGTGTTTTTATATGATTTCCAAGTTTGTTGGAATGCTGTTCGCCCCCATATTCATTTAAAATTTCGTTTTAAAATTCCAGACATAGTTGAGTGCGCCAATAACAATGGCGGCTGTACCCACACATGTACGAATACAGATGGGTCATTTATCTGTACCTGCAACCAAGGCTTCTATCTTTTACCTGATAAGAAAATATGTAAAGGTATGTGTATCAGCTAAGCGTCACTGTTTTACTGTTACACTGTTTTTACATTTTCATTAACTTTCCTTTTTTTACACTGCTTTGCAATAAAAATTAGTATAAATATTGTGTTTCTTAGTTTCCACTGGATCATCTTTAATATGCTCATGTACAGTTTTGTTTTTCTCTCGTGTATTTGATATGTTTGATAAAAGCTTCATTTTATGAACAGTGTAGTATTCATTTAGGGAAGCATTCTAGGATTTTGCGGGTGGGACCATGACTTTAAGTCAGGAGACAAGAGATGAGGAGGTCAGGAGCATAATTTAAGAAATAAACACTTGAGAAAGGTTCTCTTATTATTATAAAGTTAAGGTGTTCTTTACTGTTTTACCATGGATTTGTTGAGATGTGTTTTTATTCTAAAAATGAGACTTCAATTACCGTGAAATTTAGACACAGATGAATGTGCAACAGCCAATGGTAACTGTGATCAGATCTGCACCAATGAGGAAAGTAGCTACACATGCAGCTGTCAAGTTGGATACCTCTTGGATCAGAGTGATGAAAAGGCATGTCATGGTAAGCTGTTCATTTATTGGTACTGACCAGAAAACATGTCATGGTGAACTGAATCATACTGACCAGAAAATATGTCATGGTGAACTGCATGATACTGACCAGAAAACATGGAAAAACCTACAATGTAAAGCTACTGAAACTTGGCAGAAAACATGACATGACCACAGAATGAACTAAAATGGCAGAGTTTTCCAGAATTCCAAAATAAGATAAGTATTTTCATGAATGATATTAAACAAAGCCATACATAAAGAGACATCAACAAAAATTTCTGTAAAAACTAGATTGTACATGTGAGAATTAACATGTAATACCTGTGCAATCAGCTAAGGCTGTAGATGTGATGTAGTTTACATATACTGTATACATGAATATGATGAGTGATTTTTGGACTTCTGTGTACAGACATTGATGAGTGTTCCAGTAACAATGGTGGTTGTACACATACCTGTACAAACTCTGACGGCTCATTCACCTGTACCTGTAACAAGGGCTACTTCATACAAGTCGACCAGAAAACATGCCTAGGTAATTCACGCGCACACTTTTGTGGCAAAGTTATGTTAACTGTATGTAGATTATTGCAGTCATTGAAAAAACAAACAAACAGTCCAGTGTTTTCTGAACTAGTATGGTACATGTCATAAGAAATGACAGGGTAGGTCTCTACTGAATTACCTACCTTGTCCCATCAGTGCAGCTGTAATGTACAGGGGTTATGTTTTTGTTTTGTAAAACTATAATTGGGACCTTCATACCCAGCAAAGCATTCAGTCTGTAGATTGCATCATAACTGTGATAACTGTTTCCTCAGGACTAGAATGTGGTAAAACCTTGATATTTGTCATTGAAAGGTGTTCAGTGAAGTTAAACTTGTGCAGCTCAGTCAGTATGAACATGTACGTATTCGCCCAAGCTGTCGGTTCTGTTTCATTTAGGGTTTGCATTTTCTAATTTCTGATAAAAATGGCAAAAAAAAAAAAAAAGAAACTTTTCCTTTTACTTTTTTGTGTCATGAGTCCTAATTTCTTGAATACTTTCCCCAGTTCTTTGGAGGTTTGTGTTAGAGTTAACGCTGTGTTGGGAATTGGTCATGTGGCTAGTGAACTGGGATGCCCATTATGGTGGACAATTTGGATATGGATTACTTATCCTTTTTGAGTCCCACATAATAACAGAGCCCTCCAGAAATGCACCTAGAAGTCTGAAACAGTGACCACAAGGAGGGTAATTCAGCTTGGAGGTATTGTCATTAATAATTTATACTATTCTAATCAGTACACTGCAGTGTGTTCTATACCACCCTGTAATGCACTTACCCTTGTTATTTTCTGCAAGACATTGATGAGTGTTCAGATAACAACGGGGGCTGTTCACACGACTGTGAGAACAGTGAGAGCTCATACAGCTGTAACTGTAACACTGGCTTCTACCTGCTGGATGATGACAAGACCTGTCAAGGTAAAGTTGTGAGAACAGAGAGAGCTCATACGGCTGTAACTGTCACATTGACTTCTACTTGCCAAATGATGGCAAGAAAAATAAGGAAGGCTAATGACTCATCCAATTCACTGAACATTGCCCGGGCCTCAATGACTCAGATACTTACATATGTGCTCATATAAGTGGTTGGTTCCCCCGGGCTCTGCCTGGTTTCCACCCACTATAACGCTGGCCACCGTCGTATAAGTGAAATATTCTTGAGTACGTCGTAAAACACCAATCAAATAAATAAATAAATAATATAAATGGATGGCATTCACCAGCTACATGTATCAGATGCATAAATCCTGTGATATAATGGGATAATGAAATGTGTAACAGACAATTTTGTCATGACTAAGGAGGAACCAAATTATACTAAAAACACTGTCATTTTGTTGTGTGGAGAGAAGTGTTAAAAAATGAGTTGAAAAAGATTATTGCACAGTTTGTTATCTAGTTTCTCTTCTGATAGCCCATTAAGCACTGCCTATAATACTAATTTTGATGTGCAGATGTTGACGAGTGTGCCATTGACTTGGGGGGATGTGCAGAGAAGTGTGTTAACTCACCTGGCTCTTACGCCTGTACCTGTGAGGAGGGCAGGGCGTTTGATCTGAACGGCATCTGTCAACGTAAGCCTCCAATGACTCCAAGCCTGGTTTGTGACCCAGTCAGTCAAATTGCCTTTACATTAGTTGTTCTGGGTTTATAGAGGAAGATATGTGGTGGAAGGCAAAATCTAAGTGTTCTATAGGATTCTGTTGAGGTGCTATATTATTTTGCCTTCTGTCCCACCCATTCGTGTGTCAATATTTCAGAGTGTCACAACCACTTATTTGTTTGTAATTTCTTCTACAGGCAGCCTCTTCTTACATGTTCTTTGATCAGTGCTGCACATTCACCCAGGAGCCTCTCACCAATGCTTGAGTTCAGGTCCAACTCATGCTGGCCTCCACTCTGCCCATACATGGGAAGGTCTGTCAGCAAGCTGAGGATGGGTGTGGGTTTTCCTGGGCTCTGCCCGGTTTCCTGTCACCATATTACTGGTTGCCGTCATATGAGTGAAATATTCTTATATTGCTTTAAAAATCAATGAAATGAATAAATGTTCTTTGATACATGTAGTTGCTGATCCTCCCCACATTGTTTGATATCGGGTCTTTATCTCAGCGGTGTGTTATGATTACGCCCCGGGGGAGTGTGGTGCTGGCGGACGGTGCCGATCTCCAGGAGTCTGTGACTGTAAACATGGCTATGAACCAGTTAAATGCCTTGGTAAGACAAGAACACACTCATTGTTTGTGACAAGATAAATCTTAAGCTGAGTAACAAGTAGTAGTAACAAGTTAATAGTGTTGATGTGGTATAAAACAGCTTGGAGCATCAAATCTAGAGAGAAAACAGGGCATTACATACTTGTAGTAACCAGTTAATAGTGTTGACGTGTTATAAAACAGCTTGGAGCTTCAAATTTAGAGAGAAAGCTGGGCAGTACATACATGTAGTAACAAGTTAATAGTGTTGATGTGGTATAAAACAGCTTGGAGCATCAAATCTAGAGAGAAAACAGGGCATTACATACTTGTAGTAACCAGTTAATAGTGTTGACGTGTTATAAAACAGCTTGGAGCTTCAAATTTAGAGAGAAAGCTTGGCAGTACATACATGTAGTAACAAGTTAATAGTGTTGATGTGGTATAAAACAGCTTGGAGCATCAAATCTAGAGAGAAAACAGGGCATTACATACTTGTAGTAACCAGTAAATAGTGTTGACGTGTTATAAAACAGCTTGGAGCTTCAAATTTAGAGAGAAAGCTGGGCAGTACATACATGTAGTAACAAGTTAATAGTGTTGATGTGGTATAAAACAGCTTGGAGCATCAAATCTAGAGAGAAAACAGGGCATTACATACTTGTAGTAACCAGTTAATAGTGTTGACGTGTTATAAAACAGCTTGGAGCTTCAAATTTAGAGAGAAAGCTGGGCAGTACATACATGTAGTAACAAGTTAATAGTGTTGATGTGGTATAAAACAGCTTGGAGCATCAAATCTAGAGAGAAAACAGGGCATTACATACTTGTAGTAACCAGTTAATAGTGTTGACGTGTTATAAAACAGCTTGGAGCATCAAATCTAGAGAGAAAACAGGGCAGTACATACATGTAGTAACCAGTTAATAGTGTTGACGTGTTATAAAACAGCTTGGAGCATCAAATCTAGAGAGAAAGCTTGGCAGTACATACATGTAGTAACCAGTTAATAGTGTTGACGTGTTATAAAACAGCTTGGAGCATCAAATCTAGAGAGAAAACAGGGCATTGCATACTTGTAGTAACCAGTTAATAGTGTTGACGTGTTATAAAACAGCTTGGAGCATCAAATCTAGAGAGAAAACAGGGCATTACATACTTGTAGTAACCAGTTAATAGTGTTGACGTGGTATAAAACAGCTTGGAGCATCAAATCTAGAGAGAAAACAGGGCATTACATACTTGTAGTAACCAGTTAATAGTGTTGACGTGTTATAAAACAGCTTGGAGCTTCAAATTTAGAGAGAAAGCTTGGCAGTACATACATGTAGTAACAAGTTAATAGTGTTGACGTGGTATAAAACAGCTTGGAGCATCAAATTTAGAGAGAAAGCTGGGCAGTACATACATGTAGTAACCAGTTAATAGTGTTGACGTGTTATAAAACAGCTTGGAGCATCAAATCTAGAGAGAAAACAGGGCATTACATACTTGTAGTAACCAGTTAATAGTGTTGACGTGGTATAAAACAGCTTGGAGCATCAAATCTAGAGAGAAAACAGGGCATTACATACTTGTAGTAACCAGTTAATAGTGTTGACGTGTTATAAAACAGCTTGGAGCTTCAAATTTAGAGAGAAAGCTTGGCAGTACATACATGTAGTAACCAGTTAATAGTGTTGACGTGGTATAAAACAGCTTGGAGCATCAAATCTAGAGAGAAAACAGGGCATTGCATACTTGTAGTAACCAGTTAATAGTGTTGACGTGTTATAAAACAGCTTGGACCTTCAAATTTAGAGAGAAAGCTGGGCAGTACATACATGTAGTAACCAGTTAATAGTGTTGATGTGGTATAAAACAGCTTGGAGCATCAAATCTAGAGAGAAAACAGGGCATTGCATACTTGTAGTAACCAGTTAATAGTGTTGACGTGTTATAAAACAGCTTGGAGCTTAAAAATTTAGAGAGAAAGCTTGGCAGTACATACATGTAGTAACAAGTTAATAGTGTTGACGTGTTATAAAACAGCTTGGAGCTTCAAATTTAGAGAGAAAGCTGGGCAGTACATACATGTAGTAACCAGTTAATAGTGTTAGCCTGGTAAACCGGCTTGGAACAAGTCAGCTTGATGTTGAGGATGCCCAGAAACCAGCACCTATTCATCAGGATGTTATTGAAAGAAATAAAAAGGTAAAGCTTGCTTAATGATTGAGGGTTTATTGTTATGAATTCTTTCCCCTTGTAGACATCAATGAGTGTGCGGTGGAGAATGGCAACTGTACGGGCAAGTGTGTGAACCGACCTGGCTCATACTACTGTACCTGTGAACAGGGCTTTTATCTGGAGGATGGCCACACTTGTATGGGTAAGTCCACTGTTAGCATCAACCATGTTAGCAGTTAACCATGGTATGAGCTACATGAAGAGGATTGTTGGTTTTGTATTAGGCCAAGACTGGTATTAAGCTTTATGTCTGACAATTCTTTTGGAGCTACATGTACTGATGTGTAGCAGACAGGACAGTTCTATACATACATGTGCTTTATGACCAGCAGATATTTATTATCTGTTTGTGATATGATGGAAAGATTGCTTTTCTATAATGACAATACGATTTGAGATTAGAAGCAGAATGTTACATCTTGTGATGCTGTACAGTTGTAATGTGGTGTTGTACAGAAGTAATGTGATGCTGCATAGATGTAATGTGATGTTTTATAGGTGTAATGTGATGTTGTATAGGATTAGTGTAGTGTTGTATAGAAGTAATTTGTTGTAGAGAGTTAATGTGATGCTGTACAGATGTAATGTGATGCTGTACAGTGGTAATGTGGCCCGGTACAGAAGTTATGTGATGTTGTACAGAAGTAATATGGTGTTGTACAGATGTGATGCGATGCTGTACAGAGATAATGTGGTGTACAGAAGTAATGTGATGTTATACAGAAGTAATATGATGTACAGAAGGAATGCAATGTTGTACAGAATTAATGTGGTGTTGTACAGAAATAATGTGATGTTGTACAGAAGTAATGTGTTGTAGAAAATTAATGCGATATTGTACAAAAGTAATGTGTTATGGAAAAGTAATGCGATGTAAAAATGTGGTGCTACACAGATGTAATGTGACTTTGTACAGTTATGTAATACTGTACCAGTATGGTGTGTTGTTGTACAGATTTAATGTGATGTTGTACAAACATAATGCAATGCTCTAGTGATGTCATGTGATGTTGTACAGATGTAATGTGATGTTGTACAGATGTAATGTGAAGCTACACAGATGTAATTCAATGCTACACAGATGTAATTCAATGCTGCACAGATGTAATATGCTGTTGTACAGATGTGGATGAGTGCAGTGGAGGGATGGATATCTGCTCTCATACCTGTGTGAACCTGTATGGGTCCTTCAGGTGTGAGTGTCCCACGGGCTACAAGCTACAGCTGGCTACCTACACCTGTCAATGTAAGCATCCCCCACCCCACTCAATGCTTCCCCAGGTGTGTCAACATAACTCAAGTCCCAAAAAGAACACTTTTTCATTCAAGATTCACATTAAGTCAGGCACATGAAAATACCACGTCAGCTGCCTTCAAGTGGTGTATGCATAAGCAAACAATGAGTATAACGTAAAAAAAGCATTTGTAAAATAAGTATGTACATGTACGAATGTATTGTTTAGTTGGAGATTTTCCACCGTATTTGTACAAACTTCAGTCAGTGTGAAAAGGCTTTTTTCCTCACTTCTGCCAGATTTATTCACCTTTCTACCTTTGCAGTCTGCCCACCAGACGATCTAGACTGTTGGCCTATGTGTACCCATGTGGGGTCAGACTGTGTGTGTGAGGACAGCTTCACACTGCACCAGGACAGACTGCACTGTATTGGTGAGTCCCTGACTGTTGGCCTGCGTGTACCCATGTGGGGTCAGACTGTGTGTGTGAGGACAGCTTCACACTGCACCAGGACGGACTGCACTGTATTGGTGAGTCCCTGACTGTTGGCCTAAGTGTACCCATGTGAGGTCGGACTGTGTGTGTGAGGACAGCTTCACACTGCACCAGGACGGACTGCACTGTATTGGTGAGTCCTTGACTGTTGGCCTAAGTGTACCCATGTGGGGTCAGACTGTGTGTGTGAGGACAGCTTCACACTGCACCAGGACAGACTGCACTGTATTGGTGAGTCCCTGACTGTTGGCCTGCGTGTACCCATGTGGGGTCAGACTGTGTGTGTGAGGACAGCTTCACACTGCACCAGGACGGACTGCACTGTATTGGTGAGTCCCTGACTGTTGGCCTAAGTGTACCCATGTGAGGTCGGACTGTGTGTGGACAAATTCACACTGCACCAGGACTGACTGTTGGCTAAAGTGTACCGCTCAGGGATCAGACTGGGTATGTGAGGACAGGTTCACACTGCACCAGGAAAGACTGCACTGTATTGGTAAGTCTCTGACTGTTGGCCTAAGTGTACCCATGTGAGGTCGGACTGTGTGTGGACAAATTCACACTGCACCAGGACTGACTGTTGGCCAAAGTGTACCCCTCAGGGATCAGACTGGGTATGTGAGGACAGGTTCACACTGCACCAGGAAAGACTGCACTGTATTGGTAAGTCCCTGACTGATGGTCTGATTGTACCCCTGAAGGGTCAGACTGTGTGTGTGAGGACAGGTTCACACTGCACCAGGACAGACGGCACTGTGTTGTTCCTTACTGTTGGCCTGAGTGTACGGCTGAGGGGTCAGACTCTGTGTGTGTGTGTGTGTGTGTGTGTGTGTGAGGACAGATTTACGCTGCACCATGAAGGACTACGCCATATTGGTAGGTCCCTGCATCAACTGTCTAAATCAATTCGGAACAAGCTAAGAATTATGAATGTCCTGGAGTGGATCATTAATGGAAAGTACATGTACAAGTGTAGTCTGAACTTTTCTGAGGGGAATCTTGAGGATAAATTATCCTTTATTTCCTGTTTTAGCATCCTGCCCGTGCCGTAATGGTGGTGTGTGTACTTCAGGTTACCCTGACTTTGTCTGTAACTGCAGTGGGACTGATTATGGTGGAGCTGTATGTGAGGTGGGGTCAGTGGATATCCCGGAACAACTCTTCTTCCACTATGGCTATGAGAAAATGACAGTCCAAGTTCACGCCCTGTCTGACAAAACTCTGGTTCTGCTGACAACAACGGCAGACGAGTTAACGCTCCAGCCATCCCAGATAGTTATCCCTCCTTTGTCTGGGGGCAATAACTTCACCCTGGAGGGCTCTAGAATGGGCATGTACACTGTGGACATCAAACTGGCTGGGTCTGGGTACAAGCTGTTTGAGCCTCCCAAACCCATCAGGGTTCTAGTAGGGGATGTATTTGTGAGACTACAACTCAGCCACAAGCAGTTTCCAGTGGGATGTTTCCCTATAGAGTTCAGTATTCCCTCCCAGATTAGCTCTGCAGACAGTACAGATTTAGTGTTCAAGTTCCTCTCTACTTCTCCGTGGTACAAAGTGGATGGCTCAGAGGTTGTCTTCTTCACGCTTGGGGTGCCTATGACTGATACTCTGGTCACCTACCCGGTGTCTCCTCGAGGTGTTGAAATAAACACATCTGATGGAAAGATTCGACTGGGACCCATTAGTTCTCTCCGGGAAATCTCACGGGGAACAACTCCAGTGACCCAGGCTGAGGACAGTGACTGTGAGGTAATACCTCTGTCAAGAGAAGATAAGCTAGACTTTGACAAGGCTGAAAGTGCTCTCCAAACCCTGCTGAGACGTGTGACCAATATCTTACCTGAGGGCTTTGACCTGTCAATCAGCACAAATCCCACCTCCAAATCAAAAACAGACGATTTCCGTGCTAACATCCACAGTGGGAGTGAGGTGAAGATGCTGCAGGTGTGCTCTGGAGCCCCTGTCCTGGACCACAGCCTGTATCACGTGTTCCAGTTTTCTACGAGTGAGCTCAGCCTCTACCTGCTGTCTGAGGAGCTGGTCCTGCCTGCAACTCGCTTCTGTGTAATTGTCGACCTGGTGGAGGATGAAGGCCAGACTGTGATGTTCCTCTTTGATCAGCCCATGTGCCTTCAGGCTACTGGCATGTTTGCCCCCCTCAGCAGCTTATGGGGCCTTAACATGTCTGTCTCAGGACTGGCTTTCTCCGCCTCAGGCCGGCTTAGCTCCCCTTTGGGTCAGAACAGTCCCTGGAAGAAACTTCTCCCTAGGTAAGGCAGAATATTGTATGAACAAGTCCAGGTAGTCTGAGGATAGCTGTCAGGTTCTTGTCATTGCTGTGTAGATTTGTGTGTGGAAAGAACATTTGCTCTCATGCCTTTTGTCAGTGGAGGTTAAGCACACCGACATGGATAAGCTTGTTGTCATGTTGTTCATTTGACTATCTGATGTTGTTTAGCGCCTCCCCTTCAGTCTGAGCGGAGTTAAACACACTGTTATAGATAATCTTGTCATGTTTTCGTGCAACTATCTGATGTTGTTTAGCTCCTCTCATCCAGTGTGGGCGGGAATAAACAAAGCAAACCCTTGTTGTTTGTGTGACTATCTCATGTTTTTGGGCTCCTCACCTTCAGTGGGTGATGTTAAATACACAGCTGCAAAACCTTGTTGTTCATGTTACTATCTGATGTTATGTAGCTCTTCTCCTGTGTGCGTGGGTCTAAACACACAGCTGCAAAACCTTGTTGTTCATGTGACTATCTGATGTTGTTTAGATCCTCTCCTGTGTGGATGGGTCTAAACACACAGTTGCAAACCTTGTTGTTCATGTTACTGTCTGATGTTGTTTAGATCCTCTCCTGTGTGCGTGGGTCTAAACACACAGCTGCAAACCTTGTTGTTCATGTTACTATCTGATGTTATGTAGCTCCTCTCCTGTGTGCGTGGGTCTAAACACACAGCTGCAAAACCTTGTTGTTCATGTTAATATCTGATGTTGTTTAGATCCTCTCCTGTGTGGATGGGTCTAAACACACAGTTGCAAACCTTGTTGTTCATGTTACTATCTGATGTTATGTAGCTCCTCTCCTGTGTGCGTGTGTCTAAACACACAGCTGCAAACCTTGTTGTTCATGTTACTGTCTGATGTTATGTAGCTCCTCTCCTGTGTGCGTGGGTCTAAACACACAGCTGCAAACCTTGTTGTTCATGTTACTATCTGATGTTATGTAGCTCCTCTCCTGTGTGCGTGTGTCTAAACACACAGCTGCAAACCTTGTTGTTCATGTTACTGTCTGATGTTATGTAGCTCCTCTCCTGTGTGCGTGGGTCTAAACACACAGCTGCAAACCTTGTTGTTCATGTTACTGTCTGATGTTATGTAGCTCCTCTCCTGTGTGCGTGGGTCTAAACACACAGTTGCAAACCTTGTTGTTCATGTTACTGTCTGATGTTATGTAGCTCCTCTCCTGTGTGCGTGGGTCTAAACACACAGCTGCAAACCTTGTTGTTCATGTTACTATCTGATGTTGTTTAGATCCTCTCCTGTGTGCGTGTGTCTAAACACACAGCTACAAACCTTGTTGTTCATGTTACTGTCTGATGTTATGTAGCTCCTCTCCTGTGTGAGTGGGTCTAAACACACAGCTGCAAACCTTGTTGTTCATGTTACTATCTGATGTTGTTTAGATCCTCTCCTGTGTGGATAGGTCTAAACACACAGCTGCAAACCTTGTTGTTCATGTTAATATCTGATGTTATGTAGCTCCTCTCCTGTGTGCGTGGGTCTAAACACACAGTTGCAAACCTTGTTGTTCATGTTACTGTCTGATGTTATGTAGCTCCTCTCCTGTGTGCGTGGGTCTAAACACACAGCTGCAAACCTTGTTGTTCATGTTACTATCTGATGTTGTTTAGATCCTCTCCTGTGTGCGTGTGTCTAAACACACAGCTGCAAACCTTGTTGTTCATGTTACTGTCTGATGTTATGTAGTTCCTCTCCTGTGTGGATGGATCTAAACACACAGCTGCAAACCTTGTTGTTCATGTTACTATCTGATGTTATGTAGCTCCTCTCCTGTGTGCGTGGGTCTAAACACACAGTTGCAAACCTTGTTGTTCATGTGAGTATCTGATGTTGTTTAGATCCTCTCCTGTGTGCGTGGGTCTAAACACACAGTTGCAAACCTTGTTGTTCATGTTACTGTCTGATGTTATGTAGCTCCTCTCCTGTGTGCGTGGATCTAAACACACAGCTGCAAACCTTGTTGTTCATGTTACTATCTGATTGTATGTAGCTCCTCTCCTGTGTGCGTGGGTCTAAACACACAGTTGCAAACCTTGTTGTTCATGTGAGTATCTGATGTTGTTTAGATCCTCTCCTGTGTGCGTGGGTCTAAACACACAGTTGCAAACCTTGTTGTTCATGTTACTATCTGATGTTATGTAGCTCCTCTCCTGTGTGCGTGGGTCTAAACACACAGCTGCAAACCTTGTTGTTCATGTTACTATCTGATGTTATGTAGCTCCTCTCCTGTGTGCGTGTGTCTAAACACACAGCTGCAAACCTTGTTGTTCATGTTACTGTCTGATGTTATGTAGCTCCTCTCCTGTGTGGATGGGTCTAAACACACAGCTGCAAACCTTGTTGTTCATGTTAATATCTGATGTTGTTTAGATCCTCTCCTGTGTGCGTGGGTCTAAACACACAGTTGCAAACCTTGTTGTTCATGTTACTATCTGATGTTATGTAGCTCCTCTCCTGTGTGTGTGGATCTAAACACACAGCTGCAAACCTTGTTGTTCATGTTACTGTCTGATGTTATGTAGCTCCTCTCCTGTGTGCGTGGATCTAAACACACAGCTGCAAACCTTGTTGTTCATGTGAGTATCTGATGTTATGTAGCTCCTCTCCTGTGTGCGTGGGTCTAAACACACAGTTGCAAACCTTGTTGTTCATGTGAGTATCTGATGTTGTTTAGATCCTCTCCTGTGTGCGTGGGTCTAAACACACAGCTGCAAACCTTGTTGTTCATGTTACTATCTGATGTTATGTAGCTCCTCTCCTGTGTGCGTGTGTCTAAACACACAGCTGCAAACCTTGTTGTTCATGTTACTGTCTGATGTTATGTAGCTCCTCTCCTGTGTGGATGGGTCTAAACACACAGCTGCAAACCTTGTTGTTCATGTTAATATCTGATGTTGTTTAGATCCTCTCCTGTGTGCGTGGGTCTAAACACACAGTTGCAAACCTTGTTGTTCATGTTACTATCTGATGTTATGTAGCTCCTCTTCTGTGTGTGTGGATCTAAACACACAGCTGCAAACCTTGTTGTTCATGTTACTGTCTGATGTTATGTAGCTCCTCTCCTGTGTGCGTGGATCTAAACACACAGCTGCAAACCTTGTTGTTCATGTGAGTATCTGATGTTATGTAGCTCCTCTCCTGTGTGCGTGGGTCTAAACACACAGTTGCAAACCTTGTTGTTCATGTGAGTATCTGATGTTGTTTAGATCCTCTCCTGTGTGCGTGGGTCTAAACACACAGTTGCAAACCTTGTTGTTCATGTGAGTATCTGATGTTGTTTAGATCCTCTCCTGTGTGGATGGGTCTAAACACACAGCTGCAAACCTTGTTGTTCATGTTACTGTCTGATGTTATGTAGCTCCTCTCCTGTGTGGATGGGTCTAAACACACAGCTGCAAACCTTGTTGTTCATGTTAATATCTGATGTTGTTTAGATCCTCTCCTGTGTGGATAGGTCTGAACACACAGCTGCAAACCTTGTTGTTCATATTACTATCTGATGTTATGTAGCTCCTCTCCTGTGTGCGTGGATCTAAACACACAGCTGCAAACCTTGTTGTTCATGTTACTGTCTGATGTTATGTAGCTCCTCTCCTGTGTGCGTGGATCTAAACACACAGCTGCAAACCTTGTTGTTCATGTGAGTATCTGATGTTATGTAGCTCCTCTCCTGTGTGCGTGGGTCTAAACACACAGTTGCAAACCTTGTTGTTCATGTGAGTATCTGATGTTGTTTAGATCCTCTCCTGTGTGCGTGGATCTAAACACACAGCTGCAAACCTTGTTGTTCATGTTACTGTCTGATGTTATGTAGCTCCTCTCCTGTGTGGATGGGTCTAAACACACAGCTGCAAACCTTGTTGTTCATGTTACTGTCTGATGTTATGTAGCTCCTCTCCTGTGTGGATGGGTCTAAACACACAGCTGCAAACCTTGTTGTTCATGTTAATATCTGATGTTGTTTAGATCCTCTCCTGTGTGGATAGGTCTGAACACACAGCTGCAAACCTTGTTGTTCATATTACTATCTGATGTTATGTAGCTCCTCTCCTGTGTGCGTGGATCTAAACACACAGCTGCAAACCTTGTTGTTCATGTTACTGTCTGATGTTATGTAGCTCCTCTCCTGTGTGCGTGGATCTAAACACACAGCTGCAAACCTTGTTGTTCATGTGAGTATCTGATGTTATGTAGCTCCTCTCCTGTGTGCGTGGGTCTAAACACACAGTTGCAAACCTTGTTGTTCATGTGAGTATCTGATGTTGTTTAGATCCTCTCCTGTGTGCGTGGGTCTAAACACACAGTTGCAAACCTTGTTGTTCATGTGAGTATCTGATGTTGTTTAGCTCTTCACTTTTACAGTGGGTGGGGCTAATACTTAAACACAATATTAAAACCTTGGTGTTCATGTGACTATCTGATGTTGTTGAGCTCTTCACTTCTACAGTGGGTGGGGCTAATACTTAAACACACAATATTAAAACCTTGTTGTTTCATATGACTATCTGATGTTGTTCAGCTCCTCCCCTTCAATGTGGGCGGGGTTACAGGTGACGTCAGAATCAGATGATAGTACAGCCCTACATATCGCATCTGCAGTCCAAGCTTTCTTTTTTGATAAACCTGCTGAATCAAAGGTGAGACATATCTAACAGTAACATATTTACGTTGTATTTACACTCCAGGAGCATCAAAAACTGGTACAGTAGGTGTGCTTTATTCAGGAATGAAACTCTGCATTCATATGTCGTGTTTTGTAATGATTGCCAAGATGAAATGCAGTCATAATCATTCAAATTAGTTCCATTCATTTTATTTGATCACCCAACTTTGTATACTGATGGCAGTAATAGCCTTTTGTCTCCTTGTGTAATAATAGTGCCCCACTGAATATTTGAACTGAGGAAAACTGCAGGGTATTGATTGATGTTGTTATGAGGTTGATTATTCATGTAATGGAATGTTAAACATTTATCTTGTCAGGCCATCATGGGTTTAGTTGCAATTTTACCCCATTAAGTCGTCTTCTGTTATCAAGCCTAACACCAAACCTCCACCTATCTCCTAATGATACACCAATACAATCATGCAATCCTTCTCTGTTGTCTTGAAGTTACATCATTCCAAAATCTGTTTGTACAGTAGTTAGGCCAATCCAAATCTCCTCTGTTTGCACAGTTGTTACACCAATGCAAACCTCCTTTGTTTGTACAGTAGTTACACCAATCCAATCCTCTTTTGTGTTGTAGTTACACCAATCCAAATCTCCTCTGTTTGTACAGTAGTTATATGTACACCAGTCCAAGCCTCTGTTGTCAGGTAGTTACACCAGTCCAAATCTCCTCTGTTTGTACAGTAGTTACACCAGTCTTCTTGTCTTGTAGTTACAAACTCACCTGATACTTGATGAGCGGAGTTTTCTGCTGAGCCTGACTCAGCCGTTTGTGGTACGCCTGCAGATAGAGGCCCATGAGCAAATAAGTACATTGACTGTCAAGAGTGCAGACGTGGACAATTATGTCACAGTTTCTGTTGGAGGTAAGATGTGTCTTATGTTGTTACAGGCTGATAATACACTAAAGGTTGTGTAGTATTCTGTTTAGTGGAAATATCAGTCATGTAAACAGAAAAGGGTTATACAAATGCCATATGATTGCTTAATAATGTAAACATTTTTATATAATCATTTACAGTGCGTATGTCAGGTGTTCCTTAAGGTTCAATATGCCAAATTAACACTCATAATTAGGGTTAGCGCTTGAAGTTTAGTGCAGTTTTCCCCCATCAAGAATATGTTGCTCTTATGATGGCCAGTGATCTTCTGGAAGAAAACACCCACACCTTCTCAGGAAACTGTTAAACCTCTTCACATAACAACCACAGCTTAGCAAATAGGATAAGCATTTGTGAAGTGTTTTCAGGTTACTTCACAGGTACAGTGCTATCATATGCCCTTGTTACCAAATGACCAACAGTATGCGCTTGGGTTTTACGTGTCTCCCAACCAGGGGACTGAAGATACTTTGTAAGAGAACGCTACACACTCTTGCCTGACTGTATTGTACATTGTACTGTCCTGTTTCAGAGTCTGGCTGTTCCAGGAATGCTAATGGGGTGATGGTGAACTTCATGACCAGCACTGAGGAGAAGTTAACAAGCCGCTCAGGTGTGGAGATCTCTGGAGGGAGTCAGGTGTATGTCCGCCTGAACGGTGTGGCAGCACCAGGACCCATGTTCAAATCTGCAGACACCGATCCCTTCCTGAAGCACCTGAAGGCATTCCGCCACACATTGGACACACTGGTTAAGTCAGAATCACAGACCATCGATGAGGTGAGCCAGACAGAGTTCAGCTCCATCCTGGAGACTCTGCTGGGCTTACAACATGATGTGCAGTCTCTGTTAATGTGGGAGGATGTGTCAGAGGTGAGAGAATTTGCAGACAGATTGGTCACCCTAAACACGGCTATGGGCAGTGTTAGACACGGACTGGACACCATCGAGGACCACTTGTACCTCACCCTGCAGCCTGAGCTTCAGGAGAGGCTTGGCTTTGCCACATTTTTCCTCTCCCAGCTGGAGAGTGAGCTGAACAAACTGACCAGCAAGCTTCATGTGGTCACCGTGGAGGGTCTGTCAGCTAAGGTGCTGATAGACCCTCTAGCAGCTGGGCAATCCAGCAGCTGGGGTGCAACCGGCATTATGTCTGTTGACCTCCAGGACTCGACTGTCATATTGAGAGGCAGCCTTGACTACTCTGCCACTGGCCAGTGCTGCCCAGGAGAGAACTTCTGTGATGTGTCAGGAAAAGGCTTGGAGCTGCAGGTCAGTGGGAGCATTCAGAGTCACTCTGTGACCTTGAGCAGCGTGTGGACAAAGAACATGTGGCAGTTTGTGGAGGTGCAGCCTGGTGCAGCTCTTATATATGGCCTGAGCAGGAAGGAGAGAGCTGTGAAGGCTACACTGACAGACAAGGTCGTCCTGAGAGTGTTTGGCATGGATGCCCCAGCCACAGTGAACATGGAGGATGAGAGGTTAGCGATGGACTCTGTGGGCCAGGTGTTTGGTCGGTATCCGGCGAAGGTACAGCTTCGTGGTTCATCCCTGCAAGACGCAGATGACTGGGGACTGTCTGCTTACGTACAGCTGCTACTAGGCGAGGATTCCTTTCCCGAACACCTGAAGAAATCTCTAAATTCTGCTGTACAAAAGAACATTTCTAAAACTGTTGAGCGTCTGGAGACTGCGGAGGAAAACCTGAAGAGATCAGAATTCAAGTTGCAGTTGGAAGCTGAATCACTAAATGCGTCTCAGGCGGCTTATAATGACCTGCTGCAAGAACTTGTGGATACAGAACTTCTAGAAGAACAGGCCACAGCGGAGTTAGCAGAGGCAGATAACAAGATGTATGCATTCCAAGATAAGATAAAGCTGTTGAATGAAGTGTGTAAGCAGACAGAATGTGATGACCAGTGTAGAATCTCTCCTGAGATGAAAGTCTGCAAGGAGGAAGAAGCTACAGATATTCAACTGAAGTATCCATGCCTCGTCTGGGGTGAATGCTTAGCCGTCATTTCCAACTACAAGTGTCATATTGCCAACCTGGTCTGCTACTATGTTCAGAAACAGGTGCTCATCAGGAACGAGGGCTTTGGTTCCGAGGAATTCCTCCAAACATATCTTGAACATGCAGAAGTAGACAGAAGGGTAGCAACGCTAAAATTAGAACGAATGGAATCGGAAATGGCGGCACAGAATGCAAAGGGCATTCTCAAGCGAGCTCAGTCCCGCCATGACCTTGTGAAAGAGGTTATGGAAGCACGGCAGGTTGAAGTAGATGACTTAGTCAATCAGAAACAGTCCACAGCCTACTTGACTGCGTACTCCAACACTCACAGCCAGAATCTGTTCCAGGTCAGGAGCTGTGCCTTTGGGGATCAACTGGATGGCATGCATGCTACGCTGTTTGAGGTACGTTGTAAAATAAACTCGTTGGACACGGGCTGGATATGGTACACTTTCAACAATGATTTTGCCAAAACGGATAACAGTCTTGCTCAGACTGCAGTGCAGGTGTTCAACCGCTTTCATACTCGAGTGAAAACAGCCTTGGAGAGCGGAGTGAGCGTGAGGAGGAAGCGTGAGGCTGCCAGTGTGTTGGACGTCCTAGATCAGATTGCCACCAATAGCTCTCTGGACACAGTTGTGGGCAATCCGGGAGAGCAACAGTGGAATGATACCTGCTCACTGTATAAAGTCATCTTCAATTTCCTTCTTGCGTCCATGCAGAGCTTGCAGCGCATTGTGAAGGCATATGTAAATGAGGTGATATTAGCCAATGAGAGGATTGCCAGTGGCATTGTAAACCTGCAGTTAAACAACTCACTGAGCCTGCAGGATGGTGACATCAGTGAGTCTGCCCTAAGCTCTTACGGTGTGAGTCAAGAGGAGCTGGTCAGGCTGCTGGCCTCCATCAACCCGCAGCAAGACCCGCTGATTGGTCACCTTATCAACACCTCCAAGATTCTTACGGACATGAACAAAGGTGTGGTGTCTGCAATCTCTCACTATGACATCCTCATACTCTGGCTGAGACAGATGGACAATCTGACGGCACTGTACGAGTTCACAGATTGCTCACGCTACCAAGACTGCGTCAAGTGGGCCTTTGACTGGTACGCGGACAGACTGGATGAGCTTGGCCCAGACGTTGTCACATCTGCTAACCAGAGCTTGACGGAAGCAGCAAAGCTCTTCATTCTACTCATCCACAGCCAGGCCTCCAGCATGGAAGAAATGAACAAGGTGGCACGGGACATTTCACAGCTTCTCACTAACGTTTCCTTAGATGACATCCTCTGCGGGTCCAAGTCAACATTTGCTGACCATGATGTAAGGAACATCAGTGCTGTGGTGGGACAGAACGTCACCCTGGCATGTGAAGCAGAAGGCACTCCGACCCCTGTGATAACCTGGTGGAGGATAGGCTCCCCTGGCCCCCTACAAAACAAGTCCTCCAGTCAATATCTCCACCTGACAAGGGTCACTACAGCCCAAGCAGGCGAGTACTACTGTCTGGCTGAAAACTATATTGGCTCTACGGTCTCCCCAAGTATCATGCTTCATGTGGGGTATCCTCCCGAGGTAACCTCGCGCTTCCCTGCGGACATTGACCTCTTGGTGGGTGACTCTTTGACCTTGACCTGTGAGTCATCTGGAATACCCGAACCCAAGATCAGCTGGCTCACTTCTTCTCCAGAAACAATAAACATGGTTAACTCGACTTACCATCAACGTTCCCTGATGGTTAGCCACAGTGGGCTGCACAAGTGCCAGGCTGAGAATCTGTATGGTCATGATGAATCTAACGAACTGTACATTCGTGTGAGACAGGCCACGGCCATCTGCCCAAGCACCACCCTCAAGGTGGGCTACATCGCACAGGCGTCCAAGTCACCTGTGAGCGATACAGGTGTGGTTGTGGATGTCCCATCACTGGAGGATTATTTCTCTGCAGCCATGGTTCTTATCATCCAGAACATGGAGGGGATGATCAACATCCGTGACCTGAACATCAGGGAAGTGGACCACTCCATCGAGTTCTCTGTCGGCATGAGCACGTGTGAGAACGAGCAGAAGTGTAAGCGGTCAGCCTGCGAGAAGCAGTACATTTTGTACACCCTGAAGGTGCAGGCAGCCATTGATGCTCTGGCACTGGCTGTCTACAATGACACTTACCTGTTCACCAAGGACAGACAGGCCTACTACCTGAACTCGGCACTGTTGGAGGTTCAGCCTATGGACAGGGGCTGCCCATCTGGACACGAACTCGTCACAGCCTATGTTTGTGGTAGGTAGTCCTGCAGTCCCCGAGGTAGAAACAATGTTGATGACATGACTGAAGTAGTATTATAAAATTATGACCTTATTGCAATATTTTTATTAAGGCTGAATCATGAAGTGTATTTTCAGCATGCCAAAAAAAAAATTCCTTCTAGTATTCTATGAGTGTCTTCTGAAAAACGGCTAGTTGTAGTTTGGATGAAAATGTCAGACATTGTGTTTAATATCTTGTAAAGATTTATCTATATATCGGGACACCAATGGCCCAAGCTGACACAGCTATTGACAATAGCTCTCAGAGACACAAAAAAACATTAATTATTGTTGGAATATGGACAAAATGTTGTTTGTTAGAGTTTGAATTTTACTGTGAAATGTTTTACTAAGTTAGTGATATGTCTAGAAGTATTTGACAAGCACCCGACAGTTTTGCCTTTTGGAAGTGTTCATGTACATAGCTAATACATTTGTTGGTCGTTCCAGCATCGGCTGATGCAGTTGTGCACGTGCTCCCCCCGGAAAACCTGCGCAGCCTGCACCAGAACAATCAGCAACAGATTCTTTGGGACATGAATCAGCGTCACCAGCCCTTCATACAAGGTCAGTTTTCTCTGCCATCCAAACGTCCATTATCCTAGGTCATTGCTTTCTTTCATCCAAGGTCATTTCTTCCTTTACTCCAAGATTTTTCTCTGCCATCCAAAGTCAGTTCTCTTTAACGTTCCCTGATAGTTAGTATTTTGCTCAAGTTTTGCATTCATGTGTATCCTACAGACAAGCATTATGGAAATCTTACATTTGGTCCCGGTTAGATCCTCAAGACATTTGTGATAAATTCCTGCCTTCACTGTCTCCACCAGGTTACGAGGTTGTGCTGCAGGACAATGGGAATACAGTGATCAACGAGACCGTGAATACCACTCGTCTGCTGGTGAGCGAGGACCTGGCTCACAACCGCTACCAAGTGATGGTGAGGGCATTCACTCGCTCCTACTACAGTGACTGGGTGGAGAAGCCAGTCACATTAGCCAGTGCAGGTAACACTTCATGCTCTCATCCATTAAAAAACAATGGTTCAACCAACCAATCAAATCATTCAGTCAACCACTGGGCCTTTACATCTGCTGTTTGCTACATGTGCAATGTACGTCAACCCTAGCTAAACTGAGAAGGATCTTTAGGGATCCGCCAGTAGGAGAAATTCCATCTGAGTTTGATGCAAAAAGATTCTCTTTTCTGTAAATAGACGTTCTCACTTGACAGGATACCTTAATTGATTTATAAGCCAAAGTACCTGGTGAGAAAAAGGTAATGGTATTAAATTTGGACATGATGAAGTTTTGTAGAGCCTACCACTATCACTTTCATTTGTTTGCTGTTAAATTGATATTGTTTGATGTGCACATGTTGCTGTGTGGCAGTGATGAGCGAGTCATCCTATGATTGGGTTGTTGGCTTGGTGGTTACCCTGCTGCTGGTTGTCCTTCTCCTCATGTACCTGGCTTACCGCCTCAAGAAGTCGCACATTGGGCCGAGTCGTGAAGCTTCAGCTGTGACGCTCACCTCCAGCACATCGGGTACCCACTTCAGCTTAGAGCTGGCTCCGTCTAAGATGAAGCACTTCGTCATCCCTCACGGGGTGAGAGGCAGTACCGGGGTGCTGTCCAGTGATGGCTCTTTACCTTCCACTAACACGTCTTTCCTCGCAGCCAGCGAGAGCGCATCAAGGGAGTGCATCCAGGCAGGCGAAATACCGTACTACTGGGAGGACCCTGCTGATGATTTGCCCGAGGCTGTTAGAGATGACGGACCCTGGGACTTGAAGCCGGAGGACATCACCGTGGGAAGAAAAAGTGTTGACCTCTCCTCCCCACGCTGAGTTCAGCCTGTGGTGTAACTGCTCAAGAGTTGTCATGACTCTATGTGGTGACTGGCTGTGACGGTCAGGATCTGTGCTGACGGCACACGGAGACTAAGCTCAGCCGTTTACAGATCCGATAGTCAGTTTTTCACCTGTCAGTTATCAGAATGTGATGTCACAAATATCGGTGTTTGAATATAACCACATTTGCTCTGAAAGTTTCTGTAATGATTACATGTATCAACAAAGATTACTTTTCCTTGGATTACAAAGGACTTTTTAACTCTGCAACAGTTGAATAAAGATTTGAAAAACAGTCTTGGTGAAACTAGTTGCATGAAGCTACAACAAATCACAAATCAGTTGAGTTCAAGAAGTTTTTTGTTGTTTTTTTTTTTTTCATTTGTTTATTCTGTATGCTACAGTGAACACTTGCGCCTGGCACAAATCATGGTAATAATAAATGTTAAGCTTTTTTCATTTTAAAGTTAACAAGCATAAAGAGTATATCAAAACCAGCTAGACTGAGTGGTAGATGTGAAGTGCTCAAATATAAATTTGCACTTGACATCTCTGTTTTCTAGTTTTCTTTTTGGCACCCAGATGTAGACAAGAGTTTCTCAAGTTATCGGACAGACAACTGGAAATTATGCATTTAGAGACTTTTCTGCATTCCTTTTAGAATTTCTTAAATCATTAAAGTGCATTCTGATGTTTGAATTGAATGGTGGGCTTTATGAACTATATAACCGGTGGTAAGGAACCAAGGTGTGAAAACAAATATTTCACTCTAATTGCTTAGTGTTGGAATAGCTCTTCTTTATCTTGAGTAACAAAATTAGTTAAATAATTGTTCACAAAGATTTCTCGTGTAGGTGAATATACAACGATGTGGCAATGCCCTGAAGTCCACCTTAGAATTGAAACATTTGAATGCATTTATTCTCAAAACATATAAATATATTTGTACACACCGTAGTCACTGTCGTTGTTCATTTTATTGGAGTCTTTTACGCTATACTAAAAAATATTTCACTTATGCAACATTTTTGTATAGTTTGCTGGCAGAGTTTCCATTCAGACTAAAGACAGTAAGCCATGGTCCATGTTCAGCAAGTCACGTGGTGGATGTGACAGGTCACCCAAAGCCTCATCATTGCACACGGGCCTGAAGTCCAGACATTGTTTGTATGAACACAAAATGTTTTTGTGACTCAACCTTGTCTGAAAGAGGTTTGGAGTGAGAATGCACACTTTTCACCCGAAAATCGTGTCTGTATGAGCCAAACTCCTGGTTGTGTTTGGATGAATGTTTAGTATCGACCTCAGAATTAAAGGACAAAGTTTTACCATGATCTTTCAGACTGGTGTGAATTGTTAGTGGTTAATTAAGTTTTTCGCATTTGTGTTTCTTTTGCTGATTTGCATAAAACACCTTTGTTTTATCGACACTACGTGCACGAGTGTAATGAAGAGGAAATTGTGTGATTAGACGGCAAAACCATGCAGTCCACACCATCCATTTGTTTGAGGCAGACTGCTTTCTCAAAATTATCACACAAAAAAGTCAGTTATATAGGCGGGGAGAATCTATAATCTTGACCTTTGCAAGACACAAGACAAAACTCACAGCCAAATTGTTAGGAAGATCAGACTGCGCAATCTCACTGGTCAAATGCTGATCAACTGTGTGGCAATTCTCTACCAAGCACAGGCACGATAACTTCAGTGGTCAATTGCTGATCAACTGTGTGGCAATTCTCTATCAAGCACAGGCCCGATCACTTCAGAATAAATAACCCTTTATAATCATTCGCTTGGCAAAAATTTGTACGAACATTTATTTGATTTTTAAAAGAAAAAAATGTAAATCATATCATATATAGCACATAAGTAGATGTCACATGACAAAACAAATGGAGTTTTATAAAGTCTGCCAAGGTACAAACATATACAACACACAATAAAATATCCAATACTGCATCTGCACCGACATTTGTAATGATCTACTGCAATATACAGCTCTCTGAAACAACACAAAATATATATTATTATGGTATAATACACGTGGCCACGGCTCTAGAAACGGCTAAAGGAACCTACTTCATATAAATAAGAGCTTCTACAGTGTAGACGACTGGCAAGACTACTGGGTCAACAGATCCACATTTACACAAGACATCTTGCGCTACAGATCAAAACAAAATGCATCATAGCACACATTTAAGTGAGCCTAAAACAGCAGTGGCAGGAGATGTCATGCCAATTATAAAGCAACACGTCACAAGATGAGGGAAGCCCGAGCTTGCATAGGCCTGCAGTTTGTATGTACTTTAAACTCATCACACAACGACATCCTGACTAGAGAAAATGGTAAGTCATGTACAGAGAAGTCAAATATCAATGAAGACAATTCTGCAGTGGTTTGTTTTGAATAGTTAAAATGCAAGAATCACACACAAAAAGTTTTAAATGTTTGTACACATTGCTCATCTGGCAGAAAAATGTATTCTGACAGTCTCCCGCCAACAACAGAACGTGTAGGTGCTAAAGTTCATAGAAGTAGACGCTGCTGGTTAAAATCTTGGCAAAAAGATAGATTAGCATAATAACTAGTAAGTAAAAACTTGCCAAGACGTTAAATTTTAAATACACTATATATACATGTATATATACAGACATGCAAGATGGCTTAAAATTTTTGTTCATTTTAAGAGAAATAAAATGAGATTATGCACTAGAGTGTACATGGTGAGTGTACAGGTGCGAGTGATACACATGGTTAAGGTAAGCTGCTAATTACAAACCTCACCTGATACATTCATATTATGATTCTTCGTAGCTTAAAAGTCAATGCTAGCATAAGATGATGTCCACTTACCTGACAGAAATTGCTGAGATTAATTTTTTTTTAATTCATTCTGAGAAAATGTATACTTGGTGACAGAATGTAACTAATTTTCATGAGTGTGACAACTCATCTGAGCAGCAGTGATTTTCACAAGGTGACGGTTTGCCACGAGTCCGCAACAACACAGTGGACAAGTAAGCAGTAATACTGAAGCTACAAAGATACTACACTTTACTTCAGCAGACACCACCAGAAATTCACACACAATCACACAGAAATGCAGAAAAAGTTGAGAGCTCACTCCACACATGGACAGCTCTCTTCCACCGATGAATGGAACAGGGGGAATAACTCAGCGTTGCTTTAAGAATTCCTACCAGATAACAGAGCCACATATACAGCTGGAAACAACGCACACTAATATGAGTTATGGTACACGAGACAAAAAGACTGAATACCATGTGTGTTACAAAGTGTACTATATACAGAGGCAATGTCGATGTCATGCAGAATGTAATATGTCGCATTAACAACCTTAGATTACAAATACACGCACAGTTATAATATTGCACTGTTTCATTTCTTCAAAAAGGTTTGCTCCTCAATTTTCACAACATATAAATGAATAGCATTCTCAACAGACCTGGCACACATATCATACTTCTGATATCAGAGGTTCTGGACAAGGACGTGCTCCTAACACATGATCCGAGACAACCATTTTGTAAGTATAGGATTAGCTTTTTTCTTTTGTGTACAATTCAATGGTGACTATACAGTAAAAGTTATAGTTCCATCTTCAGTCGATTTTGATGTTTAGTGCACTTGACAATAGAACTCAACATATCAATGTCACTGAATTACATTTGAACCTTTTCTTCCCACAAACCCGCTGAATGGTTAATGGCTCTCGGTATAACCGCAATATGGTTATTCATGAACCAGCAATGTGAGGTCATGTTCTTCCCACAAACCCGCTTAATGGTTAATGGCTCTCGGTATAACCGCAATATGGTTATTCATGAACCAGCAATGTGAGGTCATGTTCTTCCCACAAACCCGCTTAATGGTTAATGGCTCTCGGTATAACCTCAATATGGTTATTCATGAACCAACAATCTGAGGTCATGTTACCATTCAGCGGATCTTCATGTTTAGACTGGATTTGAAGCAAACCCAGTAGCACCCTCCATTAACACACAGCTCTGTAGCACGTGAAAATCCTGGGTGCTTTTTGCTGCATAATCCTCTGTAGTGTTTAGTACAACATTATGTATAATCTATGTAACATCCCTTAAGGATGTCGTTACTAAGGTCTTAGCACAAGACGGCTTTTTCTGTCCACATGCCAGTCTTGTGTCAGCTATTTGGTACTGCACTGCCGGTGTGTTAACCTACCAGGGTTCAACTAGAAAACATCACAACACATGCGAGCACACGGCTAATATGCTTCAGGGTGGGAAAGAAAAAAGTTCATACAAAAATATCCATGTCCTAGAGCATTACTAACGATGAAATAGCACAGGGTACATCATAACGCAAGTGCCAGGAAATGATGACAGATGAGGTGAATAAAAATGATGACCATTCAATTCCAATGTTATTTTGATTTCATGATTTGCTGGTGGCCTTAAAACACCTTTTATACACTTTTACATCTCCTCACACACCATCTCCTCCATTATGATCCAGGATATCTGTGATAGACTCCATGCCAACGTGGGTATTCTGATGTGAAATGGAGTACAGGAGAGCACCAAGTGTGAGATGTGATCTGTATGTGTCCACTACGCTGTCAAGTGTGAGATGTGATCTGTATGTGTACACTATGCTGTCAAGTATGAGATGTAATCTGTATGTATCCACTACGCTGTCAAGTGTGAGATGTGATCTGTATGTGTTCACTATGCTGTCAAGTATGAGATGTGATCTGTATGTGTCCATTATGCCGTCAAGTATGAGATGTGATCTGTATGTATCCACTATGCTATCAAGTGTGAGATGTGATCTGTATGTGTCCACTATGCTGTCAAGTGTGAGATGTAATCTGTATGTGTCCACTACGCTGTCAAGTGTGAGATGTGATCTGTATGTGTCCACTATGCCGTCAAGTATGAGATGTAATCTGTATGTGTCCACTACGCTGTCAAGTGTGAGATGTAATCTGTATGTGTTCACTATGCTGTCAAGTATGAGATGTGATCTGTATGTGTCCATTATGCCGTCAAGTATGAGATGTGATCTGTATGTATCCACTACGCTGTCAAGTGTGAGATGTGATCTGTATGTGTCCACTATGCCGTCAAGTATGAGATGTAATCTGTATGTGTCCACTATGCCGTCAAGTATGAGATGTAATCTGTATGTGTCCAATATGCTGTCAAGTATGAGATGTGATCTGTATGTGTCCATTATGCCGTCAAGTATGAGATGTGATCTGTATGTGTCCACTACGCTGTCAAGTGTGAGATGTGATCTGTATGTGTCCACTACGCTGTCAAATGTGAGATGTGATCTGTATGTGTCCACTACGCTGTCAAGTATGAGATGTGATCTGTATGTGTCCACTATGCTGTCAAGTGTGAGATGTGATCTGTATGTGTTCACTATGCTGTCAAGTATGAGATGTGATCTGTATGTGTTCACTATGCTGTCAAGTGTGAGATGTGATCTGTATGTGTTCACTATGCCGTCAAGTGTGAGATGTGATCTGTATGTGTCCACTATGCTGTCAAGTGTGAGATGTGATCTGTATGTGTCCACTATGCTGTCAAGTATGAGATGTGATCTGTATGTGTCCACTACGCTGTCAAGTATGAGATGTGATCTGTATGTGTTCACTACGCTGTCAAGTGTGAGATGTGATCTGTATGTGTCCACTACGCTGTCAAGTATGAGATGTGATCTGTATGTGTCCACTATGCCCTCAAGTATGAGATAAGATCTGTATGTGTCCACTACGCTGTCAAGTGTGAGATGTGATCTGTATGTGTCCACTATGCCGTCAAGTGTGAGATGTGATCTGTATGTGTCCACTACGCTGTCAAGTATGAGATGTGATCTGTATGTGTCCACTACGCTGTCAAGTATGAGATGTGATCTGTATGTGTCCACTACGCCGTCAAGTATGAGATGTGATCTGTATGTGTCCACTATGCTGTCAAGTGTGAGATGTGATCTATATGTGTCCATTATGCTGTCAAGTATGAGATGTGATCTAAATTTGTCCACCACGCTGTCAAGAATTATGGCGCTAAGACTTGCTGCCGTAAAATGGTTTGGGTCCGAGTCGTACAGACTGATGCCTGACAGAGGCAGAGTCTGTGGGAGCTGGGGATCTCCCCCGCTGGGGGTCACTTGAGGCAGTCCGAACATCCCCCGACTTAGCTCCACTTAACACACGATCCAAACTTTCCCTACTTGTGGACAAGTCAGTGGGAAGGGATCCGCGACTGTTTGAACGTGTCTCAGCAGTTACATCTCCTTTGTTCTCAAACACTGCTACTAACTCGCGTATACTTCCTTTCCTCTGAAGGTTAGATTTCTTACACTGGTCACGGTCTAAGCTACCAGTGCTCATGTCCCCGCCGTAGTCCCCACTCACTTCGTCCTCTGCAAGCCCAGATTCCTCTAACGCTGAGTCGCTGTGGGTTCTCGTCCGAATGTTAGGGTTCCTGTGGGCAGGAGGTTTGCCTGATGGGGACTTGGGTGGATCCACAATCCTGACACGGGCTTTAGGGAATTCTGCCCCATGTTCCACATGTCCCGAACTGTTTGCCTCTGAGTTCTGCCACTTTTGTCTGACAGCTTGTGACTTCTCAGGAGGATAGTTCTGGTCATGCCTCTGGTACAGAGCTGACACCTGCCACTTGACCGGGTCTGATTCAGGTGGGAGCGGGTCGTCTTTAAAGGTAACACTTCTTGGTGACTGTCCTCGTGCGTGACGCGCCCACTGATACTCCACACCCTGGTCAGTGTATGTCGGGTGAGGGCTCGAGTGCACACCATCGGCACCCTGACGCAGACTGGCTGTGGCATTCTCAGCGGAACTGGGCTCAAAAAGTTCTTTGAGACTCTTTAGCTTGCCTGAGCGAGAGCTGCTGAGTGCCCCCCTCTGCAGAGGTAGGGTGTCGGAGTCCACAGGGGGAGACCAGCTTCCAACATTGGGCAGTGAAGCTGCTTTCTGAACAGCAAATGCATCCTCAGGGGTGGACTGGACCAGATAGCCTGAACCTGTCATGGACAGGGCACCACCATGGTGGTCCATGTAGAAATCTGTGAAGTCTGAGTCAGAGTTTCCAGAGACAAAGGTGTCCGTAGAGGAGGTGAGTGAGGTGGACATGGTGTCAGGTGAGTTTTGCTCTGTCACCCCTGTCGGCAGCTCACATGCAGAAGTAGTCATTCGTGGGGACACATCTGTGTGGTCACGGCGTTCCATCAGATATTCATGGCTCTTGGATATTTTTAACTCGCTCTGCCCAATGCCAATGTTACTCAAACTGTCCAGTGATTCTGCGTGTTGCTTCAATGGCTGTTCCACCTTTGTTGCATGAACAGTTTGTACTCTTTTCTTGTCAATGGCTCTGCGCTCAACAATCAGCTTGGCATTTCCCAGATCAGATGTGACTTCATGAACAGAGATGATCTCAGAGGATCCCATGTCTCGACTGGGCTTTTCCACAGGCTTACTGGTCTTGGTCTTGGTGACCTTCTGTCTCACTGCGATTAGCTCGTCATGTTTCGGGGGAGCCACCTGGCTGCTCTGGGTGTTGCTGGCGACCCTGGAATGGTGTTCTGGAGATCTGTGAACCGGAGGCTCAGGACACACTACACACCCAGCCTGCTGCTGACCGGAAGATGGTTGAGGTTCCTCAATGACAATCTCCCTCACCTCTTCATGGCTGCCATCTTTCAGCTTCTTAACAGGGGAGGTGACCACCTCGGCAGCAGCTGGGAATCCGAAGGCACGCTGAGCCACCAGACTGTCCACATACTTCTGCTCCTCTACCATGGTGTCGTAGGGGCGTTTGCTGGAACCACTGCTGGAGCCTGTTGGGGAGCTGTCATGCTGAGCTGCCCATATGGCCTCAAGGCCTTCAACACTTGACTCTGAGGACTGACCCAGACTGTGCTGTAACATCTTGGAGTACCACTCCTCTGGAGACAGGCCATCTGCTGAGGAGTCAGATTGCACTACACTCTCATTACTCTTTTCCCGCTTTTGTATTCGTTTCCGTTCTTCAACAACCTCACTGTGACTGGTGGACATTTGGCGTGAGGAGTCGGTCTGCGAGGGAGAGGGGGGACCTGACACAGTCACCTCTGGGGATGTTGCTATATAACACTCGGTGCTTATCTCTTGATACCCAGGGGCACTTTCCTCATCAGTGAGGATATCAAAACCCCCAGACTTACGAAAGTCTATCTGGTACGACACTTGCACATCCCCTACATTTTCTTCCTCTTCCTCCTGATGTAACTCAGCCACAGGAGATACCTCCCTTGGAAGCTGGATGTGCACCAGGGGAGGAGAATGTGTCCTTGAATCTCTTCCCGATTCTACCCCACTTTCCTTCAAAGAGGAACTCTCTACAACAGGTTCTTCATCAATCCGTAGAGGCGTGTCAAACTCAGGATACCTTTCTGGACTCGTCTGATCAGAAGAGCCAGAGGACTGACGTTTTTCATGAATTTCACACGCTTTACCTTCAGTTTTTAAATTACAACAGTATGCATCAATAACATCCGAAAGGGGAGACAACCCTGGGAATTCTGTGTTCTGCCAGAACTTCTCGTCTGACACAGAAAGAGGTAGTGAAAATTCTGCACTAGGTGAGCCATCCTTGTGCTGTTGCTGAGGAGGCAGTTTTCTGTCACCTGCCTGCCTGGAGGAAGACTGATCAGCCTTTGTGAGCCCTCTTTTGGGTACTGCCTGACCAGACTGACTAGCTGTCTGAGTGTCCACCCCACTGAATTGGGCATCCTGTTGCAACCTGACATAATCCTCATCCTCTAGCTGCACATACTCGCCCTCCGTTAATTGACTTTCGCGCATTCGTGAGTGGATCTCTCCAAAGTCTGCGTCCAGCTGACGTTTAGCACTTTCCAGCGAGCTGACTTGGGATTTATCTTGTTCTGTAGTGTCAGCAGAAGCCTCAACTATATCAGTGATGTCGGCACAAGGAGCCTGAACTACATGTGTGATGTCAGCAGAAGGAGCCTGAACTACATCTGTGATGTCAGCAGAAGGAACCTGAACTACATCATAGCTCAGGCTGACCCCTGGCACAGAAAGGGTCATACCCTCTGTATGGCCTACTGCTGCAGTGGGGCCCTTTACCGTAGACTCACGGTAATCCTGAGCCCCCAGACGGCCCTCTTTGTGGTGGAGAGTGGGAGAATGGGCAGGACTACGACGTGACAGTGACTCCACAGAGGTGTATTGTGGAGCAGGTGGCTGTGCTAAGCTGACAGTTGCCTGGTCTACTGTGGAATATGATGACCGTGGTACATTATCAAATTCAAAGTGAGTTTCATTGGTTGGAGTTGCTGTGTCTTCATCATCGTACTCTGCATACAAGGGCTGTTCTAACATTGTGGTTGTGTCCAGCGTTGGCACGTCTGGGATGGTAAAACATAGGTTCTCGTCCACAGGATACATGTACAACTGTTCATTAGGTGTGCTTGGGTCAGCCTGAAACGCCTTGTCAATCTGGGCATTAATTTCCCTCAAAGTTCTGCCCAAAGGAGACTCCTGGTCCCCACCCAGGGAGGTGCTCCTCCACAGAGAGCCCTCTCCCTCTGTGTCACTAAGGCCCAGGTTAAAGCTGTCAACTGAGCGTGACAGTTCACTGATTGTCACAGAGGACATCAAATCACTTTGACTGTCCAGATTTACATTGTCCAGAGACCGCTGAATATCAGACGGAATGCTCAGGGACTTGGACATCCGTGGGTTAGAATATTCCACTGGCCGTTCATGGATTGACTGTTCAAATTTTTCCACATCGGACATTAATTTGTCTACAGAATTGTTCATGTCATCAGACACATGTTCACTTTCGGCCACATTATAAATATCTTCAAGCTGTTTCTCGGAAGGTTCTTTCTCCTGCCTTGTGTCGGGTGGGTATTGTTCACCTTGCTCATGTTCCTTCGAAACCCTTGCCTCTTGCATCACTCCTGTGTCTTGTTGGTCCTCCAGAATTTCAGCATAGTCATGATAACGGGAAAAGTACGATGGTGGCAGCCTATTTGCCTCCTCCAGTTCCATGCTCTGCTCACTTCGTCGCATCACACCAGTCTCTCGAGATTCCTCACTCTGTTTCCTCCTCACACTTGGGCTCTCTGCCAGATCCACAGTACACACAGCATCAGCAGAACCCTTATCTCCTTTTGTTTTCTTCTTTCCTTTGCCACCTTTCCCTGATTTGTCTCCCTTTGTTGGAGCTCGTCCCTCCACAGGTTTATCAGCCTGGTCAGGAGGCCTGAATATCTCCTTACTGTCCACCCTGAGAACAAACTTATCGGCCATTTCACGGGTGATTGTCACTTCCCCAACAGGCACAGAGATCTCCAGATGAGACTCTACCGGTCCTTTGTTTTTGTCAGATTTTTTCCTTCGCACTGAGGACGACTCGGCAGACTGCTGGCTGGAGCGTTTTGCCTCTGTAGGAGGGGGAGAATCCTCTAGCTGCAGCTGATTGGAAGGAGCTGATGCTGTCTTGCGATGGAACACAGCTCGCCTGGTAGAGTCTCCACGAATAAATGAAGTTTTCTTTTCCAGTTTGCACTCCCCAGGTGAGGTGTTTTCCTTGTCTACACCGACCTTTGGGGAGCCTGAAACAAACAAAACCAATATATGAGAACAAAATTACTTTCCTTTCTTAATGGACGCCCATTGGCGTGAAATATGCCATCTTATCTTCCAATAAATTCATTCACGAAAGAACCATTTCATATTCACCAAACTAACAAAATCTTTGGTTCAGCATAAGAACCAGGAAACCTCACCTCTCAGGTTACACTGCATACGGCGAAAGTACAAAATGTAATCAGGCAGAAACTGCAGGTGGACAAGGCAAGTATTTATTTATTTATTTATTTGGTTGTTTACTTATTTGTTTCATTCTTATTTAATGCCATACTCAAAAACAGTGCAAACAGTCCCTAAGCATCACTGACCTCTTACTGACACAAAGTGAAAGTGGTAGAATCCACAGATTCAGACAAATTAGGCAGACGTATGATGCGAGAGCCCTACCTGTCTTTGGAATTGGTCCAATATCTATGGCCATCTCCTTGACAGTTTCCCTGGAGGAGGAGGAGCCAAACATATTCCTGTCCAATGACTGGCTGCGGCTTCTACTGCTGGAGCTTGAGCTTCTCTTACGTGGTAAGTTCTGAGAGGCAGGGCCTGCCAACAACACAGAACATGGTTATTTTATTCCAAAACTACTCATAAGGAGATACATGTATGAAATGTACTTCCAACTGGTCACTTAGCTACTAACACTGTATCAAAGGTATGGGGGACAACGTCTGTCAACATAACGACTGCAGTTTTTGATACAAACTTAGGCTTTGATGCAACAAAAATCTGTGGTGCAATAGAAACTTTTGACACAATAGAAACTTTTGACACATGCAAATCTTTAATACACATGTTTTGTTAACTTAAATACACTAATAACTTTTAATACATCGCTAACTTTAATTTATATTTGATGATTTTTAATATATGGGTTGATTTTCAATCACAACATCATTGTGATGACCTGGATTAGACAGTCAGATTTACACCGGCCATATGTGTTTAATACACAAATCAGTGAACACATTTTGTGTCTGTACCTGACATAGAGCTGTCAAATGATCCAAAATCGAAGAATCGTGATCCCCTGTTTGAGGTGAGAGACTCCACGCTCTTTGCTGTGCGTAACCTACGCCTCTTCCAGTTGTGCACATCTTCCTCTGTTATGGCTTTCTGTTCTCCTAAAGTCAGTGGATCTGTTCAGGAGAAACAAACACATGTAACTAAGCCGAACTAACAAAAAACATGTAACAGTGCAGAATAATCAAACATATGCAACTAAGTAGAACTAACAAGCATATGTAACTAAGCAGAACAAACAAACACACGTAACTAAGCAGAATTAACAAACACATGTAACCATTCAGAACTAACAAACACGCGTAACTAAGCAGAACTAGCAAACACACGTAACTATGCAGAACTAACAAACACATGTAACCATTCAGAACTAACAAACGCGTAACTCAGCAGAACTAACACGCGTAACTACGCAGAACAAACAAACACACAGAACTAAGAAACACACGTAACTACGCAGAACTAAAAAACACATGTAACCATCCAGAACTAACAAACACGCGTAACTAAGCAGAACTAACAAACACACGTAACTAAGCAGAACTAACAAACACACGTAACTAAGCAGAACTAACAAACACATGTAACCATCCAGAACTAACAAACACATGTAACTAAGCAGAACTATCAAACACACTTAACTACGCAGAACAAACAAACACATGCAACTAAGCAGAACTAACAAACATATGTACCTATGTAGAACTAACAAACACACGTAACTACACAGAACTAACAAACACATGTAACTAAGCAGAACTAACACACACACAACTATACAAAACAAACAAACACACACAACTATGCAAAAGTAACAAACACGTAAAACTGTACAGAATTAACAAACACACAACTATGCAGAACTAACAAACACACGTAAGTATGCAGAACTAACAAACATACGTAACTATACAGGACTAACAAACATACGTAACTATACAGAACTAACAAGCACACGTAACTATACAGAACTAACAAACACACAACTATGCAGAGCTAACAAAAACACGTAACTATGCAGAACTAACAAACATACGTACCTATACAGAACCAATGCCTCTTTAGTTTCCATTAACCACACTTATCGCTCACTGTATGATAAACATTATGTTCAAAACTAACCTGTTACCACTTACCTCTAGGAGAAGTATCAAATTCCAACATAGCTAAAATTATCAATTTCAAACCTAACCACAATTACCACTCACTCTATGAGAAGTATCAGTTTCAAACCTAGCCACAATTACCACTGACTGTACAAGAAGTATCAACTTCAACCCTAGACACAATTACCACTCACGGTACAAGAAGTATCAATTTCAACCCTAGCCACAATTATCAATTTCAAACCTAGCCACAATTACCACTCACTCTATGAGAAGTATCAATTTCAACACTAGCCACAATTACCACTGACTGTACAAGTATCAATTTCAAACCTAACCACAACTACCACTGACTGTACAAGAAGTACCAATTTCAACCCTAGCCACAATTACCACTTACTGTACAAGAAGTATCGATTTCAACCCTAGCCACAATTACCACTGACTGTACAAGAAGTATAAATTTCAACCCTAGCCACAATTATTAATTTCAAACCTAGCCACAAATACCACTCACTCTATGAGAAGTATCAATTTCAAACCTAGTCACAATTACCACTGACTGTACAAGAAGTATCAATTTCAAACCTAGCCACAATTATCAATTTCAAACCTAACCACAATTACCACTGTATGAGAAGTATTGATTTCAAACCTAACCACAATTACCACTGACTGTACAAGAAGTATCAATTTCAAACCTAGCCACAATTATCAATTTCAAACCTAGCCACAATTACCACCGTATGAGAAGTATCAATTTCAAACCTAACCACAATTACTGCTGTATGAGAAGTATCAATTTCAAACCTAACCACAATTATCAATTTCAAACCTAGCCACAATTACCACTGTGTGGGAAGTATCAATTTCAAACCTAACCACAATTACCACTAACTACATGAGAAGTATCAACTTCTCCATGTAACCCAACAAGCTGTGATTTATTCTTTGTGCAAATATTCCATGTAGTCGCATTAGCTCCTTCGCCTTAACATCTTGCCAGGATCATCATGTCAGCCAACTTATGTGTTACTGCATTCGATAAGGATGGTTCCTTACCTGGGACACTGGATTTCCTCCCTTTGCCCACCTTGAGACTTGAGGAGCGAGATTTGGAGAAAAACGACTTCCAGCCTCCAACTGGAGATTTCTTCTGTTTCACAGGCTCTTTTGTGTCTTTGGCTTTTTTTCTGCAATAGTCATCAGTCCAAAAATAAGCATACAAGTATAAGCACTCAGTCTGCCATTATTCATGGAGGTAATCACAACTGACTAATTTGTTCCAGAAATAAACACTTCTATCATAATTATACAGCAGTTATGTCAGCCTGCCTAAGGGGAGATAATCGGTGCACTTACTTGTACCCAGGAAGGTCTAACACAGTATGGTATTTTGAGGGTAGATTCTCTGGTCCTCCACCAACATCAATAAACTTCTGTGACTGGGGGTGCAATGTGGTGGTCAGGGCGCGCTCTCTGGCCTCTTCTAAACTCAGCAGACGTGTGGGTGTGGAAATAGCTAATGACTTAGGGCGGGGCTTTTTCTGGCTCCCTAAAGAGAGAATAAACATGTGTTATACCTGTATTCTGTTGATTTATTTATCTATTTGATTGGTGTTTTAGGTCCTACTCACTTTATGATGCATTATGGTGAAAGGGAGCCAAGCAGAGCCCGGGGGAAACTCATGACCATCCGCAGGTTGAATTCTCTAGCAGATAAGTCACCTCAGATAATACCATTTTGCTGCCACATTTAATAGTAATCTTGCATGTACTTACAGAAATAATCTTGCAGCAGAATTGTCTTTAACAGACCAGTTTGAAACAACACACAGCGACGTCACCTTTACAAGCGTGGTTTGTGCTGTGGTTTGTACGTACGGTTAGCATCCGGAGAGGAATAGGCAGGAATTCTGTCACTAAAGATGAGATCAGCATAACAAATGAGAAACTCTGTGACCACGGCCTGTATCCCAACTCCCTGCAGTGCCGCTGCCCCACCCCCGATCTCCAGCTCCTTAGACCTGTAAACAAACACATGCTATCAACTTGATTTTATTTATTTGATTGGTGTTTAATGTCCTACTCCGGAATATATCACTTATACGACGGTGGCCAACATGATGGTGAGAGGAAACTCGACCATCCACAGGTTGCTGGCAGATCTGACACCTGAGTACAATGACACACCAGAGAAGGTTAGGTGCCCGGATGATGTTACAGCCGTATGCGATGACACCTCCTAGAGGAAACACCTGAGCACAGTGACTCACCTGAGGTTAGGTGCTCAGATGATACTACAGTAGTATGAGATAACACCTCCTAGAGGAAACACCTGAGCACAGTGACTCACCTGAGGTTAGGTGCTCAGATGATGTTACAGCCGTATGCAATAACAACCTCCTAGAGGAAACACCTGAGCACAGTGACTCACCTGAGGTTAGGTGCTCAGATGATGTTACAGCCGTATGCGATAACACCTCCTACAGGAAACACCTGAGCACAGTGACTCACCTGAGGTTAGGTGCTCAGATGATGTTACAGCCGTATGCGATAACACCTCCTAGAGGAAACACCTGAGCACAGTGACTCACCTGAGGTTAGGTGCTCAGATGATACTACAGTAGTATGAGATAACACCTCCTAGAGGAAACACCTGAGCACAGTGACTCACCTGAGGTTAGGTGCTCAGATGATGTTACAGCCGTATGCGATAACACCTCCTACAGGAAACACCTGAGCACAGTGACTCACCTGAGGTTAGGTGCTCAGATGATGTTAAAGCCGTATGAGATAACACCTCCTAGAGGAAACACCTGAGCACAGTGACTCACCTGAGGTTAGGTGCTCAGATGATGTTACAGCCATATGCGATAACACCTCCTAGAGGAAACACCTGAGCACAGTGACTCACCTGAGGTTAGGTGCTCAGATGATACTACAGTAGTATGAGATAACACCCCTACAGAAAACCAGTAACTCACCTGAGTAGATTTGGCGCCCAGACAATGGCCAGATTTTTGGAATGCATGCCGGTGAGGTGACCGTGTGCAGCCACCCTGGCCAGGTGCCGCATCAGGTACTGAGTTGTCCTAAAGAGGAAGAGGATCAGACAAGGTCAGGTGGCCAAGAGCAATCACTCAGGTTTAGTGACCATCAAGTAACAAATACATACATGTACATGTAGCTTACGCTGTCACATTCTTATAAGGCAAGGTTTAGGACCTTAAATCAGCAATGGCCTGTTTACCTGTTCACTATGAAAGCTGGTTATGATATCAGGAATTAGCCATCCTCAATCAACTCAAATACCAATATTATGTGTTACTCAATGAACTTGAAAAAGTGACCAGAAATACACAAGTTTCTACGTGTTACACACGTTATACAGGAATACTGCCAGTCTTATTACACTACATGTCTGTAATGGGGTCACATTTCAAACCTGACTGTTTGATATGCTTACCTGTAATGAGGGGGAGGTAACTGCTGAACAACATCGTGAATCTTCAACAGTTTGTTATCTTCATCTTTGACAGCCTCCTAACACCATAGAAATAATATAATAATAATAAAAGCTTAATCTTCAAAATACAATTAGATTATTTTATGAATAGAAATGTATGTATTTTATTTTAAATTATTAAATATACACCAGAATGACGTTTTTCCTTTTGAACTGATTTACCAGTAAGCATCTTTCATAATCTTTTGTCTGTCACAGAATACTTTTGGTAAAGTTTTTGTACTCACAGCAAACTTGTCATAGAGCTGGTAAGTTAGGAGTGGGTTAGGCAATTCCCGGAAGTACATTTTGAGCAATGAGCTAATACTGTGAATGTCTTGTAAATAAGTCTCTGAGGTCAGATCTGGAGCTCGGTCCTCATCAAAAGCAAGCCTGTAAAAAAAACCCATCCATATAAACATATAAAACTCCCACACTGAACCCAGGTTGGACAAATAAATCAAAATTTCTAAAGTGACCTACTTTAGAACACAATCAAGTCACAGCTACATGTAAAAACTTAGTCATACTGCTTAAAAGTCTACGTGATGATCTGTGCACTTTCATACTCAATAAAAAGAGACGATGATTTGTAGTCAGTGAAACACAATGGCGATGAGAACTGGGATAGTTTTCTCCCTTTATAGCAAGAGTTAAAAAAAAACAACAACATGTAATGACTTACCTGAGTTTTTGTATATTAGAAGCGATCCCAGAGAGTCTGTATATGCCATCTACTATACCATGATTCTCTATCACATCAGTACAACACTTCAATACCAGAGGAACTGCAACAAGAACACAGGTGAAATGTACACAAAAGCATACCAGATGATCAATACGTCTTTATATCTTTGATGATGGCAGTCAGTTTTACGGGTGGAGAGGCCGGAGTAAACCAACAAACTCTGGCAAGCTTGTGACAAACTTTCCCACATGTGACATGATGGATATACTCATCATATCAGTGAAAGGCAAGTGGTCACCAAAGGGACACAAAATGCTGATTTACTGACAGTGGAGATAAGATTTCGTAGGTTAAACCCTGAAGCTTTGTTCACGCTTGAATAAATACATCTTACAAAAACTTCAGCTCAGGCCAGCACAGCCTGGACATGCCTATCTCTCACACCAGCCAATCATACACTATTCTGTATCCCTTTAAGAGTCCATTGGTACTTGTTGTGGCCAAAATTCCACGAACAGTGAGAACAGTGAAATCTACAAATTCCCTATCTAATGCTGGTTTTGAACCCCCACCTTCTTTTTCCTAGCCTCTGAAAGGAAAACCGCAGCCTGCATCCCAAGAGGTCTCACTAGATAAGGGAAATGTGACACATGAGCTTACAGATCAGGTAATGTGGAAGGAGACGGCGAAGAGAAAAACACCACCTTCAGGACTTTCTGCAATGTCAACAGTACTGATACTAGTACTCAAGATATAAGACATAGAACTAGCAGTTAGTGGGAGGGAAGATAGGCAAAATTTCAGGTGGGTGGGGGTGGGGGGGGGGAGGGGGATTGTGTAAGGAAAGGAGATGGTGGAGGGTTTGAGGGGAGAGTGATCCATGCAACAGCTGTGAAAGCTACAGTTAAAAACTGCTCAGCTACACCACCCCACAACAGTCAGTACTGTACAAACACTCAGCTTTAACCCCGTGTTAACCTCGGGATGTGGTCCAGGGTATCCTGACATAGTGGGGAAAATTAGCTACAGAAACCAGGGAAGAGAGAAAAACAAAAACTCATGCCCAGCCACGCACCAGGTATGTGGACCAAGACTGGCTCACTGGTCCCACACACCAAGTATGTGGATGAGGACCAGCTCACGGGTCCACACACCAGGTATGTGGATGAGGACCCGCTCACTGGTCCACACACCAGGTATGTGGATGAGGACTGGCTCACTGGTCCACACACCAGGTATGTGGATGAGGACCCGCTCACTGGTCCACACACCAAGTATGTGGATGAAGAGTGGCTCACTGGTCCACACACCAGGTATGTGGATGAGGACCCGCTCACTGGTCCACACACCAGGTATGTGGATGAGGACCCGCTCACTGGTCCACACACCAGGTATGTGGATGAGGACCCGCTCACTGGTCCACACACCAGGTATGTGGATGAGGACTGGCTCACGGGTCCACACACCAGGTATGGGATGAAGAGTGGCTCACGGGTCCACACACCAGGTATGTGGATGAGGACTGGCTCACTGGTCCACACACCAGGTATGTGGATGAGGACTGGCTCACTGGTCCACACACCAGGTATGTGGATGAAGAGTGGCTCACGGGTCCACACACCAGGTATGTGGATGAGGACTGGCTCACGGGTCCACACACCAGGTATGTGGATCAGGACTGGCTCACTGGTCCACACACCAGGTATGTGGATCAGGACTGGCTCACTGGTCCACACACCAGGTATGTGGATGAGGACTGGCTCACTTGTCCACACACCAGGTATGTGGATGAGGACTGGCTCACTGGTCCACACACCAGGTATAGGGATGAGGACCAGCTCACTGGTCCACACACCAAGTATGTGGATGAGGACTGGCTCACTGGTCCACACACCAAGTATGTGGATGAGGACTGGCTCACTGGTCCACACACCAAGTATGTGGATGAAGAGTGGCTCACTGGTCCACACACCAAGTATGTGGATGAAGAGTGGCTCACTGGTCCACACACCAGGTATGTGGATGAAGAGTGGCTCACTGGTCCACACACCAAGTATGTGGATGAGGACCGGCTCACTGGTCCACACACCAAGTATTTGGATGAGGACTGGCTCACAGGTCCACACACCAGGTATGTGGATGAGGACCCGCTCACTGGTCCACACACCAAGTATGTGGATGAGGACCGGCTCACTGGTCCACACACCAAGTACAGGGATTAGCTTACCGTCATGACCAGAGTTCAGTAGGTGCTCTCCCAGATCACAGCTAAAGACACGCTCCTTCACAATGCCACTCTGCTTCAGCTCATTCCGAGAAGGACGATTTGAGAAGAACGTTCGAAAAAAAGTGATCAGTTTCCCATGTTTGCGTAAGACTGAAAGAAAAGAGTTTAAATCATTGGAATCTTACCAAATGCTTAATTTTAGACAACTGTTTGTGTCATCAAAATAAATTTCTTGTTCTGCTAAAGACAGGGTTGAGCCACTCTTTGACATGCGCAGGGACTTAGATTTATTTATTCAGTTATTTATCTGACTGGTGTTTTACACTCAAGAATATACTTACATGTATACTGTGAAACAAAACCATTCACACTCTCATTTATCACCTTGGTTTACGACTGCTAAACTTCTGAATACCCCAGGCACTCTTACTATCATGTTCTGTTCATTGTACACAGACAAGACCTAGCAAAACACTCACCAGGTACTGTTACTGTGATGTTCTGTTCACTGTACACAGACAAGACTTAGCAAAACACTCACCAGGTACTGTTACTGTGATGTTCTGTTCACTGTACACAGACAAGACTTAGCAAAACACTCACCAGGTACTGTTACTGTGATGTTCTGTTCATTGTACACAGACAAGACTTAGCATAACACCAGGTGCTGTTACTGTGATGTTCTGTTCATTGTACACAGACAAAACTTAGCACAACACTCACCAGGTGCTGTTACTGTGATGTTCTGTTCATTGTACACAGACAAGACCTAGCAAAACACTCACCAGGTACTGTTACTGTGATGTTCTGTTCACTGTACACAGACAAGACTTAGCAAAACACTCACCAGGTACTGTTACTGTGATGTTCTGTTCACTGTGCACAGACAAAACTTAGCACAACACTCACCAGGTGCTGTTACTGTGATGTTCTGTTCAGTGTACACAGACAAAACTTAGCACAACACTCACCAGGTACTGTTACTGTGATGTTCTGTTCATTGTACACAGACAAAACTTAGCACAACACTCACCAGGTACTGTTACTGTGATGTTCTGTTCATTGTACACAGACAAGACCTAGCAAAACACCCACCGGGTACTGTTACTGTGATGTTCTGTTCACTGTACACAGACAAGACTTAGCAAAACACTCACCAGGTACTGTTACTGTGATGTTCTGTTCACTGTGCACAGACAAAACTTAGCACAACACTCACCAGGTGCTGTTACTGTGATGTTCTGTTCAGTGTACACAGGCAAAACTTAGCACAACACTCACCAGGTACTGTTACTGTGATGTTCTGTTCATTGTACACAGACAAGACCTAGCAAAACACTCACCAGGTACTGTTACTGTGATGTTCTGTTCACTGTACACAGACAAGACTTAGCAAAACACTCACCAGGTACTGTTACTGTGATGTTCTGTTCACTGTACACAGACAAGACTTAGCAAAACACTCACCAGGTGCTGTTACTGTGATGTTCTGTTCACTGTACACAGACAAGACTTAGCATAACACCAGGTGCTGTTACTGTGATGTTCTGTTCATTGTACACAGACAAAACTTAGCACAACACTCACCAGGTACTGTTACTGTGATGTTCTGTTCACTGTGCACAGACAAGACTTAGCACAACACTCACCAGGTACTGTTACTGTGATGTTCTGTTCATTGTACACAGACAAGGCTTAGCAAAACACTCACCAGGTGCTGTTACTGTGATATTCTGTTCACTGTGCACAGACAAGACCTAGCAAAACACTCACCAGGTGCTGTTACTGTGATGTTCTGTTCACTGTACACAGACAAAACTTAGCACAACACTCACCAGGTGCTGTTACTGTGATGTTCTGTTCACTGTACACAGACAAGACTTAGCACAACAATCACCAGGTGCTGTTACTGTGATGTTCTGTTCATTGTACACAGACAAGACTTAGCAAAACACTCACCAGGTGCTGTTACTGTGATGTTCTGTTCACTGTGCACAGACAAAACTTAGCACAACACTCACCAGCTTTCTGTGGGGGGTCCGGGATACGGGAGGCCATTGACTGAGGTACTTTATCCCCTATTACTTCTACGCACTCGCTCGGGAAAAATCCAACCTATACACAACAAACATTACCATTACAACAAATAACTCTTGAAACCATTCATATTAATGCATCATACAATATGTTAATAAAGGGAATTTCAAACTTCCCCTTCTACAGCCCGATGAGAGAATCATCATAGGCCCCATTCTCAAAGAGCTAATGATCTTGCCCCAAATTCTAACTTGTATTCTGGTGTAGCATCATTGACTTGATGATTTGTATTTACCTCAAATCCACGTTTTCCTCGCCACCATATAGTGTCTTCAGGAGGTGGCATGTCAATCACAGACACAATGTCCCCCACCTGAAAGAATCAGACGTGAACAATCACACTGTGAACAATCAGACATCAACAATCACACTGTGAACAATCAGACATCAACAATCACACTGTGAACAATCAGACATCAACAATCACACTGTGAACAATCAGACATCAACAATCACACCTGAAACAGTGAGATGTCAACAATCACACCGTAAACAATCAGATGTGAACAATCAAACCTTAAACAATCAGATATGAACAATCAGACGTGAACAATCAAACCGTGAACAATCAGAAAAGAACAATCACACCATGAACAATCTGAAGTGAACAATCACACTGTGAACAATCAGACGTCAACAATCACACCTTAAACAATCAGACATCAACAATCACACCTGAAACAATCAGATGTCAACGATCATACCTGATTCAAACTATCTACACACACTATGTGATGTACTGTCAGCCTATGTCTGTTAAAAATTGATTTTATTCATCAGACATTGCCACAAGACAATGTACTTGAAATATGGCAGGACCTTCCATTGTTGTACGTTAAAATACTGAACCATGGATAAAAGAATATAATACTGTGTCTATCAGAGCAGATTCTTATTGTTTGCCTTACCTCAAGAGAAATTTCATCAGCAGCTTGAGCAGTGTAGCGCTTGACAGCATGTGCAGCTGCGATTGCAGGAGTATTAATGCCCGAGTCGTCAACAGCTAGTAAATGGTTACCGCGATTATCCAACTACAATAACAACATCATCAATGGTCAGTCAAACCACTCAGCAGAGCTGTAACTCTCAAATCATCCACAATCAACACCCAACATTTCAAACTCCATCAGGTTAAGACACTTATCATGGCAGCGACCATAGCTACATGTATACAATGTACCAACAACTATGACTACGGTAACAGTGGTCTGGTAGTCGGGTAATCTTACGGTGACTTTTGTATGATGTAGTGGACCCTGTTCCTGAATGGTGGAACGTAATCAGTACAGATCTACACCATGCGGTGAACAATACACTGGAGTTACCAAATCCTAACTCCAGCACTGTACCTGTTTACTCCGACCCTAACATAAATATCTGGGGAAGTTTTGAATAGCCACCAGACTAGCTCTACAAAACACTTGCCATACTTCACACGTTGTTTACAAAGTCAGCACTCCAGCAGACCTGTACTCTCCTACTTGCATCTAGTCAATATCCAACCGAGGAATTTGATATTATCACATGCAACCATATTGTCTCAGGCAAACTATTACTTGTTGTGAGGAAAAAGCTGGAGAGAGGAGAGGAGAATGGAGGAGACAGGAGAGGAAGGAGATTAGCTTGTTGTGAGGAGAAGGCAGGCAAAAGGAGAGAAGGTGGGAGAGAGGAGAGGAAGGAGACTGGCTTGTTGTGAGGAGAATGCAGGAGACAGGAGAGGAAGGAGATTAGCTTGTTGTGAGGAGAAGGCAGGAGAGAGCAGAGAGAGGACAAGACGGGTGAGACAAGAATAAGGCTGACTTGTGAGAAGGAGAGAGGGGAGGAATGAGGCTGACTTGATGTGAGGAGAAGGCAGGAGAGAGAGGAGAGGAGAGAGAAGAAGGCATAAGAAATGGGAGGAATGAGGCTGGCTTGTGAGAAGGCAGGAGAGAAGAGATGAAAAGACAGGAGAGAGAAGAGGAAAGGAAGGAAAAGAGAAGAGGAAGGAGGCAGGTTAGTTGTGAGGAGAAGGCAAGAGAGGAGAGGAATGAGGATGGCCTGTTTTTGAGCAGAAGGCAGGCTACTACTAACAGTTTGGACTGACTCACCTCAAACCAGTTGAGAATTGGTCCACAGTTGATCATAGACCCAGCAATAGAGGATAATCGTTCCAGGTACTGTGACAACAGCCCATGGAGAAACTGAAAGTAAACATACCAAAATGTCACCAGCAAGTATAAACACTTCCTACTACATTGTAATCTGTACTAATGGGGTAGTCATGTGTTGTTCCAGATATGCTATCAATTTGCTAATGAATCTCCCAGCACTGACAGCACCTGTAGAATAATCCACTCTGTTCAAAAACAAATTGGCATACATGTAATTCCAAATTGCAGTCTTTTGAAAAATCTGGCATGCAAACTCATGAATATTTTTTTTCCATAAATTTTTTTCATATCTCTATAATAAATCTCATATGTACTTCTGTCTGAAATAAAAGAATTATTATTATACTATTACTTATACACACATGTTGACGCACATAAACCATCATTACACAAATATACATGTTGACGCACATAAACCATCATTACACAAATATACATGTTGACGCACATAAACCACCATTACACAAATATACATGTTGACGCACATAAACCATCATTACACAAATATACATGTTTACACACATAAACCATCATTACACAAATATACACGTTGACACACATAAACTATCATTACACAAATATACATGTTGACACACATAAACCATCATTACACAAATATACATGTTTACACACATAAACCATCATTACACAAATATACACGTTGACACACATAAACTATCATTACACAAATATACATGTTGACGCACATAAACCATCATTACACAAATATACACGTTGACGCACATAAACCATCATTACACAAATCTACACGTTTACACACATAAACCATCATTACACAAATCTACACATTTACACACATAAACCATCATTACACAAATACACATGTTTACACACATAAACCATCATTACACAAATATACACGTTTACACACATAAACTATCATTACACAAATATACACATTGACACACATAAACCATCATTACACAAATATACATGTTGACGCACATAAACCATCATTACACAAATATACATGTTTACACACATAAACCATCTTTACACAAATATACACGTTGACACATAAACTATCATTACACAAATATACACGTTGACACACATAAACCATCATTACACAAATATACACGTTGACACACATAAACTATCATTACACAAATATACACGTTGACGCACATAAACCATCATTACACAAATATACATGTTTACACACATAAACCATCATTACACAAATATACACGTTGACACACATAAACTATCATTACACAAATCTACATGTTTACACACATAAACCATCATTACACAAATATACATGTTGACGCACATAAACCATCATTACACAAATATACATGTTGACGCACATAAACCATCATTACACAAATCTACATGTTTACACACATAAACCATAATTACACAAATATACACGTTGACACACATAAACCATCATTACACAAATATACACGTTGACACACATAAACTATCATTACACAAATCTACATGTTTACACACATAAACCATCATTACACAAATATACATGTTGACGCACATAAACCATTATTACACAAATCTACACATTTACACACATAAACCATCATTACACAAATCTAAACGTTTACACACATAAACCATAATTACACAAATATACACGTTGACACAAATAAACCATCATTACACAAATATACACGTTTACACACATAAAAACCATCATTACACAAATACAAACGTTTACACACATAACCATCATTAGACAAATCTACACGTTGACACACATAAACTATCATTACACACACAATCTACACGTTTACACACATAAACCATCATTACACAAATATACACGTTGACACACATAAACCATCATTACACAAATCTACACGTTTACACACCATAAACAATATTACACAAATCTACACTTTACACACATAAACCATCATTACACAAATCTAAACGTTTACACGCATAAATCATAATTACACAAATATACACGTTTACACACATAAACCATCATTACACAAATATACACGTTTACAAATATAAACCATCATTACACAAATACACATGTTTACACACATAAACCATCATTACACAAATACACATGTTGACGCACATAAACCATCATTACACAAATACACACGTTTTCACACATAAACCATCATTACACAAATATACACTTTACACACGTATATGTCCAGAGAGCCGTGATTTAGACTGTTGTTATGTAATACCTGGCTACTGATGACTTAAAGCTCTTTGCCTCTAGCTGCACACACATGTATCTGTGTTCACACACCTTATATGTTATCTGTAGACCATCTATATCCATGACTGACAATGCTACATGTAGATATCTATAGCCACGACTGACATGCTACATGTAGACATCTAAAGTCACGACTGACATGTTACATGTAGACATCTACAGTCATGGACTGATGACTCATAGCCACATGTATTATGTACATATAGATCTCCACGACTGCTGACTTACAACTCTATGCCTGGAGTACAGGGTAAGCCCCATGCTGTCTGGCACAGGAAGGGTACCACTGGCTGACAGACTAACACCACCCTACAAACCCAGCACCTAAGCCCTGTCACTTCACAGGGCTGAGATACAGTACTACAGCCCCTACTCCACCTGGCTGCTTTGTCCCCTTACCCAGGATTATCCCTGCCTATCTAAGGACTCCAGTCTCCATATCACAGTAAGATTACATCCTACTGCAGTCGGCCCAAGTGCTATCAGTCATTCAGTGGCTGTAACTTCCTGTGACTTATACCAGGCCCACGTGGGCTGGCCTGCCAAACCTGGGCTGAGTCTGTACCGTAAGCATCCTAAACCGTTCCCATCCAACATGGAAGCATCAAGCAAAAATAAAGCCAAGCCACAGAAGCCCTATGAGGTGTGTAGTCTTTTCTAAAAAGTCCCTGAAGCTGGCTAATTCTGTCAACCGGAGCTCACTTCATAACAAAGCCTGGCAGCATTCAGCAGGCTGCTGCAAGCATCATTACTCAAATACTGACTACTGTTGAAAGAGATCTCCACAAATACTGGATTGTGTGCTGACAGTGATCCACCACAATACTGGAGTGTGTTTTGACAGGTATCCGCCACGAATACTGGATTGTGTGTTGACAGAGATCCACCACAAATACTGGATTGTGTGTTGACAGGTATCCGCCACAAATACTGGATTGTGTGTTGTCAGTGATCCACCACAAATACTGGATTGTGTGTTGACAGTGATCCAACCACAATAAAGGATTGTGTGCTGACAGTGATCTGCCACAAATACTGATTGTTTGTTGACAGTGATCCACCACAAATACTCGACTACGTGTTGACAGAGATCCACCACAAATATTGGATTGTGTGTTGACAGGTATCCGCCATGAATACTGGATTGTGTGTTGTCAGTGATCCACCACAAATACTGGACTGTGTGTTGGACAGTGATCCACCACAAATACAGGATTGTGTGCTGACAGTGATCTGCCACAAATACTGGATTGTTTGTTGACAGTGATCCACCACAAATACTGGATTGTTTGTTGACAGTGATCCACACACAATACTGGACTGTGTGTTGACAGTGATCCACCACAAATACAGGATGTGTGCTGACAGTGATCTGCCACAAATACTGGATTGTTTGTTGACAGTGATCCACCACAAATACTGGACTGTGTGTTGTCAGTGATCACCACAAATACTGGATTGTGTGTTGTCGGTGATCCACCACAAATACTGATTGTGTGTTGACAGTGATCCACCACAAATACTGGATTGTGTGTTGTCAGTGATCCACCACAAATACTGGATTGTTTGTTGACCGTGATCCACCACAAATACTGGATTGTGTGCTGACAGTGATCCACCACAAATACTGGATTGTGTGCTGACAGTGATCCACCACAAATACTGGATTGTGTGCTGACAGTGATCCACCACAAAATACTGGATTGTGTGTTGACAGTGATCCACCACAAATACTGGATTGTGTGCTGACAGTGATCCACCACAAATACTGGATTGTGTGCTGACAGTGATCCACCACAAATACTGGATTGTTTGTTGACAGTGATCCACCACAAATACTGGATTGTGTGCTGACAGTGATCCACCACAAATACTGGATTGTGTGCTGACAGTGATCCACCACAAATACTGGATTGTGTGCTGACAGTGATCCACCACAAATACTGGATTGTGTGCTGACAGTGATCCACCACAAATACTGGATTGTGTGCTGACAGTGATCCACCACAAATACTGGATTGTGTGTTGACAGTGATCCACCACAAATACTGGATTGTGTGTTGACAGTGATCCACCACAAATACTGGATTGTGTGCTGACAGTGATCCACCACAAATACTGGATTGTGTGTTGACAGTGATCCACCACAAATACTGGATTGTGTGCTGACAGTGATCCACCACAAATACTGGATTGTGTGTTGACAGTGATCCACCACAAATACTGGATTGTGTGCTGACAGTGATCCACCACAAATACTGGATTGTGTGTTGACAGTGATCCACCACAAATACAGGATTGTGTGTTGACAGTGATCCACCACAAATACTGGATTGTGTGTTGACAGTGATCCACCACAAATACTGGATTGTGTGCTGACAGTGATCCACCACAAATACTGGATTGTGTGTTGACAGTGATCCACCACAAATACTGGATTGTGTGTTGACAGTGATCCACCACAAATACTGGATTGTGTGCTGACAGTGATCCACCACAAATACTGGATTGTGTGCTGACAGTGATCCACCACAAATACTGGATTGTGTGCTGACAGTGATCCACCACAAATCTGGATATCATGATACAAATGTACATGTATGACTGTGTTTTGTACAAATGTATGATCGCCTAGAAGGGTCTTCAGTACAATGAGATGGTGAAGACAAATTCCTGTACCATCTACTGTAAAACAGTGTGTGTACAGAGTATTCCTACACCTGATACATTTCTCCCTGCTCTACCCCAACAGCTGGGCCATAAATACAGTTTATAGAACTCAGCAGTACTAGTGTTTACATAAGTTTACAATTATTAGCAGAAAGCTCCCTGTACATGAACCCACTCTAACCCTGAGGAATTTGGCCACTAAACTGAAGAAAAACCTACAATCCCACAGCTCACAGTCAATACCAGGTGAAGGCTGACAGGAAAAAGTGAAAAGCTGAGAAACTTGTGATGACCATGTATAAAAGCAAAGAGTATGAGGTAGTAAATAAAAAAGGTTTCACAGCAGACTAAAGGCTAAAATTCCACAGATTTCCAGGCATGGCTGTAGAGCATTAGATCACCCAGTGTTACATTTACATGTACATACAGCAAATCAATCCATGTGTCATTTGATCATCACAGATTGAACACTCAATATCAACTTCCACAATGAAGAGTCCACACATATCTTCATTGGTGGCAAATAGTTGAATTCCATCTTCTCTTTCTGGGTCCTGTTTTGTTACCTTGATGAAACCTCAGGTGATGGTTGCTCTTATCAGACAATAATAGCGGTAGGCTACAGGTATGTGTCCTGGCAGCACCAGGAGAGCTGCTGAGCTTTGGAGTAGAGTGTGTAATCCACTGTATGTCCCAGGGGCTAACATCCCTTGCCCCCTCTCCCCCCCCCCCCCCCCCCACCAAACCATGCAGGTTAAGGTTACTTCAGAAACACTGTATCTTCCAAAGATAAGAAGGACCTACTCTGGTGGAAATGACTTCTTGGACGAAGTGCTCCAAGTGTTAGCTCAGTATCTGTAAGAACTTTCCCAAATACTAGGAATGGATCTGCTGGAACAATCTGCAGAAGAATGCCGTGTTCAGAACAACAACACATGCAGTCATTGGTTTGGGTGTACCAATCCCTGATGCCCTGAACCCCTGATCTGAGACTGGTTCAGCACCCAGTGAGGCCCCAGGTTGGGGATGGGAGCAAGAGGCCAAACCCTGGGGTCCTGACTGTACATTTGGGGTACTACAACTGGAATTTACAAGACATACATGTACATGGAGTAGCCAGCACTGGACTGTGAACTCAGCATGTGATCCGGCTTTGATGGGCCCTGCACAGCCAGCGCTGTGCAGCTTGTGTCCACACCCCAAGGGGAAATGTGGTCACCATCAGTTTATCTTTGCCACAGCAAAATGCAATGTGATGAAGAGTTCTGAACTATACCTACAGACCTATTCTTGGATATGTGTTGTCCTGACCCACACATGCAGTATACATGTATGTGTCTATACATGTAGCAGTGGTGCTAATTTGACAGGGCTGGGAGGTGGGAGAAGGGGTCAGCTGTGTGGGTCTGTGAGGTAGGGGTTGCTCACTACTCACAGCATTAAGGAGTCCTCACACAGGCTGGGCTGGCATATAAAAGGCAGTTTCCTGGAGGCAGAAAGCTGATATCCAGCCCCTGTATAAATATGTCAGGGTGTACAGATGGAGAAGATAACAGATGTATCTGAGGCTCTAGGAAACTGTTACAGAGAGAGAAAATTGAATTCTACATCAGTTGAGTAAGCAATGACTTGGGAGGGGAGGGGAGGGGAGGGGAGTTGAGGGCAGTGAGTCTGTTAGGGTGGAAGGACCCGGATATACTGGAGTTACCAGAGGCCTTAGTTATTGAAGAATGTTGGTAGGGATCAAGAGCTAGTATATGTGGGTTTAGCTGAGACATGATAGTAGGGACTGAAGACTGGTATCCTGGGGGAACACAAGACTGGCTCAGACAGAGACATGTGGCAGTAGACACTACAACCTGGCTTTATAACAGGGCCTTGACCTTACAACAGTAGCACCCAAGCCATCAAAGTCCCTACACCCTACTATAGTAACTGTGCCCACAAATGTCCTCAGACTCATCTTCCATCCCCTACTCCACTTCTCTATACCCTACCACACAAAGGCACACCTCCATGCCTGAGGTACAAGATTCATTTCTGGCCCGAATTCCCTAACAATGGCAGGGTAAATAACAGAGACTAACAGAGTGGACATACCTCCCTGTTGTTCTGGGTCTGGCCCCATTCCCGTTGCAGCTCTGGCAAATGTGAAAACTTGCGATCGTAGATACACTTGTGGAGCTGTCTGTCGAGCTGACGGAAGTTGTCATAGGTGCGGCGTATGTTCCAGATGCGGTGTCCTGACGCCACACGTAACGTAAAGTACTGGTCCGCAGGCCCCTTCGCTCCCTCCTCCTCGTTGTGGCGGTAATTCTCATCCAGCTCTCCTCCAATACACACCTTTGGAAAAACCAAATCATCAAGGCAATGCAAAACTAAGGGAAAAGATATTTAGAAATGAAAGAAAAGACATCAACACACATGCAGAATACAAAATGATAGGAAAGCCATAAAATCCAAGCCATACTGGATTATGTTGCATGATGAAAACCAGCTTGTACAGCTTCTCACTTATCACTAGCCACTGCATAATAGGAGCATGATTAGCTAAAAACTGCTCTAAAAACATTGTTCCTAAAATCAGATGGGAGGGACAGAGAGACAGACAGAGAGAGAGACAGACAGAGGCATATAGACAGACAGAGACATACAGAGGCACATAGACAGACAGAGAGACAGACAGAGGGACAGAGACAGACAGAGGGACAGAAAGACAGACAGAGGCACAAGCAGACAGACAGAGGCACAGACAGACAGAGGTCCATACAGACAGACAGAGGCACACACAGACAGACAGAGGCACACACAGACAGATGTTCCATGCCCCCTCACTCCCTTTGTGGTGATGGACAAAAATAAACAAAAGGAAAGGCTGCTGACTCTGCAAAACCATGTCTGAAGCTGACGTCACTTATATTGGAAATTTTCTAATGAATTAAACACAGTCAAACATTTGCATTCTATGGAAGGCTTTATAAGTCATTTTAGGTGTCAATGGTTTTTCTCCTCTGAGTGGGAGACCTCAAGAAAATGTACATAACACCTTAGAACACTTCAAAGCAAGCTTTACAGAGCACATAAAAGTCACAAAAAAAAACGTCACATAACTGTCATCAAATGTTATCAATATGATCCATCAAGACATTATTTGATTTATGGTCAAAAAGTTCTAAATATTGTAAACAAAAGTAGTTGGAGAAATAGATTTCATTGGTCATAGTTTTATTTTTTTTTTTAATTTAAAACAATAGTCTATAGACTGTCTAACCATCGCTTATTATCATTTCAGATTTCTTTGGTGTGTGTTACTGACTCATAAGTGGGCACTTTCTACCTTTTGAGTTGGTATTATAATGAAACAAAAAGGAAAAGGAAAACCTGATTTACAGCAGAGAGGGGGGATATTTCCACTGCTTACCCACAGCAACTAAACAAGGACAAATTATTCCCCTAATAACCACAGCTTTTAAGCATGTCAATTATGCGCTATAAATGGAGGGCGGATTTCCTGGTGCAGACAGCCAGGCGGGGTAAGTAGTTAGAACAGGCCTAGACTTTGATACCAGAGCAGAGTAGGCTAGGGGAACCTCCTGTCCAACCAGATGGTACCCATGAGGAAAATACCTACCTTAACTGAAGGCAGCTCCACATAGTCATAATGAAAGTGAGCGCACTCTGCGAGCTTGGGAAATCGAGTGGTTCCATCAAACAGGCTACAACAAATAGAGTAAGGGGTGAAATTCCTGCCACTACCATGAGGCCACACAAGGTGCTGATGATATAATCCAGCCTTACAAAACACATGTGACTAAACTCAAATCTTCTGATACTGAAACATGATCTGGGAGCCAAGTAAACAAACAGAATGGCCTTTCACAGACCTACTTAATGTATTACATTCCACAGTGTCAAAGAGGTAATGTTTATTAAAGGAGTTTAACTTCATTACACAATGTTAATGTCATTAAGTTAAGACTCATCACAGAGCAAAGTACATTTATGTATTTATTTGACCTGAGTTTAAGAAGAGTACTGCACCCCTGGTACGGCTGGAGTAAACCACCAGTCACTGGCAAATAACTGTGGAGCATTCCCACGTGTGACATACATGTACAGAAATTGCTGACTCTGGTAGAAGACAAGTGATCTTTAGCATACAATGTAACACTACATGAAATACCAATAATATTAATGCTGATCACTATTACACCCAAGTGTCCCAAGAGTAGATGAGGCAGGGATATATAGATAATTAGAAACCAATGAAGGTATATGACATCATAATATGGTGGGCCTGAAGTCACACATCCATGATTTTAACAGCCCGTAACTATAGCCTGGGTGTGGTGTTAGCACTCCATGCACATCTGGTGTGAGACCAAACCTCGCTGTTATACACACTGGATAGAAACTTGTTTTATTTCAGTATTTGTAGAATTCCACCTTAGCAATGGAGTTTTTATCATCAACATGGATCATTTATGTACATGTATGCTTGGGGTTTAAGTCAACATGGATCATGGGGTTTTACTTCGACATGAATCTTGTATGAATGTTTGGGGTTTTAAGTCAACATGGATCATGGGGTTTTAAGTCAACATGGATCATGGGGTTTTACTTCGACATGAATCTTGTATGAATGTTTGGGGTTTTAAGTCAACATGGATCATGGGGTTTTAAGTCGACATGAATCTTGTATGAATGTTTGGGGTTTTAAGTCAACATGGATCATGGGGTTTTAAGTTGACATGGATCTTGTATGAATGTTTGGGGTTTTAAGTCAACATGGATCATGGGGTTTTAAGTTGACATGGATCAGGGGTTTTACTTCGACATGAATCTTGTATGAATGTTTGGGGTTTTAAGTCAAAATGGATCATGGGGTTTTACGTCAACATGAATCTTGTATGAATGTTTAGGGTTTTAAGTCAACATGGATCATGGGGTTTTAAGTTGACATGGATCAGGGGTTTTACTTCGACATGAATCTTGTATGAATGCTTGGGGTTTCATGTTAGTGTACAGTGTATGTACCAACATGTACAATATGGCTCTGAATAATAACAGAGTACTCCTTAGAACAGGTAAGTTAGACAGATGTAGCAGGCAGGTTTATTCTGATAGGCACAAATGACAGCGCATGTGATAGAAGCACTGCTCTCAGATGTACGAAAATCCACAATCCTACCTTCCCCACCCCTAGAGATGCCTCACCTGTCTTATGTAAACCTCGATTACCCTCAGACTAACAGGATGTGTGGAGTACTATCAGCTCTGTATATCTCTCTCAGGCTCAACTTGGGAAATCAGCCGTGGTAAGAAATGGTTTGTAAAAGTGTCAGACAAATATGGCAAGTAAGTTTTCTGACATCCTTAGTGAGTGCCTCGGTTAAATATGAGTTAATCACGTTCATCTCTGCCAGATAAAGGGAGGTAAAAATAGTATACCTGGATCTGTGGCGCAGCCTCATGGTGGTAAAGCTGTGTCGAGAATCCAGGCTGTCTGTACTGTCATATATGGGCAGGATGCCATGCTGAAAATACAACATCAACATAAGTGTTAGGAAAACCACCATAGCATACATCAACATACACTTATCTCTCAATAAACTAAGAATACCAACAAACACGTACACAAATCAGCATATACTAAAAATACAAAGCAAACACCTTCCAAAATCAGCTTAAACTAAAAATACAAAGCAAACACCTTCCAAAATCAGCTTAAACTAAAAATACAAAGCAAACTCCTTCCAAAATCAGAATAAACTAAGAATGCAAAGCAAACTCCTTCCAAATCAGAATAAACTAAGAATGCAAAGCAAACTCCTTCCAAAATCAACTTAAACTAAAAATACAAAGCAAACTCCTTCCAAAATCAGAATAAACTAAGAATGCAAAGCAAACACCTACCCAAATCAGCATAAATTAAGAATACAATGTAAATACCTACCCAAATCAGCATAAACTAAGAATACAATGTTAACACCTACCAAAATCAGCAAGTATGATAACCAGGCTCCAAAATTAGCACAACCACCAAACACATGATCTTCAAGGTACTGTTTCTCAACACATCCAATTCACCCTCCGTCTTGGTTTTCAGGCACAACTTGAGGGGTGAAACAGCAAACAGCTACGTGCCCCAAAATAATAAATCCAAAAGTGACCACACTATATAAACAACCCCGTATCTACCAACATCAAATCCTAAACTGTGTAGTTCCGGGTAAATAGTCCAGATGGACGTCTATTCCTTATATTAACCAAAGCTCTGAGGATCCTGAAATACTTTGCCAGACTGTTGATTTCTCTAACTACTTTAACGCTTTAATATGGCTTCGCCTTGACTTCTAACATGTCTAAATCCTAACCAGCAAACAACCCTAGCCACCAGAGTGGATCCAGCTTCCACTGGAACATGATGTAAACGAAATTGGAAACTTAGAAGCAAATTTAATTTGAGCTTGTTTTTTCTTTAGCTGAGGTTTGACACTACAGAGCTTGTGAGTAGAAGAACACATCCTGTTAGGTTGTGTTACAGCAGCTGATTATGGTTTGGACTGACCCTTGATGACATCACAGCAACCTGCTATAGACCTACTGCAGCTGTTTTCCCAGTATGCTCCAGCAACCAGCTATAGGCCTACTGCAGGTGGTTTCCCAGTAAACTCCAGCAACCTGTTATAGGCCTACTGCAGCTGTTTTCCCAGTATGCTCCAGCAACCAGCTATAGGCCTACTGCAGGTGGTTTCCAAGTACGCTCCAGCAACCAGCTATAGGCCTACTGCAGCTGTTTTCCCAGTATGCTCCAGCAACCAGCTATAGACCTACTACAGCTGGTTTCCCAGTAAACTCCAGCAACTTGTTATAGGCCTACTGCAGCTGGTTTCCCGGTACGCTCCTACAACCTGCTATTGACCTACTGCAGCTGGTTTCCCAGTACACTCCAGCAACCTGCTATAGGCCCACTGCAGCTGGTTTCCCAGTACGCTCCAGCAACCTGCTATAGACCTACTGCAGCTGGTTTCCCAGTACGCTCCAGCAACCTGCTACAGACCTACTGCAGCTGGTTTCCCAGAACGCTCCAGCAACCTGCTATAGACCTACTGCAGCTCTTTTCTCAGTACGCTCCAGCAACCTGCTATAGACCTACTGCAGCTGGTTTCCCAGTCACTCCAGCAACCTGCTATAGGCCTATTGCAACTGGTTTCCCAGTATGCTCCAGCAACCTGCTATAGACCTACTGCTGCTGGTTTCCCAGTACGCTCCAGCAACCTTCACCATACACATGTCAGTTATAATTAATGCTGTTTACATTATAAGAGCCTATTTTTTATGATTAATCAGGGCTTTGGCAGGGGCTTGAGTAGCTTTACGTAATAAAACACCCAACTAGACATCTAGCCTTCTTTACTCATAAAAAAGCACATAATTCACAGTTGTCTGATTTTAAAAGTTGAATTTTAACACTAACAGAGTCATTATGGTGTCAGATTCTCCCCCAAGTAAACAAGTAGAACAGTGTCCCAAGCTCAGCTTTACAAGGACACTCCGTTTTTTGTCAGAATATTCAAGTCAGTCTCAACTCCAAGATGCATCTGGACAGGTAAGTTGGAGAACTCCCATAACTCAGCAACAGACACATGCCAAATTGCTTTCTATGTGTATATGTATAACATATAAACTTTGTATTTCCACAGGGCTTTTAAAATGCATCGCTATGAATTAAGCATGATCAGTTTTCTTCCTGGTAACTGTTCAGCTCCTCACTGTGTTCATTTTAATCAGTATTAGGCTTTTTTCTACAGCACAATAAATCAAAGAAGAAGCAAGATCAAATAATACCAGCAAGACAAAAATTTCTATAACTTTCTGAATAGTATCACCTGTTTTATGAAAGAAAATAAGGGAACTGAAAGTTCTCTAAAAGTTTAAAACAGAAGAAACTGTTATGGATACATGGCTGGGAATAAATCAAAGCTGATCCAATGTCATCCTATTTTCACACCACTGTCCTCAGAATGTTTAGGAAGTTTGGAGCATTTGGTGTGCAGAGCTTATGGATATTACATAAAGAGCGCTCAAACCTATATGTATATGTGTACTTGGTTGTAGTCTGCTGATACAAGTGAGGAGGGTAGGGTGCTGGGATGGGGGGGGATGCAGGGAGGAGGGGGTGCTGGGATAGGGAGTTGGGATGCGGGGAGGGGGAGTGTTGGGATGCGGGGTGGAAGTTTCTGGGGGTTTTGGGATATGGGGAGGAAGGGTGCTGGGGGTGTTGAGAGGAGGGGTGCAGGGAGGGGGTGCAGGGAGGGGGTGCAGGGAGGAGGGGTGCTGGGGGGTGTTGGGAGGCGGGGTGTTGAGATGGGGGAGGGGAGGTGTTTTTGGGATGGGGGGGGGGGGGGAGAGAGAGGGTGTTGGGTTGGGAGGATGGGCACTGCATGCCCAAGAACTCATTGTAGACCTAGCCCCACACAACGTCTCTCCCATGTGCCCACAGACTAGGGGACAACGTGGTATTAACAGGTATAGGTGCATGCTAAAGTCTGGTCCAGGTCTACTTAGGTCAATTTTCTCTTCATCTCTCGCTGCAGAATCTGGGGACTAGAGCTAAGCAGCACCACATGTCGTCTGGGACATGATCTTACATCAAACTATGTTAATACTCTACAGGCTGTCACACAGGAAATATGCCAGCTACGAACATCAGCCTGTAAGTACAGGCCGTCCACTGCTGCATTTCCTGCTTGTCTGGCTAGGGTCAAACAGCTGACATCATCTCACCGCTTTCATTTCCTTAATGGTAACAAGTCAATACACAATACTCCAGTGCTTCCCTCATTTCCCTCACAATCTGCAACCAGAAAATGTTTATGGAAACTTACCATTTCCTTTGATTTCCCTTCACTATTGGCTTCCTTACAATCCCCTTTATGTGCTTGTGGTCTGAATTTCTACAAGAACTTTGATTCCTCATGGAAAAAGTTTCCCCCTACTCGTAGTAGATAAGCCAAACTCCTCACTTCCATTAGAGAGCCCATGTTTCAATTCATCCTGAATAAGATCCATTCCCTTAGACAAACGCATGTTTTAATTCACCCTGGATAACCCCATATTCCCCACACTCAGAGAATCCATATTTTAATTCACCCTCGATAAGCCCCCAATCCCCACCCTCAAAGGAAAATCCATGTTTTAATACAACCTTGATAAGCCATGTTTACATCCACACTCGTCAGAGAATCCATGTTTTAATACAACCTTGATACGCCCCCAATCCCCACCCTCATCAGAGAATCCATGTTTTAATACAACCTTGATAAGCCATGTTTACATCCACCCTCATCAGAGAATCCATGTTTCAATACAACCTTGATAAGCCATGTTTACATCCACCCTCATCAGAGAATCCATGTTTTAATACAACCTTGATAAGCCCACATTCCCCACCCTCATCAGAGAATCCATGTTTCAATACAACCTTGATAAGCCCATATTCCCCACCCTCATCAGAGAATCCATGTTTTAATACAACCTTGATAAGCCATGTTTACATCCACTCTCATCAGAGAATCCATGTTTTAATACAACCTTGATAAGCCCCCAATCCCCACCCTCATTAGAGAATCCATGTTTTAATACAACCTTGATATGCCATGTTTACATCCACCCTCATCAGAGAATCCATGTTTTAATACAACCTTGATAAGCCATGTTTACATCCACTCTCATCAGAAAATCCATGTTTTAATACAACCTTGATAAGCCATGTTTACATCCACTCTCATCAGAGAATCCATGTTTTAATACAACCTTGATAAGCCATGTTTACATCCACTCTCATCAGAGAATCCATGTTTTAATACAACCTTGATAAGCCACGCTTGCATCCATGGAATGAAAATATTTCACTTTTATGATAGAAACCCTTCCTTATTGCTGAACAACCCATATCTAAACTATCCTTAGAGAATCCATATCAACACTGATCTTGGATTTATTTATTTATCTGATTGGTGTTTTACGCCGTATTCAAGAATATTTCACTTATACGATGGCGGCCAGCATTATGGTGGGAGGAAACCGAGCAGAGCCCGGGTGAAACCCATGACCATCTGCAGGTTGATGGCAGACCTTCCCACACTGACCTTGAAGAATCCATATCAACACCGACCTTGGAGAATCCATATCTACACTGACTTCGAGAATCTATGTCTATAATGACCTTGCAGAGTCCAATTCTACACTGACAATGGAGAATTGATGTCTACACTGACCTTGGAGAGTCCATGTCTACACTGACCTTGGAGAATTGATGTCTACACTGACCTTGGAGAATTGATGTCTACACTGACCTTGGAGAGTCCATATCTACACTGACAATGGAGAACCCATGTCTACACTGACCTTGGAGAGTCCATATCTACACTGACCTTGGAGAGTCCAATTCTACACTGGCCTTGGAGAATTGATGTCTACACCAACCTTGGAGAGTCCATGTTTACACTGACAATGGAGAGTTCATGTCTACACTGACCTTGGAGAGTCCAATTCTATACTGACCTTGGAGAATTGATGTCTACACCAACCTTGGAGAGTCCATGTCTACACTGACAATGGAGAATCCATGTCTACACTGACCTTAAAGAGTCCAATTCTACATTGACCTTGGAGAGTCCAATTCTACACTGACCTTGAAATGTCCAATTCTACACTGACCTTGGAGAACACAAATGTATCTCAGTATTAAGTCTGATATGGTATACACATAGCTTATTTGCATGGACGAGTCCTGGTAGTCCGGGAGGCAGTCAGCCTGTGGGACCACTCCATACAGAGCCACACAAGCCAAAACATATTTATCCTACATCCAGTCAAAAATTGTAATTAACAAGGCAGTCAGAGAACACTGGTAGCTCGCCTGATTAACTGCAGAAATTCACAAATTTACAGATATTGACAGATATTATACGTGTGAAATACTGAACTGTAAGTTCAACATCACGCTTATGAACTCTGTCTTCAGCTTGCCCATTTAGCTGTATGCATGATATGAATTATTACGTCAGGTACCTGAATGGAGGTAAATATGAAAATTAAAATAATAATCAGACTGTCATTATTATTAAGCATGTAGATGTTTAAATGATATAGAAGTTATACACTTTCAGAGAAACTGTTTAAATCATGTAGCAGGAGAGTACATGAAAATCCATCATTGCACTGTTCAGTTCAGTACTATGGGAAGAGCTGCATCAACAAAATCTGAACACATGGAAAAGCACATTAACGATTAAGTCGTAAATGAGGGTAAGTATGGCTTTTCATCAAAATCAGCGCAGTAGTTTGGGAGGAGATGCACAGACAAAACTGTGTCTACAGAAGGACAGACAGCGTGATTCCAGCAGACTCATCCCCTCCTTCAGCCTCCACCCCAAATTCACTGAAGGGAGCAAAAATATACAAAAAAAGACTCACAATTTCTATTGCCATAATAAAAAGCTTAACCTCAATCCATGTATGAGTGCCCATAACATAGGGGCGAAAACAACTTAACCTTCCATCCAAGTATCTACATTTACACACCACACCTTGGGCTAAGCAGCTTAAAAAAAAGCTTGACCATCAATCCATGTATGAGTGCCCATAACATAGGGGCTAAAACAACTTAACCTTCCATCCAAGTATCTACATTTACACACCACACATTGGGATAAGCAGCTAAACAAAAAAAGCTTGACCATCAATCCATGTATGAGTGCCCATAACATAGGGGCTAAAACAACTTAACCTTCCATCCAAGTATCTACATTTACACACCACACCTTGGGATAAGCAGCTAAACAAAAACACTTGACCATCCATTCATGTTTAACAGCCCAATATTCCATCTGACAAGGTACATTTACACACCATACCTTAGATTAGAGAGCTAAAAAAAAGCTTAACCTTCAATCCACACATGAGAGCCCATTATACAGGAGCTAAAGCAATAAAAAGCTTAACCGGGCACCAACACTGACACTTCCCCTTCCCCATCCCCCCCCCCCCCCCCAACCACTACCTCAGAATACCTCTCTTTGTACAGGCATGCTAGAAATAAGTTAAAAACTCCAATCCAGAAAACTCTGTCAGATCATCCATTCTACTGACAACATTACTTTTCATGCCATTCACAGTGACAGTAACTGTGACATCAAGACGTCATAGCAGGATTTAATAAAAAAAAGTCTGTTAGGAAGCCATTCAGCCAGGCACGCCACAGAGAGATTTAACACAAAGGTCTGTTAGGAAGCCATTCGGCCAGGCACACCACAGAGAGATGTCACACAAAGGTCTGTTAGGAAGCTAATCGTCGAGAGAAGCCATAGAGAGATTTAACACAAAGGTCTGTTAGGACGCCATTCAGCCAGGCATGCCACAGAGAGATTTCACACAAAGGTCTGTTAGGAAGCCAATCGGCCACAGAGGCCATAGAGAGATTTAACACAAAGGTCCGTTAGGAAGCTAATCGTCCAGAGAGGCTATAGAGAGATTTAACACAAAGGTCTGTTAGGAAGCCATTCAGCCAGGCATGCCACAGAGAGATTTCACACAAAGGTCTGTTAGGAAGCCAATCGGCCACAGAGGCCACACAGAGATTTAACACAAAGGTCTGTTAGGAGGCCATTCAGCCAGGCATGCCACACAGAGATTTAACACAAAGGTCTGTTAGGAGGCCATTCAGCCAGGCACACCACAGAGAGATTTAACACAAAGGTCTGTTAGGAAGCCATTCAGCCAGGCATGCCACACAGAGATTTAGCACAAAGGTCTGTTAGGAAGCCAATCGGCCACAGAGGCCACAGAGAGATTTAACACAAAGGTCTGTTAGGAGGCCATTTGGCCAGGCATGCCACACAGAGATTTAACACAAAGGTCTGTTAGGAGGCCATTCAGCCAGGCACACCACAGAGAGATTTAACACAAAGGTCTGTTAGGAAGCCATTCAGCCAGGTATGCCACAGAGAGATTTAGCACAAAGGTCTGTGAGGAAGCCATTCAGCCAGGCACACCACAGAGAGATTTAACACAAAGGTCTGTTAGGAGGCCATTCGGTCAGGCATGTCACAGAGAGATTTAACACAAAGGTCTGTTAGGAGGCCATTTGGCCAGGCATGCCACAGAGAGATGTCACACAAAGGTCTGTTAGGAGGCCATTCGGCCAGGCATGCCACAGAGAGATTTAACACAAAGGTCTGTTAGGAAGCCATTCAGCCAGGCATGCTGTAGAGAGATTTAACACAAAGGTCTGTTAGGAGGCCATTCAGCAAGGCATGCTGTAGAGAGATTTAACACAAAGGTCTGTTAGGAGGCCATTCGGCCAGGCATGCCACAGAGAGATTTAACACAAAGGTCTGTGAGGAAGCCATTCGGTCAGGGACGTCGTTGACAACATAATAACACTAGAAGTGGTCAGGTAGGTGTATAGTAAGAAAGCAATACTGACCTTGGAGAATCCTTGGCTTGAGCCAAGGTCGCACTTGGTGGAGCCTGCAGCTGACTTCCTGTGCCGTAGGTCATCTTCACTGTCTGCCCTCGTGCTCCTGTCAACACAAAACAAATCATCTTGCTCAATAATGTCTTCACAATTTTCTAGCAAAACCTTAAAATGCTATCGCCTAATGCTCACTCACTTCAGGTAACTCTAGCTTTCTCATCTTGGAGAACACCCAGCTCTATTGACATACAACATGCATAGAGTGAGCCAGGCAGACTGCCACCCACACACTCACAGACAACTTAATTATACCTGCATTAAATATACTTAATCTGATATAGAGTTGGGGGTCATCTGAAAGATGCAACTGAAACATTACACTATTATGGGAGGTTCAAATCCAGTAAACAAGGTCAGTTCTCAACTTCAATACAGACTTAATTTGTACTCTTGATGGTTACTTTACATATACTACCTTACAGAGACTATCCTGTCTATTTTAAATGGTTCAGCTCCTCTGATTTTACCACACAGCTACATGTACCGTCATCCTGATCAGAACCTGTCTTATCACACCTGTCTTATTAAAAGACAGATCACCCTGTGAGGTGTTACCCCCAGCACTGTCTTATTACACCTGTAAGAGACAGATCACCCTGTGAGGTGTTACCCCCAGCACTGTCTTATTACACCTGTAAGATACAGATCACCCTGTGAGGTGTTACCCCCAGCACTGTCTTATTACACCTGTGAGAGACAGATCACCCTGTGAGGTGTTACCTCCAGCACTGTCTTATTACACCTGTGAGAGAAAGATGCCCCTGTAAGGTGCTACCTCCAGCACCGTCTTATTACACTTGTAACAGAAAGATGCCCCGGTGAGGTGCTACCCCCAGCACTGTCTTATTACACCTGTAAGAGATAGATCACCCTGTGAGGTGTTACCCCCAGCACTGTCTTATTACAACTGTAAGAGACAGATAACCTTGTGAGGTGTTACCTCCAGCACTGTCTCATTACACCTGTAAGAGAAAGATGCCCCGGTGAGGTGCTACCTCCAGCACTGTCTTATTACACCTGTAAGAGAAAGATGCCCCTGTGAGGTATTACCTCCAGCACTGTTGACACCTCATGCTGACTTCACCCATACACACACACACTGATACACCTAACAGACTGCAATCAGGGTCAGAGCGTTCACATTACCATGACAACAACAACAGTCCATGAAAGTAAGGGATAGAAATAAAGATAGACATACATGTATCCCTGCTTAGGTTACATATTAAACTAACATGTATCAATCTAGATAAAAAATAACAAGTTTTTCTATCTATACACTCTATTAATTCAAGTATTTTTTTTCATTTCATGTAAAGGCTTAGTTGAACTAATTTCACTGCATGCCTTACAGATGAACATAGACAAGTATGTACCATCAGCAGTGATAACCACACACAACTGTTGCAGTGTTTTTACAACTGTTTTCATGACTGGTACATAGCCCTGGGCCACATGAACCATCCATCAACTATGTGAATGTGAGGATCCTATGAAAACAGTGGATCTGCAGGCTGTGACACACACATAACTCAGGTGTACACATCATTCAGGACTAGGAAGCGCTGGACTTCACAAGGCAGGTTACTAAGAAAACAAAGGGAGGTGCTGGATTTCACACTGCAGGCTGCCGAGAAAACAAAGGGAAGTGCTGGACTTAACACGGCAGGCTACCAAGAAAACAAAGACTAGATTCCTGTGAAGAAGTCTGGGGTCCTCATGGCACTTCATCATCAGTTAATTAATATCAGTACAATATATAAAATATACAAAAGAAAAAAAACATCCATTGTATGCATAACAATAACTAAACAGCTGAACTATCGCTGTGATACCTGTTCAGGGCTAAGATACCTGTTCAGGGCTAAATACTAAAATTTCAAACAAGAATGTGCTCATTGCCAAAACGTGGCCGATTTCCAACAAGAATGAGCTCATTGCCAAAACGTGGCCGATTTCCAACAAGAATGTGCTCATTGCCAAAACGTGGCCGATTTCCAACAAGAATGTGTTCCATGTGCTCATAACTATAGATCTGAGAAGCCATAGAGTGCTGTGTGTACAACAAACATCTGCCAAACCCTACATCAGACTGACCACATTGGACTGGCATGTTGCAGGCCCCTATCAGGCCCAGATATCATCACAAAGTGACATGTTACATGTCTGAATGCTCAAGAGCCATGGGCTCGATGCTACAGTATGATGTTGAGGAGGCCCTAATACTGCTGATCATTATGCAAACGTTAGGCTTACTGTGATCAACCACAAGGGAAATCCAGGCCAGAAGCAGTAGACTTCCTTCTATTCACTGTCCTTAAAGTCACATGAAACTGTGAATTCCAGAAGGCCATTAACAATGTTTAGACCCCAATCCTAATGAAGTAGATGTGTATGTCTCGCTGAACACAAGATCACTTTTAGCTGGAAGAAGATTCCTGAGTTACCTCCCTTGTTATCACATTCTCTTCAATTAGTAAGTCCCACTGAATATGTTTATTTTGGTTTGCTTGTGAACCACTGCACAAAAGTAAACATCTTCCTGACTGGTAAGTGTGTCCTGATGGCCTTTCATGGTTGACTGGAGGTATACCCTATCATTTTAATGTAACCTGGAATGTCGAGCATGACAGCCTACATAGGTGTGCGGTCGTCAGAGCATGTTAAAACCTCTCTCGTTATAACTAACAACAAGCTAAACGTGACTTCACCCAACTGCATTCTCCTTCAGAAAAAAAAACAGTTGGATAAAACTATGAAAGTGACCATGCTGTGGAGCATATGTACACATAATGTTTGTGTATCTTGAGCAGTTTTTGTGTAAAGTTCCAGTGAGGCACAACTTTGAGTTGTTTATAGCTGACTTCATGCTCATAATTCCCCCCCCCCCCCCCCCCCACTCTCCCAACTAGAATACCTCTGAGTTAACTCTGAGTAAGAGATCTTCAAAACAGAAACACAGGATAGTCTGGAATTGTCAGTAGTTCAACAAGCTGTTGTATAATCATTTCCAATGGCTTCGACATCTTCATCACCAACTGACTCAAAAGGCCAACAGCTACGACATCTTCATCACCAACTGGCTCACAAGGCTAATAGCTATGACATCTTCATCACCAACTGACTCAGCAGGCCAAAAGCTACGACATCTTCATCACCAACTGACTCAGAAGGCCAAAAGCTACGACATCTTCATCACCAACTGACTCAGAAGGCCAAAAGCTAAGACATCTTCATCACCAACTGGCTCACAAGGCTAATAGCTACGACATCTTCATCACCAACTGACTCACAAGGCCAAAAGCTACGACCATCTTCATCACCAACTGACTCAGAAGGCCAAAAGCTACGACATCTTCATCACCAACTGGCTCACAAGGCCAACAGCTAAGACATCTTCATCATCAACTGACTCAGAAAGCCAAAAGCTACGACATCTTCATCACCAACTGACTCAGAAGGCCAAAAGCCTATGACATCTTCATCACCAACTGACTCAGAAAACCAAAAGCTACGACATCTTCATCACCAACTGACTCACAAGGCCAACAGCTACGACATCTTCATCACCAACTGACTCAGAAGGCCAACAGCTACGACATCTTCATCACCAACTGACTCACAAGGCCAACAGCTACGACATCTTCATCACCAACTGACTCACAAGGCCAACAGCTACGACATCTTCACCATCAACTGACTCACAAGGCCAACAGCTACTACATCTTCATCATCAACTGACTCAGAAGGCCAACAGCTACGACATCTTCATCACCAACTGACTCACAAGGCCAACAGCTACGACATCTTCATCATCAACTGACTCAGAAGGCCAACAGCTACGACATCTTCATCACCAACTGACTCACAAGGCCAACAGCTACGACATCTTCATCACCAACTGACTCACAAGGCCTCATATAATGCATCATATAATCACAAACTCCAAAAGCTGTATACTTTCTACAAATCATGCATCTACTTAGTTTACAGTATTCATCTTTTAAAAACAAAAATGGAATTTCAACTGTGCGCAACTAAACAAAATATACGTAAAGAACTTCAACACAAAGCTGGAAAACATGCAAACTCACTGATCATGCAAAAAATGTCAGAAATCCACCTTTATACAACAATGCAAGATGTTATGAGAAGTCTTCCAAAGACTCCATTTTTTCACCCGAAGCGAGCTGAAAATTGTGGCTTAAGGAAGGTAAACATGAGACAGCCTCAGCTGTAAGATTTCTTTACACGTATTTATCTGATTGGCTTTTTACGCCGTACTCAAGACTATTCCAGTTAAAAGACGGCGGCCAGCATTATGGTGGGAGGAAGCCCAGCAGTGCCCGGGGGAACCCACAACCATCTACACGTTGCTGGGAGACCTTCCCACATACACCTGGAGAGGAAGCCAGCATGAGCTGAACTTGAACTCACAGCAACTGCATTGGTGAGAGGCTTCTAGGTCATTACGCTGTGTCAGCGCGCTAACCAACTGAGCCACGGAGCTTCAGCTGTAAGATGACATTCCAATGCTTAATGAGCTGACGTCACACGTGAATGTGCTCTGATTCACACTGCTCATATCACACAGGGATAAAGTCTCCACAGGCTATTAACATGCTACTGAACAAGGTCACTTCTGTTAGTAGAAATGTACAAACATTGACAAACAGCAAAGATAATATGATTACAATAACTCCTTACAGGTATGTAAGAAGGAAATGGGGGAAATTGTCTCAATCAGCCAATAAACCAGGCACACACACAGAGTAAGGGACTGTTGTAGATTCCAAGACAAGACAGTGCACAGTTGGCCCCGTGAGTTAGTCCACACCGCCTCATGTACAGAAGTAGCCCTATATTCACGAGACACTGGACGATCGGGGCTGAACGTACAACGTGCAGAATCAAGCAGGGAATTGGTTTTAGACTAGAAACAAGTCATGCTGGAAGGGCTCGAATTTGGGAGCATAATTAACCGTGTACCAATCTACCCCTCAATGGGCTAGCATCAGTCAGAATCTTATTAGGCACATGCCAGGCACAGTCACAACCAAACTGGGGAGCTAGCCAGGCACGTTACCTTAGATCAATAAGTGTCATTCTCCGTGGGCGCAGACATGGGCGCTTTCGCGGGATCTGCGGGGTGCCATATAGGTTCTGAACATTAAGCATTGTGTTCAGGCTTTACAGGGTTTAGTGGGGGAGAGATGGGCCAGTGGGTGTCTGCTGGTCTGGGGTGCTCGGGCCCACCATGGCCCGGTGCTGTCTGCAGGAGAACAAACCAGTAATAGTCAGTGTTACAGCAGGCACCTGGGGAAACACGTGGACTTCAGAAGAGGTCAGCAAGGTGAATCATACAGAGCTCAACAGTATACTCAATTGTCAGGCTTTTACATTATACACGACTGTACAAAGAAATAAAACACCACCACTTATTAATTAACACAATACACACAATGTTTACAAGAAAACAAAAAAGTTGCAATTATTATGTCAAAGGCTTGGCAAAAAGGTGTAGGCATCACATGGCAAGACGAAACATGTACAACACAAGCTCTAAGTATCCTAGGGCTATCAAGTACACTCATCTGATTGTTACAGTTATATTAACACAGGTTGAGTTAATTATAGCGGCTTGATTTCCTTCCACAAGTACCACACAATGACACATCACTGATCAGCTTAGACCTAACACCTCTAGTCAGGGAGATAGAGACCTTATCAACACCACCACCAACCCCAACCGTGCCCCCCCCCCCCCCACAACAACACACACACACACATCCATGTTGAAATCAATGAGTGATCTCAATGGTCTGAGTCATCTGATTTACACAAGAGTACATCAGTAAGAGCACATCAGTAAGAGCAGCACAATGGCATATCCACATTCCTGTGTACATGTACTTCTGCATGTCTCTCCAGTACAGATACACATCACAGCACACCTCACACACTATGTCTCCTCTTACCAGGTGGTTGGTTATGTAACATTGATAGCCTTTGTTTTCCCTCCTAATGTTCCTATTTACACAGGCCTGTGAGTAGACAGTTATGAACAGGACATGCTGAACAGTTCTGAAAGCTGAGCATAGAGGCTGAACATGAAAGCTGAACATGAAAGCTGAACACTACTGTACAACAGAAACAATCCTACAATCATACTGTGAGAAATTGGATGTCCACAGAGATCACCAAAAGCAAATTTGTCTAATTTCCACAACAAATCTCAGTACAAAGAAAGCACTCATTCTGAACAGCAGATATGATATCTTCTAAGCATCAGCAAACCATATTGATGTGTTTAATTAAGGAGATTTGTTGGGAGCCTGAGTGGCAGTCGGAAACATGAGCTTTAGGGCCAGATATTGGAGAATGTGTACGTGTAAGATTGGACGTTATATGGGATGAGGGGATAACCTCATCTATACCACCCTGTATTAATATTCTCTGAGTGAAAGAAATGGGAATTCCAGTACCAGCAGGCTGTCTTAGTCACAGAAAGCACCAAGCAGATACAGTGTCTGCCCAGCCTGGCCATTCCCAAATCAATTTTGGCTAGAGCCATTGCTCTGGTATTGCCAGGAAAGGTTTGGGGAGAGGGGAAGGGGAGGAGGGTGCGTTGAAGGTTATTCACAGTTTCCTAAGCTGACCATACAGACTATAGGGAACAAGATCCCAATAAAATGATTAAAAACAAACAGGGAATCTTAGAATGCAGAGTGTGGCTTCCAGCAACTAAAGACGCGGCTTATGACCAGGCCCTCTGATGTTGCTATAAATCACTGATCATCCACAATCAGCTCTAGACAATGCCATGGCACTAGTTAAAGTTTAAACCCTACACATACGGCATGTTGCTGTACTTATCCATATAGACGCATCCAAACAAACAGATTCCAATTCTGTCTTCAAACACATAAATCTAGGGGAAGGAGTCCTATAAGAGAACTAAAGCTACCTCCCATCACATAGCAAAGGTTGTGCTTTTCATCTTTCCTTAAACACTCATGTACACTGAATAAAATATCAAAGGAACTTATCTTTGCTTAAACATGCCAGATCAATTTTTTGATTAATTTGACCCCATTTTAACCTTTCAAAACCTGCACATGACCAAATTATAAACCCCTAGTCTAACCATGAAAATAACCACCCTACAGCCAGGGGCACATTTCTTCCATTGTACAGCTGAGCAGTTATGGGTAATCGGATTTATTGGACTGTGTAACACAAATTAAGACAACAATCAACAGTCAAATATCACCTATCACCTGCCATTTTTTTCATTAACAGATTTGAAACATTATTTCAGACACTAATTCATTTTTATTTGATTGGTGTTTTACGCCGTACTCAAGAATATTTCACTTATTGACTGGTATTATGGTGGGAAAAAACCAAGCAGACCCCAGGGAAAACCCACAACCATCCGCAGGTTGTTGAAGACCTTCCCACATACCAGGCACTGATATAATTTTTGATTTTTATAGTAAAGTATTATTGACTTCCTTCATTTTCATGGAATGTATAATCTGTCTATGCTTATTTGTGTTTTGTTACACAGAGGGCCTCAGGGAAGAGCACTTTCTTAAATTACAATTTCAAGCTGAACCATCCTGTAAATGTGGACTAGACATCCGTTTTAATCTTAACCATCCTAACACGGTGAAGCAGACACCAGCTCCATCCATTCAGTGCTTCACAACCATCCTGTAAATGTTGACTAGACAACAGTTTTAGGCTTAACCGTCCTAACACGGTGAAGCAGACACCAGCTCCATCCATTCAGTGCTTCACAACCATCCTGTTAATGTTGACTAGACAACAGTTTTAGGCTTAACCATCCTAACACGGTGAAGCAGACACCAGCTATATCTGCTTAAACAGGCTTATAACAAGCTATACCAAACATTGTTTAGTAAAAAAATCCAACAGCCCAAATCCAATCAAATTTCTTGCTATTCCGTATTCTAGAATAGATCACATAATAACAGTTCACAAATATAAGCCTCGTCCATGCACATATTCAAAACTGGTAAAATGTATAAAGCAAGCTGCAAATTGTTTAAACTTTAGAATCATTTTAACATTATAAATAGTACCCATACGATCCTGATATTCAACATCAGGCAGTTTATTTCCCGTAAACACAGTACATTTGATTTGATCAGTGAATATGGATTTCACTACCCCCCTCCCCCCCACCCCTGTGGAGCTGACAGCCGCCTTCTACCAGGTCTACGCCACTCTCTGCACTTCTGTCAATGTCTGCCACTCGGGGCAATAAGCAGGCCAGATATCTACATTAGCACCGCTCACAGTTGTTTTCAGGGGAATATTATACCATCACCTAATAATGGCATGTAGCCAGAACCTGTGGTCATAGGGACCTCAGTCATGTCTGTCAGCAAAACTTCTCCTCCATTATCAGGTACAGCTAGGTTATGTAACACCTTACAACAGACTGAGTTCAGAATAAACAGAGCTGGCTACATGTACCCATGGAGAACACACCCCGCTCAAGGGGAGGCTTCATAACTTAGAGAAATTATTATACACAATACAAGCGCTAGGCCTTAAAAAATCAAATAAATATATACACCATACCACAAGACAAGGTGCTGATGTCTTGTGGTGACAAAAGCCTTTGTACACCACAGCAATTTGTCAATAACTTGAGCTCCACGCTGAGTACATTGCACTTCATCAACTGTGGATACAACAAAGTGGGCCAGTTGACTACTGAACTGGGTGAATGGCCATAACATTAGGCTGTGATGAGAGAAAGATCTGATAGGATATGAGAGAGTGGTGTGGGATGGACAGGAAGGTGATGTGATTGAGCTGTAACAAATAGTTTAGACGCAACTTCAGTATAACAGTCATGATAACTTCTGACTCGCACATTCTGATCAAGCAGAAAAAGAAGGTCTGACTGGACCAGAGGGAATCACGACAGATACAATATGCTCATTAGGTCGAGACAAATTGCAGTCCGCATGTGCTCTGTGAAGTTCGATTCTCCACTATGTAGTATATCCCGACACAGGACCAAAGCCTCTGAGGACAGTTATCAGACAAAGATTGGTCCATGAGGTGAGAACCTCAACACACAGGCCAACAGCTCTCAATTACAATGAAATCCTACAGGTTTCATCACCATATAGTACCAGTCTACTGACGTGGGACCAAAGCCTCTGGGGACAGTTATCAGACAAACATTGGTCCATGAGGTGTCAACCTCAACACACAGACCAACAGCTCTCCATTACAATGAAATCCTACAGGTTTCATCACCATACAGTACCAGTCTACTGACATGGGACCAAAGCCTCTGGGGACAGTTATCAGACAAACATTGGTCCATGAGGTGAGAACCTCAACACACAGACCAACAGCTCTCAATTACAATGAAATCCTACAGGTTTCATCACCATATAGTACCAGTCTACTGACCTGGGACCAAAGCCTCTGGGGACAGTTATCAGACAAACATTGGTCCATGAGGTGAGAACCTCAACACACAGACCAACAGCTCTCAATTACAATGAAATCCTACAGGTTTCATCACCATATAGTACCAGTCTACTGACGTGGGACCAAAGCCTCTGGGGACCGTTATCAGACAAACATTGGTCCATGAGGTGAGAACCTCAACACACAGACCAACAGCTCTCAATTACAATGAAATCCTACAGGTTTCATCACCATATAGTACCAGTCTACTGATGTGGGACCAAAGCCTCTGGGGACAGTTATCAGACAAACATTGGTCCATGAGGTGAGAACCTCAACACACAGACCAACAGCTCTCAATTACAATGAAATCCTACAGGTTTCATCACCATACAGTACCAGTCTACTGACCTGGGACCAAAGCCTCTGAGGACAGTTATCAGACAAACATTGGTCCATGAGGTGAGAACCTCAACACACAGACCAACAGCTCTCAATTACAATGAAATCCTACAGGTTTCATCACCATACAGTACCAGTCTACTGATGTGGGACCAAAGCCTCTGGGGACAGTTATCAGACAAACATTGGTCCATGAGGTGAGAACCTCAACACACAGACCAACAGCTCTCAATTACAATGAAATCCTACAGGTTTCATCACCATACAGTACCAGTCTACTGACCTGGGACCAAAGCCTCTGAGGACAGTTATCAGACAAACATTGGTCCATGAGGTGAGAACCTCAACACACAGACCAACAGCTCTCAATTACAATGAAATCCTACAGGTTTCATCACCATACAGTACCAGTCTACTGACCTGGGACCAAAGCCTCTGAGGACAGTTATCAGACAAAGATTGGTCCAGGAGGTGAGAACCTCAACACACAGACCAACAGCTCTCAATTACAATGAAATCCTACAGGTTTCATCACCATACAGTACCAGTCTACTGATGTGGGACCAAAGCCTCTGGGGACAGTTATCAGACAAACATTGGTCCATGAGGTGAGAACCTCAACACACAGACCAACAGCTCTCAATTACAATGAAATCCTACAGGTTTCATCACCATACAGTACCAGTCTACTGACGTGGGACCAAAGCCTCTGGGGACAGTTATCAGACAAACATTGGTCCAGGAGGTGAGAACCTCAACACACAGACCAACAGCTCTCAATTACAATGAAATCCTACAGGTTTCATCACCATACAGTACCAGTCTACTGACGTGGGACCAAAGCCTCTGGGGACAGTTATCAAACAAACATTGGTCCATGAGGTGTGAACCTCAACACACAGACCTCTTTTAAGGACCTTCACAAAACTGACCAACCCAAACATGTCGCTAACCAATGTGAATCCTTGGGAACCAAAGAATATCTGAGAAAGACAGGTCTACATCATATCAAGTGGTTCATTGGCAGCAAATGAATGCTGTTAGAACTCCAGTATCAGTGACAGTTATGGAAGTACTGAGATTGATTTACACTATAGATGTTACCTTAACATCAGTGCTCATCTGTATCAGTGACGGTAATGGAAATACTGAGGGTGACATACCAGTATAGACGTTACCTTAACATTCAGTGACATACCAGTATAGACATTACCTTAACATCAGTGCTCATCTGTATCAGTGACGGTAATGGAAATACTGAGGGCGACATACCAGTATAGACGTTACCTTAACATTCAGTGACATACCAGTATAGACGTTACCTTAACATTCAGTACTCATCTGTATCAGTGACGGTAATGGAAATACTGAGGGTGACGTACCAGTATAGATGTTAACTTAATATTCAGTTCTCATCTGTATCAGTGACGGTAATGGAAATACTGAGATTGACATACCAGTATAGACGTTACCTTAACATTCAGTGCTCATCTGTATCAGTGACGGTTATGGAAATACTGAGATTGACATACCAGTATAGACGTTACCTTAACATTCAGTGCTCATCTGTATCAGTGACGGTAATGGAAATACTGAGATTGACATACCAGTATAGATGTTACCTTAACATCAGTGCTCATCTGTATCAGTGACGGTTATGGAAATACTGAGATTGACATACCAGTATAGACGTTACCTTAACATTCAGTGACATACCAGTATAGACGTTACCTTAACATTCAGTGCTCATCTGTTTCAGTGACGGTTATGGAAATACTGAGATTGACATACCAGTATAGATGTTACCTTAACATTCAGTGCTCATCTGTATCAGTCACGGTTATGGAAATACTGAGATTGACATACCAGTATAGACGTTACCTTAACATTCAGTGCTCATCTGTATCAGTCACGATAATGGAAATACTGAGATTGACATACCAGTATAGACGTTACCTTAACATTCAGTGCTCATCTGTATCAGTGACGGTTATGGAAATACTGAGATTGACATACCGGTATAGATGTTACCTTAACATTCAGTGACATACCAGTATAGACGTTACCTTAACATTCAGTGCTCATCTGTATCAGTGACGGTAATGGAAATACTGAGATTGACATACCAGTATAGACGTTACCTTAACATTCAGTGCTCATCTGTATCAGTCACGGTTATGGAAATACTGAGATTGACATACCAGTATAGATGTTACCTTAACATTCAGTGCTCATCTGTATCAGTCACGGTTATGGAAATACTGAGATTGACATACCAGTATAGACGTTACCTTAACATTCAGTGCTCATCTGTATCAGTCACGATAATGGAAATACTGAGATTGACATACCGGTATAGACGTTACCTTAACATTCAGTGCTCATCTGTATCAGTGACGGTTATGGAAATACTGAGATTGACATACCAGTACAGATGTTACCTTACGTGCTCATCTGTATCAGTGACGGTTATGGAAATAATGAGAGTGACATACCAATATAGACGTTACCTGAACACTGAGTCCTCATCTGTATCAGTGACGGTTATGGAAATACTGAGATTGACATACCAGTATAGATGTTACCTTAACATTCAGTGACATACCAGTATAGATGTTACCTTAACATTCAGTGCTCATTTGTATCAGTGGCGGTTATGGAAATACTGAGATTGACATACCAGTAGTAACGTACAGGTATAGACGTTACCTCAGCATTAAGTGCTCATCTGTACCAACAGCATCACATAATTCAAGGTAAACAAACTACTATCATGTAGTGATGTAAAAATCTTGATCATTGGAAGAGGAACAGTCTTAACATTTATATCCCTAAATGTACATAAATTATTGATGACATAAGGTAACCAGCAGAAAATAACAACAGTACATCAGCAGATGCACATTTGCTGCTCGAATTACATACTCAGTACACTTGCGCTACACACTGACTCTGAAGTTAGACTGCACATGATGAGAGAGAACATAAGCTTATCCACTCAAGGCTGGCCACAGAGCTCAGCTATTTTAAGGCGAGCTTATCAATATGCATCACCATGCGCATTTGTGCTTGAGCTGGCAAAAAACATCCAACAACTGCTGTGAAGTGGTGGCTTTCTAAGCTGTGGGTTATAAATATTGTGAGGGATGTAAAATCCATGGAGGAGGCCATCTATCATGATGGGGGGGGGGCGGGGAGGGGTGTAAGATTCTCCACCTATGCACATGTATCAGTAGCTTCCGATGGTCCCAGCAGGTCACTGAGGTGTGCACATACTGTCACCACAGCCAGGTCACTGAGGTGTGCATATATTGTCACCACAGCCAGGTCACTGAGGTGTGCATAAATTGTCACTACAGCCAGGCCACTGAGGTGTGGATGTACTGTTACTACAGCCAGGTCAATGAGGTGTGCCTGTATTGCCAATGCAGGCAGCCACTGAGGTGTGCATGTATTGTCACTGCAGCCAGGTCAATGAGGTGTGCATATATTGTCACTGCAGCCAGGTCACTGGGGTGTGCATATATTGTCACTACAGCCAGGCCACTGAGGTGTGCACATATTGTCACTACAGTCAGGTCACTGAGGTGGGCATATATTGTCACTACAGCCAGGTCACTGAGGTGTGCATGTATTGTCACTGCAGCCAGCCACTGAGGTGTGCATATATTGTCACTACAGCCAGGCCACTGAGGTGTGCACATATTGTCACTACAGCCAGGTCACTGAGGTGTGCACATATTGTCACTACAGCCAGGTCACTGAGGTGGGCATATATTGTCACTACAGCCAGGTCACTGGGGTGTGCATATATTGTCACTACAGCCAGGCCACTGAGGTGTGCACATATTGTCACTACAGCCAGGTCACTGAGGTGGGCATATATTGTCACTACAGCCAGGTCACTGAGGTGTGCATGTATTGTCACTGCAGCCAGCCACTGAGGTGTGCATATATTGTCACTGCAGCCAGGTCACTGAGGTGTGCATATACTGTCACTACAGCCAGGCCATGGAGGTGTGCCTGTATTGTCACTGCAGCCAGGCCACTGAGGTGTGCATGTATTGTCACTGCAGCCAGGTCACTGAGATGTGCATGTATTGTCACTACAGCCAGGTCACTGAGGTGTGCATATATTGTCACTATAGCCAGGCCACTGAGGTGTGCAGGTATTGTCACTGCAGCCAGGCCACTGAGGTGTGCATGTATTGTCACTGTAGCCAGGTCACTGAGATGTGCATGTATTGTCACTGCAGCCAGCCACTGGGGTGTGCATATATTGTCACTGCAGCCAGGTCACTGAGGTGTGCCTGTATTGTCACTGCAGCCAGGTCACTGAGATGTGCATGTATTGTCACTACAGCCAGGTCACTGAGATGTGCATGTATTGTCACTGCAGCCAGCCACTGGGGTGTGCATATATTGTCACTGCAGCCAGGTCACTGAGATGTGCATGTATTGTCACTACAGCCAGGTCACTGAGATGTGCATATATTGTCACTACAGCCAGGTCACTGAGATGTGCATGTATTGTCACTGCAGCCAGGCCACTGAGATGTGCATGTATTGTCACTACAGCCAGGTCACTGAGATGTGCATGTATTGTCACTACAGCCAGGCCACTGAGGCGTGCAGGTATTGTCACTGCAGCCAGCCACTGGGGTGTGCATATATTGTCACTGCAGCCAGGTCACTGAGATGTGCATGCATTGTCCAGCCAGGTCACTGAGATGTGCATGTATTGTCACTACAGCCAGCCACTGGGGTGTGCATGTATTGTCACTGCAGCCAGGTCACTGAGGTGTGCATATATTGTCACTACAGCCAGGCCACTGAGGCGTGCAGGTATTGTCACTGCAGCCAGGCCACTGAGGTGTGCATGTATTGTCACTGCAGCCAGGTCACTGAGATGCGCATATATTGTCACTACAGCCAGGCCACTGAGGCGTGCAGGTATTGTCACTGCAGCCAGGTCACTGAGGTGTGCATGTATTGTCACTGCAGCCAGGTCACTAAGCTGTGGATGCATTGTCACTGCAGCCAGGCCACTTAACATTCTCCAAATACCTGCACACTCTAGCTGCTGCATTCATACGCTCTCCCATCACACTGTCAATCAGCACACATCGGCAAACAGTATTACATCTGTCACCATACCTGAACATACATGACATACTAACAATTTTCATGGTCTGCCAGTGTACTTATTCATCAAGAAAACACTATATGTTTTTAACAATGGTGACAATACATGATTATAGTGCAAATACAAATTTGGGGGGGGGGGGGGGAAATTGTTAAAATATATTTCACAAATATATATAATATAAAACAAAACCTAACATTCCCGTCACACATGCATGAACAGTGGCGTGAAGGGAATCAAAACTAACCAGGCATGTTTAGCTTAAAAACAGTATAATCAGTACATGCATTTACAGTCATATGTTAGGTTAGACCATGGAAACAGGACTGGTTGGTCCAGTGTCAGTATAATGTGATTGGGTGGGGTGACACCATATGGTGATTTCAGCATGACGCTTAGGTGATAGCAGCAATCTGTCAGCAAAGACAGCATGCTACAACAAGGCACAGTATGTGTACACACACCTAATGACTCCTTGTAATAAGGCTTAAAAGCCCACACATACATATACAGCATACAGTACTGAGGGTGCTCTGGTTTTCAGCAATTTCAAATATCACACAGAATGGTGGGTCATTGAGAAGACTCTTCAGAGAGAGTTTTCTGCATCAGTAGTTGTCAAATGTACCACGCATAACACTCATTCAACTGTTCACACAGGCAAATGTAAATAGCTCTGTGTGGTGCTAAAAGACTCAGGCCGCAAACTTCATTCAACCAGCTAGTCTTTTAACAGAATAGCAATTCCTGTAGTAACAGGGAACTGTCCGTGGAATGTGTGGAACAGCATTCATGTAAAAGCCCCACCGTCTCTCTGGACTGTAAAAGCCCCACCGTCTCTCTGGACTGTAAAAGCCCCACCCTCCCTCTGGACTGTAAAAGCCCCACCGTCTCTCTGGACTGTAAAAGCCCCACCGTCTCTCTGGACTGTAAAAGCCCCACCGTCTCTCTGGACTGTAAAAGCCCCACCGTCTCTCTGGACTGTAAAAGCCCCACCGTCCCTCTGGACTGTAAAAGCCCCACCGTCTCTCTTGACTATAAAAGCCCCACCGTCTCTCTGGACTGTAAAAGCCCCACCGTCCCTCTGGACTGTAAAAGCCCCACCGTCTCTCTTGACTATAAAAGCCCCACCGTCTCTCTGGACTGTAAAAGCCCCACCGTCTCTCTGGACTGTAAAAGCCCCACCGTCTCTCTGGACTGTAAAAGCCCCACCGTCCCTCTGGACTGTAAAAGCCCCACTGTCTCTCTGGACTGTATGATTATTCCACTTAATTACACTTAACTGTGACCCACTCTTAAGGGCTCACTTCCTGAAGCCTAATGAGCCTGGTTCCCCAGATGCACATTGGTGCTGACATGTTCCCAATTCTGCCTCCACACACACACACACACACACATTTCACACCAGTCCACCTTATGTGGCTCCCTGTGGCAAGCTTAGCATTTAATGGCAACTCTCACGCTGCGCTTCAAAACGTGGTGTTCTCTTGTGGTTTATCGGATTCCTCCAAACTTCCACTTTTGATGGTTATAATAACATCAAGATCCAATCACCATCAAAGTGAAGAGCCAGGACCTGATGGTTATTTAATAACACCAAGATCCAATCACCATCAAAGTGAAGAGCCAGGACCTGATGGTTATTTGATAACACCAAGATCCGTTCACCATCGAAGTGAACAGCCAGGACCTGATGGTTATTTAATAACACCAAGATCCATTCACCATCGAAGTGAACAGCCAGGACCTGATAGTTATTTAATAACACCAAGATCCATTCACCATCGAAGTGAACAGCCAGGACCTGATGGTTATTTAATAACACCAAGATCCATTCACCATCGAAGTGAAGAGCCAAGACCTGATGGTTATTTAATAGCACCAAGATCCATTCACCATCGAAGTGAAGAGCCAGGACCTGATGGTTATTTAATAACACCAAGATCCATTCACCATGAAAGTGAAGAGCCAGGATCTGACGGTCATTTAATAACACCAAGATCCAATCACCATCAAATTGAACAGCCAGGACGTGCCTGAAGTCTAAGTTTGTTAATGATTGTTAATGATGCATGAAAAGATGGACATTCACACGTTTGTACCTCCACTTTCACACAGCATCACAGAGGTTTAGTGGTTAATCTTATATGTACAAACCCCCATGCTGAGGAAAACTGTGACACTCATCAACCTTAATTAGCTGATATAACTCACATGGACTCATTCAAAAATTATTATTAACAAATATTCAGTCATTTTTTTTAAGGGATAGGTTTGAGGGAGAATAGAAAGGATGAACTTGTGGCATAGAAGTCTGTTATGTACACGTATGTTCTGAGGAACATACAGTATTAGCTATTCTAAAAATCTGATCGAAAACACGATTGCTCTGGTGTTCAACTGAGAATTATCATCGCGTTATTTATTTCATTGGTGCCACTGCCATACTGAAATTATCCAGGAACAAATCACAGACAAAACTAAGATACTGAAAGACCAGTCTGGACATACGTGCCGGCGCATATCCAGCAACAAATCACAGAAAAAACTAAGATACTGAAAGACCAGTCAGGATATGCATGCCGGCGCATATCCAGCAACAAATCACAGACAAAACTAAGATACTGAAAGACCAGTCTGGACATACATGCCAGCGCATATCCAGCAACAAATCACAGACAAAACTAAGATACTGAAAGACCAGTCTGGACATACATGCCAGCGCATATCCAGGAACAAATCACAGACAAAACTAAAATACTGAAAGACCAGTCTGGACATACATGCCAGCGCATATCCAGGAACAAATCACAGACAAAACTAAGATACTGAAAGACCAGTCTGGACATACATGCCAGCGCATATCCAGGAACAAATCACAGACAAAACTAAAATACTGAAAGACCAGTCTGGACATACGTGCCGGCGCATATCCAGGAACAAATCACAGACAAAACAAAGATACTGAAAGACCAGTCAGGATATGCATGCCAGCGCATACATGTACATACTTAATTCAGTCAAGAACAGCGGAAGTTTCGACATGCTCATGTTACTGTAACCCAGTCAGCTAATAGGGTATTAGTGTGAGACTATGACTGATGGTAGAGGAGAGATTGGTCAGCGAGACTGTCCACTAGTCAATGACTAGCTGTTCTCATTTGTCCCCAAGACACTGGTGACATTCTCCCCACAGGAATTAGCCGGACTCCTGGCAATCACACCCTCCTCACACCCAGGCTGCATTAACACAATAATATGAACACCTTGTACATTAGAGACATGTTCAGAGGCTGATGGAGCTGACTAAAGTCTGACTAGAAATAATTAAAACAGCCATTAGCAGTAACTTAATTATCCACTGTGCAAGCCCAGACCAGTGTGGATAGGCCATATTAGAAGCCTCTGCTCAGTCTGTCACTGGCGTTTTATGCACCCCTCAACAAACAGACATTATCTACCTGTGATCTTCATCGGCCCAGGAGGCGATGACACCTGATTTTTCAAACTGTAATCAATCTCAACAACTTCAGCATATATGGCAGAAGCAAAACTAGTATCACACCTATGTAGCATAATCAGTCCTTGTAAATCATATGCTGTACTAACACCGTGAGAGCCTTTAAATTACCAAGATAATTATAACCATTATAAGTCCTATTACGGACAGCACAAAGCTGACAACCAGTGGAACGCCCTACTGCTCATAATAACATTTAATCAGACAGTGACCTACTGATAGGTGATGACCCGATGACAATGAGCTACTGCAATGTGATGATCCGATGACAGTGAGCTACTGATAGGTGACGACAGTGAGCTACTGCAATGTGATGATCTGATGACAGTGAGCTACTGATAGGTGACGAGTGAGCTACTGCAATGTGATGATCTGATGACAGTGAGCTACTGATAGGTGACGACAGTGAGCTACTGCAATGTGATGATCTGATGACAGTGAGCTACTGCAATGTGATGATCTGATGACAGTGAGCTACTGCAATGTGATGATCTGATGACAGTGAGCTACTGATAGGTGACGACAGTGAGCTACTGCAATGTGATGATCTGATGACAGTGAGCTACTGCAATGTGATGATCTGATGACAGTGAGCTACTGCAATGTGATGATCTGATGACAGTGAGCTACTGCAATGTGATGATCTGATGACAGTGAGTTACTGCAATGTGATGATCCGATGACAGAGAATGACACAGATCATGCCCCACCTAGAACATAACCAGCAATACCATCACATTCTTTTACTGTCATTTTATGCTTGTTACTTGTTGGCAGAACCCAGTCATGTACAGGCATTTTACTGCGTGTTGGCATGTAATAATAAGAAATTACTCAGACCATCTACAGCTCTTATACTTTCTTCACTCCCCTTGCCTTAATTCTACACCTATATAAAGATTTTATCTATAAGGCCAGCAGGAGGCAATAACCAGCCGGGATATCCTGGAATGGCCACTAAACTCTAGCCATAAAACAACATGCCAATTAACCAGGAGAGTTTATTGCTGAAGACCAGGACATGGGAGGAGTATTACATACTAGCACATCATCAGAAGCCACGATTGTCCCTGCTATTTATCCCTGCTACAGATCATGGGTACAGTGTTTAATCCACTTGTACATGCATTCATGGCTTTTCTTTATGCTATCACTAATATGAATTAAAAACGTCTAACCACTGAACACAAATTTGCTTTTCCCGGAGCCAAAAAGGAGGTCTAAGCTGTAGACATTAAGCACATGTAAGTATTACCTTTATACATAAGAGCGTCCATTTTGTTAATTTCTGACTTATTGCATGTAATTCTGGATGGATCTATGTATATGTGAAGTTGACCAATGCACCATTTCCTGTTTACATTTTACGACTTCACAATAGTACCTTGCTACAAACGCTTGCACTATACTACCCCATGCTGACAAGCCGACACCTTACTACCTCTCGCCAACACCTTACTATCTCACGATACTGCTGCTGCCCGGCTTGGCGCTCAGCACTGAAAGGTTAGAGCAAGGACACAGGACTGGTTGGTCTGGTGTCAGTATGATGTGACTGGGTGGGGTGACCGGTTGGCCTGCTGTCAGTATAATGTGACTGGGAGGGGTGACTGGTTAGCCTGGTGTCAGTATAATGTGACTGGGCGAGGTGGGCGGTTGACCTGGTGTCCGTATAATGTGACTGGGTGGGGTGGTTGGTTGGTCTGGTGTCAGTATGATGTGACTGGGTGGGGTGACCGGTTGGCCTGCTGTCAGTATAATGTGACTGGGTGGGGTGACTGGTTAGCCTGGTGTCAGTATAATGTGACTGGGCGAGGTGGGCGGTTGGCTTGGTGTCAGTATAATGTGACTGGGTGGGGTGGCTGGTTGGTCTGGTGTCAGTATGATGTGACTGGGTGGGGTGACCGGTTGGTCTGGTGTCAGTATAATGTGACTGGGTGGGGTGGCCGGTTGGCCTGGTGTCAGTATGATGTGACTGGGTGGGGTGGCTGGTTGGTCTGGTGTCAGTATGATGTGACTGGGTGGGGTGGGCGGTTGGCCTGGTGTCAGTATTATGTGACTGGGTGGGGTGGCTGGTTGGTCTGGTGTCAGTATGATGTGACTGGGTGGGGTGACCGGTTGGTCTGGTGTCAGTATAATGTGACTGGGTGGGGTGGCCGGTTGGCCTGGTGTCAGTATGATGTGACTGGGTGGGGTGGCTGGTTGGTCTGGTGTCAGTATAATGTGACTGGGCGAGGTGGGCGGTTGGCCTGGTGTCAGTATAATGTGACTGGGTGGGGTGGCTGGTTGGTCTGGTGTCAGTATGATGTGACTAGGTGGGGTGACCGGTTGGTCTGGTGTCAGTATAATGTGACTGGGTGGGGTGGCCGGTTGGCCTGGTGTCAGTATAATGTGACTGGGTGGAGTGACTGGTTGGCCTGGTGCCAGTATAATGTGACTGGGTGGGGTGACCGGTTGGTCTGGTGTCAGTATAATGTGACTGGGTGGAGTGACTGGTTGGTCTGGTGTCAGTATAATGTGACTAGGTGGGGTGACCGGTTGGCCTGGTGTCAGTATAATGTGACTGGGTGGGGTGGCTGGTTGGTCTGGTGTCAGTATAATGTGACTGGGTGGGGTGGCTGGTTGGCCTGGTGTCAGTATAATGTGACTGGGTGGGGTGGCCGGTTGGCCTGGTGTCAGTATAATGTGACTGGGTGGAGTGACTGGTTGGTCTGGTGTCAGTATAATGTGACTGGGTGGGGTGGCTGGTTGGCCTGGTGTCAGTATAATGTGACTGGGTGGGGTGGCCGGTTGGCCTGGTGTCAGTATAATGTGACTGGGTGGAGTGACTGGTTGGTCTGGTGTCAGTATAATGTGACTGGGTGGGGTGGCCGGTTGGCCTGGTGTCAGTATAATGTGACTGGGTGGAGTGACTGGTTGGCCTGGTGTCAGTATAATGTGACTGGGTGGAGTGACTGGTTGGCCTGGTGTCAGTATAATGTGAATGTAACAGCAGCACTGGCAGAATGGACAACCATGCAACAAGCAGACACAAAAATGTACACATAATACACACATAATGACTTCTTATCTTCATGTGGCTGAAAAATTGCTATGTACAACGTTAGACCTTAAATATACCTCATGCTAGGACCTTATTACCTCACACCGAATTCTTATCATCTCACAATAGCACTTTGCTATCTCACGGTAACACCTTTATACCTTGTGCTAACATTTTACTACCTCAAGCTAATACCATACTAAAAACCATACTACCTCACACTAAGATCATGCTACCCCACGCTAACATGTTACTACCTCACACTAAAATCATGCTACCCCACGCTAACATGTTACTACCTCACGCTAAGATCATACTACCCCACGCTAACATGTTACTACCTCACACTAAGATCATACTACCCCACGCTAACATGTTACTACCTCACGCTAAGATCATACTACCCCATGCTAACATGTCACTACCTCAAGATAAGACCCTACTACCTCATGGTAACACCTTACTTCCACATGCTGTGATACAGTTTTCATAGATGTGTCACCTGTGTAAACAGAAAAAGTTAAAGAATGCTGTGTGACACAGTTGTCACAGATGTCCCACCTGTGTGACAGAGCTGGGGTAAACTGATAGCTACAGAGCACTGTCACACTGTTTTCACAGATGTGTCACCTTTATGACAGAGCTGGGGGGTAAACTGATAGCTACAGAGCACTGTCACACTGTTTTCACAGATGTGTCACCTGTGTGACAGAGCTGGGGTAAACTGATAGCTACAGAGCACTGTCACACTGTTTTCACAGATGTGTCACCTGTGTGACAGAGCTGGGGTAAACTGATAGCTACAGAGCACTGTCACACAGTTTTCACAGATGTGTCACCTGTGTGACAGAGCTGGGGTAAACTGATAGCTACAGAGCACTGTCACACTGTTTTCACAGATGTGTCACCTGTGTGACAAAGCTGGGGTAAACTGATAGCTACAGAGCACTGTCACACTGTTTTCACAGATGTGTCACCTGTGTGACAAAGCTGGGGTAAACTGATAGCTACAGAGCACTGTCACACTGTTTTCACAGATGTGTCACCTGTGTGACAAAGCTGGGGTAAACTGAAGGCCACTGATGTGTCACCTGAAGGCAGATCCTAGATAGCATGGTTCTCAAGTCATGAGTAACAACATTTGCTTTTTGACAACTGTATACCAGACTGTACTGTATAGCCAGTGGATACTCAGGGGGTAGCATGTAGGTGTTCCCAGGCTATTCCTTAGCCTGACTAACACAGCAAAAGGCATCCCTAACTGGATGATAAGCAGACTATTGATGCAGAGATTATATAGCTGATAAGGTCACTCGGCACAACCACAGTATGACATGTACAACGACCCACCTGGGAGAGTAACCCTCATATACATACACAATTGTACACACAGCCTTTTATCCGCTATTCATACCGACTACTCACTAATGGGACACAGGCACAGTAACCTATATTCGCACAATGGTCTACGTGAGGGAAATCTCTTTAAACCTGCCTCAATATACCAGGTTGTTACAGCAGTTACATATGGTATCAAACTGATACATGTGCACCTAACCCTCAGTTACATGTGGTATATCGCTGACACATGCGCACCTAACCTTCAGTTACATGTGGTATCAGACTGACACATGCGCAAATAACACTCAGTTACATGTGGTATCAAACTGACAGATGCGCACCTAATCCTCAGTTACGTGGTATCAGACTGACACATGTGCACCTAACCCTCAGTTACATGTGGTATCAGACTGACACATGCCCACCCAACCCTCACTTGCATGTGGTATCAGACTTACGCATGTGGACCTAACCCTCACTTACATGTGGTATCAGACTGACACGTGCACCTAACACTAAGTTACATGTGGTATCAGACTGACAGATGTGCACCTAATCCTCAGTTACATGTGGTATCAGACTGACACGTGCATCTAACCCTCACTTACATGTAGTATCAGACTGACACATGCGCACCTAATCCTCAGTTACATGTGGTATCAGACTGACACATGTGCACCTAACCCTCAGTTACATGTGGTATAAGACTGACACATGCACACCTAACACTCAGTTACATGCGGTATCAGACTGACAGATGCGCACCTAATCCTCAGTTACATGTGGTATCAGACTGACACATGTGCACCCAACGATCAGTTACATGTGGTATCAGACTGACACATGTGCACCTAACCCTCAGTTACATGTGGTATAAGACTGACACATGCACACCTAACACTCAGTTACATGCGGTATCAGACTGACAGATGCGCACCCAACGATCAGTTACATGTGGTATCAGACTGACACATGTGCACCTTACCCAGGCAATACCTCACCCTATAAAAGGAATGGATGATGTCTGTGCATTATCTTTGTCCACTGCAACAACTCACTTTTGCCAGTGAGCCACTGGTAGCCATTGAACATTGTCACTGAAACAGAAATCGTCACTAGCACTACGAACAGCCCTTGCTTCCCTAACCAAATCTCTGCTGAAAACAATGACTCAGTCGACCAGCAATGACAGCCCTGACCACAGCCTACAGTGTTGTTGTTGTAACAGCAGCGATGAGGTAATCACAATCAATAAGGTTGCCTTCTCTTTAATGAAGGAATACCCCTAAGAACTTACCAGGCACAAGGAAGACAAGGCAGAAATATTGGCCCTCCGTCCACTATCACATCAAGAATAAGAGAGGCTCTGGTCTTGAGTGAGCCCAGGTCCATTGTGTAATCTAGCACCCCTTTGTTGATGTTGTTAGGACCAGAGACCAGCAGTAAGGCATTGTATTGACCTAAGCTATCAGCAGTACACCATTATGAGTCACAGAACGGATTACCCATCACTGTTTACCATTTACCTGATACAGTCACTGGCAGGTCTTGTCTTCTTGATCGGGATGGTCTTGCGGTCTCCATTGAAGTGGACCCCCATCACTTGCTGTGGTCAGCGCTGGGGTCCCACAGATGGACTGTGACTCAGTCAGGCCTGCTGTCAGCTCTTAGTTCCCCCAGTCCCTCTGTCAGTCACTGACCCTCCACTGTTTCCCTGTTGTCAGTGTCTGATGGTCAGCTGACAGTTACTAATGACACACTAGTCCAGAGGCAGCCACTGTGCTTTTCAGCAGACCATAACAGCCTGAAGGTAAGAGTCTGTCTGGTCTTTGTGGCCCCCACAGGATCCCCTCCCTCTCTGTGGCTCACAGGCTCTGCCCTAGCTATGGCTGTAGACACTGCTTCACTTCCTCCCTCCCTCTCTCCCTCACTCACAAAGGAGAAAGCATTATACCAGACTTCCTTACAGTGACCAGAAACAACCTGCCATGACAACTGTCCACAGTCACCTTTCAGCAGGAGAATTACAATTTACAATGGGCACTAAATGCAGCCATCATAAACGTCTGTGAGAATTCATAAACTTGTCTGTTTTGTCTGTATGATGTTTTATTGGGCTGGAGTGTGTTAAACCTTATGGACATGAATCCTGGCCACACGTCCTACAGAAAACCCTCCTATTATAAGACATAACAAGCACGTGCCTGGGAGACCCTACCCCAGGGCCCACGGGCCAGGTGAGATGGAGCACAAAGACTACGCTCTATTCATCTCTCAACAAATACGTCACCATGGTTACCTCAAGAATACAACAATACATCTTCCTGTAACATCAATTTTTACATTGGATCATTTTGTCCTCTATACTGATTAACAGACGAACCTGAGTAACAATGGGGCCTATAATGAGAGACGTAGAAGGGTAAAAAAAAAAAAAAATAGCAAATTAAGGTGCAATTAGGAGTAACAAATGAAAATATTGTAATAAGACATCTGACCTTTCCAATGCATTACATGTTTTTTCATCTTTTCATACCCCATATTAATATAATTACCTTTAAAAAACACACAGGTAAGAACATTTTTTAGATTCTTGAATAAATGTAAGGCATTAGCTGAAGGACAGCAGAAAATTTCCACATTGTTCTACAAAAAAACCTAGTTCTTAATTACCACTTGAATGTCACCTGTTTAGACAGTACACCAAACAAAAAGAATGCAATGCTTTTCACAGTGAAATAAAGCAGTGGACTGTTGTGAACACACCCTCACCACATTGTGTCACCTGAGCTAACTCATTTCACAATGAGTACACTGTAGTGGATAGATATTTCACAGGTAGGACTAAAACTACCCATCATTATTTAACAATACGTCCTAACAACAAGTACTTAACAAATCAGTAGAAACAGGAACACAATGATGTTCTTAGACACATCTATATTTGCCTACGTAATAAAGTAAGACAAGGTACTAGTGTTTGTATGAGGACTGTGTGTGGAGGCCAGAGTGGGATACCACAGGGGGATCCCCTTTGTCCCCTACTGTTATCTGTCTCAGGAGGTAACAAAGCTGTAGCAGCTGGAGCTACAGCCAGAATAGCCAAACTCCAGAGTCCGTACCATGCAGCACCAGAAAAGATGCCAGCTTTATCAGCTCAAGCTTAAAATCTTAATGCAAATGTGATGAAACTGATGTTAATTATCTGCCCTAACTGACTGTCCCAATTTACAGCTCATGTGCATACTGAGGTTGGTATTCTGTGATTACCACGACTGGTGGCCTACACATACACATGTCCGTACAGTCATAGGCCAGAGTTGCTATTCAGTTTCACAACAGAGCAACGTATTACTGACCTGTGTACAGTACATGAAATTTGGTCACAACAGAACAATGTATTACTGACCCAGTGTGTACAGTACATGAAATTTGGTCACAACAGAACAATGTATTACTGACCCAGTGTGTACAGTACATGAAATTTGGTCACAACAGAACAATGTATTACTGACCCAGTGTGTACAGTACATGAAATTTGGTCACAACAGAACAACGTATTACTGACCCAGTGTGTACAGTACATGAAATTTGGTCACAACGGAGCAATGTATTACTGACCCAGTGTGTACAGTACATGAAATTTGGTCACAACAAAACAATGTATTACTGACCCAGTGTGTACACTAAATGAAATTGGGTCAGTCATCTCATATGCACACTTTATTTTGAAATTATGTCTATACAGGAAATTTAACCACCTTCAAACAGCCAATTATGTACACTCATAGATTTCTTTTCAACATTACACATCCAACAAATATATTAACATGTTTCCAAATTACAAACACCAATTAATAGCAAATCGGGAATATGACAACAGACAATGACCGAAGCAATGTCTACTTATTTTCACACCACGAATATGACAACAGACAATGACCGAAGTAATGTCTACTTATTTCACACCACGAATATGACAACAGACAATGACCGAAGCAATGTCTACTTATTTCACACCACGAATATGACAACAGATAATGACTGAAGTAATGTCTACTTTTTCACACCAGAATTATGACAACGGATAATGACCAAAGTAATGTCTGCTTATTTCACACCCCAAATATGACAACAGACAATGACTGAAGTAATGTCTACTTCTTTCACACCAGAATTATGACAACAGATAATGACCGAAGTAATGTCTACTTATTTCACACCAGGATTATGACAACGGATAATGACCAAAGTAATGTCTGCTTATTTCACACCCCGAATATGACAACAGACAATGACTGAAGTAACGTCTAATTTTTTAACTCCAGGAATATGACAACAGACAATGACTGAAGTAATGTCTACCTTTTTCACACCAGGATTATGACAACAGACAATGACTGAAGCAAGGTCTACTTATTTCTCACCAGGAATATGACAACAGACAATGACCGAAGCAATGTCTACTTATTTCTCACCAGGAATATGACGACAGATAATGACTGAAGCAAGGTCTACTTATTTACTTCTGCTGGTTAACCTCATAATGAAAATCTTGTCACTTGTCAATTTTATGGGTGGAGGAAATCACCCAGGATAAACCACCAACCTCTGGCATGTTAGTTATGAATGCACCAACATGTGATGGACATATGCGCACAACAGTGGTAGGGAGACAAACACACACGGCCACCATATATTGTCACACCTAATATATATATATATATATATAGATACACCTAATCCCCAGGGTGAAGTGGAGCCCTTGAGAGCTACCTCCCTGACATGCCCACATCCTGAGAGCTGGACATCAGTCTGGGATCACAAATATATGTACGTCTAGTCCCCAGGGTGGGGAACAGCCTGAGCCCACCATTACCTCAGTACATCCATGTGTATATGTATACAGATAACTGTAGCAGCAGAGAGCTATCAGCCCCTGCACGGCCACTACCACCACCAGCCAGCCTGCCTCATCTACATGTACATCTCTGCGAGGTGACCCTCCCAGAAGACACAGTTACCATTTCCCTGTTTATTGAGAGCTTATCTCAGTTAACAGCAAAATTTTGAAATATCAACAGGAGATAGCGCCAGTGAACATCCCGTTTCTCTACACTGAGTGATGCTTCAACCCACACAGAGCAGCTTCAGCAGCCATAGAAGTGCACAGGATGCCATATACATGTATATTGAAGAGAACTTAATCTTTGTTCCAAAAAGAAAACATGTCACTTGTGTAAGGCTCAATCAAAACTGCCAAATGTCCCAGACACACACTGTGCCTGTGCAGACCACCAAGACACATGAGGCAGTATGGAAAATTGCCAAATGTCCCAGACACACTCTGTGTAGTGTGCAGACCACCAAGACACATGAGGCAGTATGGACAATTGCCAAATGTCCCAGACACACTCTGTGCAGTGTGCAGACCACCAAGACACATGAGGCAGTATGGACAATTGCCAAATGTCCCAGACACACTCTGTGCCTGTGCAGACCACCAAGACACATGAGGCAGTATGGACAATTGCTAAATGTCCCAGACACACACTGTGCCTGTGCAGACCACCAAGACACATGAGGCAGTATGGACAATTGCTAAATGTCCCACACACACACACTGTGCCTGTGCAGACCACCAAGACACATGAGGCAGTATGGAAAATTGCCAAATGTCCCAGACACACTCTGTGCAGTGTGCAGACCCCAAATAATCATGTCACATGATGAACATAAGAACATACAGAAGAATAAATTACACATGTAATATAAACTATACTCAGGGATCAGAATTAATTCAAACTAAAGTGTAGTAAATAGGTTAACACAGAGTGTACATGTGCTATGAATGAAATGTGTGTGATATGTTCTGCTCAGGCATAAAGCTGTGAATCTACTCAGTTAGGCACATCATGTAATTTTAACCTGTACTAAAAAATCACAAATCATGGATAATTGGACACAAAACAAGGATTCTGAGCAAAACAGAAGACTTTAATTATCTTTATTTAATTATTTACTAGATATGTCAAAGTGCTTTATTCTTAGCACCAAAACGTCCTCCACGTTTAAAAGCTCAGTCTGTAGTCATAGCTAAAATCATAGGGCCAACACACAAAGAATGTTCTCTGTGATTTCCACATGATGGGCATGTCTATAGGTTACACCACCTTAGTGAACTGACTGACTTCGCTTCAGACAATACACCATGGAATTTGGAATTCAAACAATGTTCTAGACAAGCTGCAGGAGTTACATATGTATACCTGTGGCAGAATTCTGCCCACCGGTTGGTTAACGGACACCCACAATAAGCCAGGAAAAAATGCAGACCACTGTTCATAAGCATAGGCATTTTCCTATAGCCCTACACTGAACATTTCATTACAGAAAACACTTAAACAATTAGGCCAACATGGTCTTGCATTTAAGTCCTGTAAGTGACTAGGGGTAGGAGCAATAAGAGATAGCTTTCCTCACTAACGGAGCAGCTGTATCTCAGCACCATAGCTCCTGGTTCTCAGCTCTACAATCAACTTCTCAATCACCACTACAGTTTTCCTGGGCTTTCCCTAACCCCTGGTCCAAGCCTGACCTTGACATTACATGCTGTACTCCTCCCACCCAAGACTCATAGCACCAAAGGGACAGAGGAACAAGTCCAGTCACACAACACGCCTGTAAGCTGTTAGCAGTACTTACACAGGTGAGAACTCATCACAGCAATTACACCTGTCCCTGGGATTTCTATCAGGTATGATGAGCAGTGATCCATAACTGGACATCTCACATCAGCTGTTATCTTCCTGTATTGGTCTGGCCTATATTTACCTATGTTTATACGTACAATGTACAGCACAAATTGGTCATCAGTCCAAATACAGAGCAAGATATATTCACCTTAACCCACTTCATGAAATTGACATATGAACCTTTTTTTTGAGAATTGATGTTTTTGTGTAACAGGTATGATAGCAGGATAATGCCAGAGACTTTAAAAACTACCTATACTTACAATATACCTGTACCTAAACACTAGGGTATGACATACACACAGGGTAGTCCTCGTAGTCACCAAAACATCTAACCTACTTCCCTGTTCACCTGTAGTTTTTCATTTTTAAGGCAATGATCTGAAACAACAGTTGAATGTATTTATGTGTAACTTAACATCCAGGTCATTTCTTTCTGAAACTTTGTCGAAGTAGTCTGACAATCTTGATGGCACCAGAAGAGCTTCGCCAGTGTTCATAAAATCCCCTTCACATACTTTTTTTATAATTATTCATTTTTCTTCTGACACTAAATAATGTTTATCTTTTACAAAGTGTTAGTGCTTTAGTGTTTCTGATGGAAGTGCCCATAATAATAATACAGAGACTGGAGTGCACATATTTCTAGGCAGTCTTACGGCAACAGATCTGCGCCTGAATGATGTATGGAAATACCGCTCATTTTTCTACTATCGTGAAACTTAAATGATGTCATAATTTACTACACCTGTTGTCAGGAATTAAATTTACTGCAACCAAGGGTACAACTGCTGGCATTAGCCAGGACTGATATTCAGTATCTAATAAACTCAGTATCTAATACAATCTCACAACATGACAGGATTACCTGTTGTACCTTAATCTTATAATCTAGTGCAGTATAAATACAAACATATTCCTGTAAGGGGCCTGGCTGCCTGCCTGGTATGTATGTGTACACCGTAACACTGCAGACAGAAGATACCTGTACAACACTGATCTACTAACTCCTGTAACACTGCAGACAGAAGATACCTGTACAACACTGATCTACTAACTCCTGTAACACTGCAGACAGAGGATGCCTGTACAACATTGATCTAGTAACTCCTGTAACACTGCAGACAGAAGATACCTGTACAACACTGATCTACTAACTCCTGTAACACTGCAGACACAGGATGCCTGTACAACACTGATCTAGTAACTCCTGTAACACTGCAGACAGAAGATGCCTGTACAACACTGATCTACTAACTCCTGTAACACTGCAGACAGAAGATGCCTGTACAACACTGATCTAGTAACTCCTGTAACACTGCAGACAGAGGATGCCTGTACAACACTGATCTAATAACTCCTGTAACACTGCAGACACAGGATGCCTGTACAACACTGATCTAGTAACTCCTGTAACACTGCAGACAGAAGATGCCTGTACAACACTGATCTACTAACTCCTGTAACACTGCAGACAGAGGATGCCTGTACAACACTGATCTACTAACTCCTGTAACACTGCAGACAGAAGATACCTGTACAACACTGATCTACTAACTCCTGTAACACTGCAGACAGAAGATGCCTGTACAACACTGATCTACTAACTCCTGTAACACTGCAGACAGAAGATGCCTGTACAACACTGATCTACTAACTCCTGTAACACTGCAGACAGAGCATGCCTGTACAACACTGATCTAGTAACTCCTGTAACACTGCAGACAGAGGATGCCTGTACAACACTGATCTACTAAACTCTATTGTCAAACAAATACAGACATTTCCCTCTGCCATGGGGGATGTGCAAAACAAATAGGAGGTATATTTGGGTTGAGGTGTCACTTTACTAGCTTATCACCTGGATCTAACCAGCGTATTTCTCACATAGTGGCTCTTAACCTATGCTTCCAAGGAGAGGCTTTACATGATACCAGTCTGTTAACACCTGGATAGAAATAGGCTACTCTGTCAGATCAACTTCTCCATAATAAGCTTGTGGCAATTAGTCCTGTACACAATTACCTGTAGACACTTTTTGTGGTGCCACGGACCTTCAGTCAGTCACAGGTGTAACTAGGTCAGTCAGGTGTATTATACTCACACAAACACGCTTACATGGGCGGGAAATTAAAAACGGCCTCTCACTAAAATGTTTCAATTTACTAATTAATTAGATCTGCTGAATCAAATTTTCACGACAAAGTCAGAAGAATTTTATATTCATTATGTTTAAGCCAATGTCCTGCCATAGTGCCACTGTGTGAACACAATCCCTCATACGCACCCTAGTCCCAAGCAATCATTCTCTGATGTTACACTGCTGTAATTGTGACATAACTTTTTGATTTACGACCACAACTACAGACTGGCTTGTCACAGAATACACACACCATGGGACACCGTGTTTCCTGCAGGAAATGTTCCCCACTGGTTTTATTATGGACCAAGCACTTGAATTTAACCAAAATGCCACATTAATTTCACATCCAGGTGATCAAGTGAACGGGATGGTAATCAACCAGTTGACACTACCAGTGGCACATTCTATTTCCTCCACTGCTCTGGCTTTACACTATTCCTCCAGTACTGTGCACAACAATGCTGATCTACAATTTCACTCACTCACTCAACCCACTGGATTATAATTAAGGCTCTCACAATAACCCAACAAAAGGTTCCTAGAACCAACTGGTAACTGGAGAACAGGGAAGTCAACAAAATTACAGGAATATCATTCTAATTGAGCTGAACTGAGCCTGAACTGAACTATGATCATGGGGAGTTTAACTATTGTTCAGCAATTAACCTCTTCTTTGTTTATTCGTATGACTGGTGTTTTAGCAGGCGGTCAGCATTATGGTGTTAGGAAACCGGTCAGAGCATTATGGTATTAGGAAACTGGTCAGAGCATTATGGTTGGAGGAATGCAGGCAGAGCATTATGGTGGGAAGAGACCTAGCAGAGCATTATGGTGGGAGGAAACCAGGCAGCGCATTATGGTGGGAGGAAACCAGGCAGAACACTATGGTGGGAGGAGACGGAGCAGAACATTATGGTGGGAAAAGACGGAGCAGAACATTATGGTGGGAGGAAACCGGGCAGAGAATTATGGTGGGAGGAAATGAGGCAGAGCACTATGGTGGGAGGAGACGGGGCAGAACATTATGATGGGAGAAGACAGAGCAGAGCATTATGGTGGGAGGAAACGAGGCAGCGCATTATGGTGGGAGGAAACGAGGCAGAGCACTATGGTGGGAGGAGACGGAGCAGAACATTATGGTGGGAAAAGACCGAGCAGAACATTATGGTGGGAGGAGATAGAGCAGAGCATTATGGTGGGAGGAAACCAGGCAGCACATTATGGTGGGAGGAAACAAGGCAGAGCATTATGGTGGGAGGAGACGGAGCAGAGCATTATGGTGGGAAAAGACCGAGCAGAACATTATGGTGGGAGGAAACTGGGCAGAGAATTAGCCTCTTAAACAGGATGATAAAGTGAACAACAGTAAATGTAGCGATGCAGTGGGGAAGTCTCCCCCTCCCACACCCTGCCCTCCTTCAACACCAACAAACTTCATGCAGGATATACATCGCCGTGAGGCAGACTAAAACAGTTTTTCCACAAATTGAACTCTGCAGTATTCCATACAGTACCACCCTGTAACAAGGAGGCATCTTACGTGTGGGAGTCAAAACTATGAAATAACATACAATATTTACTTAAGTTAAAGATTATCTGTAAACACTGATGTCTTCCTGCTACGAAGATAGGAGTAAAATCCAGACAGAAACATCTTGGATGATTTGCCTCTGTGCCCCGTTGCTAGCTACTACATTACTACATGAGCAAGCTCCACACCCCAACCACAACCCCCGCACATCTCATAATGAATGCATCAAGATTGGTCGCATTACATTGCCACTCCAGCTGTTTTTTTTTTCTTCCGTTTCCCCCCACTATATATGAAAATGTATGACTGAGGGGGGAATGCATGCTCAGCTAAATATACAAGGCTGTTACTAAGATTGGCTTGTGGCCAGCCCATGACCTTATATAGTAGATGAAGAAGCAGAGAGAGCCTAATTGAGCTCATTAAGTATTACCAGACCAGGGTAAAGGGCATTGCATCCCATCAGGGTTACACAGGGGCAGGGCAGAAGTGAGGGGGGGGGGGGGAGGGGGCAATGTGGATGGGAGATACCAGTAGGTACATGGCTCTGACTGTACAATGTTCATTCACAGAAGCCACCATAGTACACACACATACACACCTACACGATGCCTAGCACCAGTTCACTGTCCGGTGTACCTACATGAATGTGTAGACCTTGTGCCAGCTGTAATTACCCTTACCTTCTGTGTGGAGGTTAATGGTGGGTCAGTCAATCCAACAGTTGTGCTGCTGAGAATACATGTACATAACCCCTCAAAGCAGTGCACTACCAGTTGTGCACAGTTCTGACAGTCCACACACAGTATATGTACCAATATGTAGAACATGTGCCAGCTGTAATTACTTAACGAGCCAGAGCCTCCTGTAGGAAACTAGGCTAATAAGGTTTCATGTGTGAAACTGTTGTACTGCCAAGAATAAGCTTAGAATATAGATGACAAGTACTCCACTAGTTAATATACATGTGCTATACAATCATGTATGTATGTATGTATGCTTGGGGTATGCTCAATTAACCAGAGTGATTGTCGAGTTGACCTGTTGAATTCTACTGCTCAGAAGTATAAGGAAAATGCCAGTGTAGTGTGTATAAAACTATCCCTAGCACACAATTCCACGCCCCAATCAATCAGACAACCAGTATGTATCATTACCTAGTGAGCTCTGGAAGACAGGTGAGTGTGTATCATCACCTGGCGAGAGGTGCAAGACAGGTGAGTGTGTATCATCGAATATTCACCTGGTGAGTTGTTTATCACCTGTGTAAGACAGGTAAGCGTGTATCATCACCTGGTGAGCTGTGTATCACCTGTGTAAGTGTATATTCACCTGGTGAGCTGTACATCACGTGTCATCCAGATGAGTGTGTATTATCACCTGGTGAGCTGTGTATCACCTGTAAAACAGGTGAGTGTGTATCATCACCTGGTGAGCTGTGTATCACGTGTGTCATCCAGATGAGTGTGTATCATCACCTGGTGAGCTGTGTATCACGTGTGTAAGACAGGTGAGTGTGTAAAATCACCTGGTAAGCTGTGTTTCACCTGTGTCAGGTGAGTGTGTATCATCACTTGGTGAGCTGTGTATCACCTGTGTCAGGTGAGTGTGTATCATCACCTGGTGAGCTGTGTTTCACCTGTGTAAGACAGGCGAGTGTGTATCATCATCTGGTGAGCTGTGTATCACCTGTAAAACAGGTGAGTGTGTATCATCACCTGGTGAGCTGAGTATCACCTATGTCAGTTGAGTGTGTATCATCACCTGGTGAGCTGTGTATCACCTGTGTCAGGTGAGTGTGTATCATCACCTGGTGAGCTGTGTATCACCTGTGTCAGGTGAGTGTGTATCATCACCTGGTGAGCTGTGTATCACCTGTGTAAGACATGCGAGTGTGTATCATCATCTGGTGAGCTGTGTATCACCTGTAAAACAGGTGAGTGTGTATCATCACCTGGTGAGCTGTGCATCACCTGTCTCAGTCAGGTGAGTATGTAAGAGTATGACCAGTGTGTTACCATAGATGTCAGCATGACAGTGCCACAGCTAACCACTAAGAGTAACATACAGAGTATACAGAAGATTTTTCTCCCTGCCACTGAATATCAAATCAAACAATATTAACACAATTAATACACACAAAACAACAAACAAACCACACCTTTTTGCCAGCCTTTAACACATGGAACTTATTCCAGTGTGACGTAAAACAGTATAAATGATCAAGAAAATAAGAATATTTTTTAAGAATCAGAGCAATGCTAAACAGAACATGTGTACATATTAGCAAATACAGTACGGTCAGTGATAAAACATCCTGCTAACACGTACCTGCTGATATGAGTGACAAATCTGCTGAGGAGTTCAGAGTCTAGCTGATCCAACGATTTCTGTTTATGGTAGAGTAACCTGGCAGAGGAGGGGCAGGGTTTGGACATAAACACTGGCGTCTTCCTCTCCTTCATCCTACAACCTTACATCCCTGAGGCTCAGGGGGTGGGTTAGTAAGCCAGGGACTTGCTAGCCAGGCCAAGGGAGGGGATCAGACAGAGTGGTCACAACTTATGAACACCACCACACTGCCTCCTACTGCCATTTCTGGGTCACACTGCCTACACCAACGATTACAGCACAGCTATTAAAACAAGGATGGCCAAAATTGATAGCTATGAGGTGGGTACTTCCTCACAGCTGTTCACAAAACACAGGCATGGAACAGATAGATAACGGCACAATCGTAGTGATGGCCCTCCTCATGAATAAACTGCATAATGCCTTTCTCAGGAGCGATAATGGATCCTCCAATCACCAAATTCCAGCAGAAAAACGGTAAGATGGAATTCCTTATGCCACATCATCTCAAACTATGCTTGTGATTGTAGAAGCTGTAAACAGTCTGTCTCCTGCGAAGTGTGAGATGTCAGGGAGGTGAGGGACTAGCCAGCTGTCTGATCAGAGACTGTGTACAAGTATACTGGTGGTGTGAGATCAGACATGGTCCAGTGATTACACTGAGAGAGTGAGAGAGAGAGAGAGAAAGAAAGAGAAAAAGAGGGGGGGGGGGGGGGGTGCAACAAGGCAGCACAATGACCTAAATCCAGTAAGACAACAGTCAGCTAGCACAAAGCCTGATATCCATCTCTGGTGTTCAGCAGGGCCACATCAGAGTGTGACAGCCGAAGACGCACTATCTGCTCACCACTGCTGCTGCTGCCTGCTGGTGCTAGAGTCCAGACTGGCGCTCACCACCGCCAATGCTGCCTGCTGCAGCAGATGTAAGTCAGACCAAGAGATGAATGTGTTGTCTGTCACACACTAGGCTCTCATTAGCCCATCACTGTACACAGTAAGAGAAGACTGTATTTCTGTGGATGTCAAGTGCTGCTTGGCCTGGGTATGGACTCAAATGTGGGGAGTTTTTACAGTGGTGCTATAGCCACCTACCTCCCAGCTACTGGAGCTGTGCAGTACGGAATCTGCTTGACCAGGAGGTCCTGGCTCTCTCCCTGGCTGCTGTCCAATTGGCTGAGGGAGGGAGAGAGGGAGGTGTGTGACTCAGTAACCCTGTGTAATACCAGCAGCCTTCACTACTACCAGCACTTCATGCCCACATACCAAAACAGCCAGGTGTGCTAGGTCCAACCTCCAGTCTGCTGTATAGCTAACCATAGGGGGAGCATAACACCTACACATCCTCAAGCTAGCCCAATCTGGTCAGAATCAGTACATGGTCAGACAGGATGATTTGGATGGGCAGTCCCATATGAGGGAGGCCTTACCCACTTCCTGACTGACCAGGCATCCTGAAGTGCTTAACACTGGGTTAGAGAAACTATCCCATGGGTTACTATGACCAGCTGACTGCTCCAGTGCTAATAGCCCTTGCCTGCCTCTTACCCTTACCCTCCTTCAGCTCATCTTCACCCAAGGGGTCAAGCAGTGGTCAGTGGCCAGAAAGAAAACATGCCAGTGACTTGGCCACATGGTCAGCATGGACAGCCTCCACTCTGTACAGGACTGACCATTACCAGCTGTTTACCTGGTCATTACTCTACTGTGGTAGATCCTCTCTTCAAACCTTGTAGACTGGCATCTCTCTCAGCAGCTAGCACTCATACACCAGCCACATGGCCCATGCCCCAGAACAATCAGCATGACAGCCACACTTATTTATATGGGGGGTAAAACATGAGCAGAACAATGGGCTCCCCATTAGGCTGTTAGGGAAAGCCAACAACCTCAGAAACATGATACTTGTACATTATTATCAGGCCCTCAAACTCCTGTCAAACTAGACTAGACAAACAGTTTGCCAAGTTTGAAAGCTAAACATCAGAACTGCCCTTTATGCAGTGTATGGACACTTATTGCTGTTATTTTGATTTCAGTCTTGTGTATATGTGATAATTATAACCTCTGCTATGGTATTTTGATTTCAGTCTTGTGTATATGTGGTAACTGTAACCTCTGCTATGGTATTTTGATTTCAGTCTTGTGTATATGTGATAATTATAACCTCTGCTATGGTATTTTGATTTCAGTCTTGTGTATATGTGATAATTATAACCTCTGCTATGGTATTTTGATTTCAGTCTTGTGTATATGTGATAATTGTAACCTCTGCTATGGTATTTTGATTTCAGTCTTGTGTATATGTGATAATTGTAACCTCTGCTATGGTATTTTGATTTCAGTCTTGTGTATATGTGATAACTGTAACCTCTGCTATGGTATTTTGATTTCAGTCTTGTGTATATGTGATAATTGTAACCTCTGCTATGGTATTTTGATTTCAGTCTTGTGTATATGTGATAATTATAACCTCTGCTATGGTATTATGGCCCCTGAGGTATCAAATCTCTGACTTCATACAGTCACATGACCATGATACATCTGAATAACATTGCCATAGCCAGTAAAACAGGCCTGACAATATCAGTCACACAAATGTAATAACAAGTTAACAAACCCTCATTCATACATGCATTTAAGAATAAACACATCACAAACAGTGAATGTGCCACAGAAACAGGAGACTCCTGGTAGCTGGTCACAGGTTTGCAGTAGTCCTGCACATCTGCTGGCTGGTGGGTGCTGTGCATAATTTATTACACTACTTGTGATAAATAATCCTGCACGCATTCTTGAGCCATACCCAAGTCACCATATGATTAAATATAGTTTTGTACCAGGTTATCATGTGTTAATGGTATTGACAGAGCCTTCTCCACAGCAGAGATCAGAGTAGTTCACTACTGACTTAACTCAGACACTGACTTAACCTAGACACTGACTTAACCAAGACTTAACCCAGAGACTGACTTAACCCAGACTTAACCCAGACACTGACTTAACCCAGACATTGACTTAACCCAGAGACTGACTTAACCTAGACACTGATTTAACTCACTGGCTTAACCCAGACACTGACTTAAACCACACTTAACCCAGACACTGACTTAACCCAGACTTAACCCAGACACTGGCTTAACCCAGACACTGACTTAACCCAGAGACTGACTTAACTCAGACACTGACTTAACCCAGACACTGACTTAACCCAGACACTGACTCAGACACAGCTGTGCACTCCTAAATAATATTCACTTCCTCAACCTTCTCACATATGACAGTGCAATTAATGCATCTTTATAATTTGACATTGGAGAGAGAAAAACACTGGTAGGGTTGACCAACCCCAGGACTTCACAAAAAGTATAATTTTATCAGTCTACACTGAATAATACCCTTGGAACCCCCTTGGATTCTTCAAAAAACATAGCACAACCATGTGACTACACAAAGTGTGTACTGCAAGCAAAGGATATAAAAATTGGAAAATTACTTTCAAATTCCAAATTTCAATTGGAGCTGAAGAAGAATGTTTACTGGGAGAAATCATCAATTCATACACCACTAAATGGGCACTCAATGTGCCACTAAAAGGGCCCTCAAAGCATACACCACTAAATGGGACCTCAATTCATACACAACTAAAAATGCACCACTAAATGGGCCCTCAATCCATAACACCACTAAATAGGCCCTCAATCCATACACCACTAAATGGGCCCTCAATCCATAACACCACTAAATAGGCCCTCAATCCATACACCACTAAATGGGCCCTCCATCCATACACTACTCAATGCATATACCACTAAATAGGCACTCAATACACATACCACTAAATGGGCACTCAATACATATACCATTAAATTGGTATTCAATGCATACACCACTAAATGGTCAAACAATTCATCCACCTCCAAATGGGCACTTAATACACCACTAAATGGGTCCTCAATGCATATACCACTACCTGGGCCCTCAATACATATACCACTAAATGGGTACTCAATACATACACCACTAACTGGGCCCTCAATGCATACACCACTAAATGGGTACTCAATACATACACCACTAACTGGGCCCTCAATGCATACACCACTAAATGGGTACTCAATACATATACCACTAAATGGGCACTCAATACATACACCACTAACTGGGCCCTCAATGCATACACCACTAAATGGGCACTGAATACATATACCACTAAATGGGCACTCAGTACATATACCACTAAATGGGCACTCAATGCATATACCACTGACTGGGCCCTCAATACATATACCATTAAATAGGTACTCAATATATATACCACTAAATGGGCACTCAGTACATACACCACTAATAGGGTACTCAATGTCCATATATCATTTCATTCTGTCCATATAAATATAAGACCGTATTTAACAGACTTAACTTTCCTCCCACCATATTGCTGGTCGCCTTCATATAAGTGAAATATCCTTGAGTATGGCATAAACAACAATGAAATAAATAAGTAAATAAATAAATAAATAATAAACTAACAAACTTCACAGACATTTACCCAAGATGTTTAAGGCCCCAGGTAGCAACACTTTTCCATCTGTTCACATTTACAAGCAAAACACTAAAGCTTCAAAACTGGCCAAGCGCAAGTTATTACATATTTATGGGATTAAAGGCTCTCCAAACATTTCATGAATCAGTATAACAACATGATCCACTCATCTGTGTGGAGATAGTTAAGGGAGTGCTAACTGTTTTGGACAGGACAAGGTTTTATGATCTAATCATGAGTCTGCATATATATGTGAACACACAGATGGCCTAGCCTTTGCCTAAAACACCCACTGTGCAGTAAAAAGGGTAAATACCAACCCACATGTTAGATATGGCTGTAAAACAGGGCAGCCAAAATAGCCAAATGTGAGCCATGGATAAAGTTAGCTGCTGTAATATGCAGGGCCAAAAAATAAAAATTTGCTCTGAGTAACCATGGAAATCACATGAATCAATTATGCGGAAGAAGAATTCAATTTCTTAGAGCTTTACACAAAGATGCCTGTCTGAGTTATTCCATGTGAGAGATTGCTGTACAAGGGCTTGTAGCTTCCTCCCACCCCGCTCCCTGACAGGCTGCACCCTCTCAACACCCATACCAGTACATCAGGGAACAAGTACCCTGAACAGCCACACATCAAACACACACATTCTCAACACACACACTGAAATTAACAACTATAACAGCTCTAGGCATACTTGTAATGTTGTGCACAGATGGTATATAGCACATGTATATTTAGCACACCTTCAAAAGCATGTGCAGGTATTCTAACCATGTGCAGTGTCCTGGATGCAGACGTAGTGCGCAGCTTCAAGTATCTGGAACTCGACTACATCACATGTTTGTTGTGAATAGCACTGTTACCGCACAATCAACGACAATTTGCATGAGAATTAAACACGTAACTTCTCGGTTCCTACCCATCAACAATCATGTGATGTTTTAAGAAACTATTACCCCTGTGTTCTATTAAAGAACCGATTGAGTTACCCAAATAATGAGTTCAACAACTTTCAATTCAGCTAAAACTCCTTACTGTGACCTCATATTAACCCCACATTTATGACAGGTCCTACATGGATCTGATCCTGAAACCTCATACAAACTGCACAACTTGTGGATCTGATCCTGAAACATCATACTAACAGTACAACTTGTGGATCTGATCCTGAAACCTCATACAAACTGCACAACTCGTGGATCTGATCCTGAAACCTCATACAAACTGTACAACTTGTGGATCTGATCCTGTAACCTCATACAAACTGCACAACTCGTGGATCTGATCCTGAAACCTCATACAAACTGTACAACTTGTGGATCTGATCCTGAAACCTCATACAAATTGCACAACTTGTGGATCTAATCCTGAAACCTCATACAAAAGGACAACTCGTGGATCTGATCCTGAAACCTCATACAAACTGCACAACTTGTGGATCTGATCCTGAAACCTCATACAAACTGTACAACTTAATAACACATTGAAACACAAATAAAGGACAGCCTCAACAAGAAGAAAAAGAAAAGCAAATTAATACAAATCACCGATACAAATCACATGCCCGCCATAGTAAACGCATCACATGCCCGCCATATTAAACGCATCACATGCTCGCCATAGTAAACGCATCACATGCCTGCCATATTAAACGCATCACATGCCCGCCATATTAAACGCATCACATGCCTGCCATATTAAACGCATCACATGCTCACCATATTTAACGCATCACATGCCTACCATATTAAACGCATCACATGCTCACCATATTTAACGCATCGCATGCCCGCCATATTAAACGCATCACATGCCCGCCATGTTAAACGCATCACATGCCTGCCATGTTAAATGCATCACATGCTCACCATATTTAACGCATCACATGCCTGCCATATTAAACGCATCACATGCTCACCATATTTAATGCATCACATGCCCGCCATAGTAAACGCATCACATGCCCACCATATTAAACACATCACATGCCTGCCATATTAAACGCATTGAAACTCACTAGAACCTCATAAATAAGATTTAAAATGGTATATGAAATAGCACCCACATATGCACGACGCATAATGTATGTATGCGTGGTGTTTTCTGTGAGTCATAATGTACATGTATGTATGCATGGGGTTTTGTGTCAGTCATAATGTATGTATGCGTGGGGTTTTGTGTCAGTCATAATTTATGTATGCATGGGGTTTTGTGTCAGTCATAATGTATGTATGCTTGGGGTTTTGTGTCAGTCATAATGTATGTATGCATGGGGTTTTGTGTGAGTCATAATGTATGTATGCATGGGGTTTTGTGTCAGTCATAATGTATGTATGCATGGGGTTTTGTGTCAGTCATAATGTATGTATGCATGGGGTTTTGTGTCAGTCATAATGTATGTATGCGTGGGGTTTTGTGTCAGTCATAATTTATGTATGCATGGGGTTTTGTTTCAGTCATAATGTATGTATGCATGGTGTTTTCTGTGAGTCATAATGTATGTATGCATGGGGTTTTGTGTCAGTCATAATGTATGTATACGTGGGGTCTTGTGTCAGTCATACCTAACAAAGACCAGACATGGACACCCCACCCACTAACATTATACTGACACCTGACCATCCAATCCTATTTCCTTACTCTAACCTTTCAGTGCTAAGCCAGGCAGCAAAAAGTACCATTTTTAAAGTACGTGGTAAGACCGTGTCCCAGATTTAATTTCAGTTCTCCAAACTTAAAAAGGGTACACTCTAACAGGTCACTGAAGTAGTCCTTCCATACCATAATATATTATGAAGAATTAAAGCCTTTCACACAGTGCTAGCCTTTCAAGCAAAATCTCAACTGTATGTGCTATTTAACACCTTAAAAACAAATGTAGCAGAAGAATATATCTATAACTACCACAGCACAACATGGTAACAATTTTTTCAACAGACATAACAGAGGTCCAGTGCAGGCCCTACAAGTTACCTATGCACAAGGGGACATAACTCTGTATGGTACAATCAGCTGACAAAACACCGTCCAGTCAAGCTGGACACCACCTACATGTAACTTGCTTAGTTCCTTAGCTATGTGCCTGCTTCACCTGCCTGTCTGGACATTTTCCCAAGTGGAGAGCTGAGTGAGGAGTTAACGGCCAGGTGGGCTAACTCTGGTGATTCACACACCTCCCTACACACTCTGATTACTATAACTTGCCACACATAACAATCTACACACCTCTCTGAGCCAACCACTAGTCTGACCTCACTCTGAACAACACACGCATACACAAACCTCTTACCCTCAGAACAACACACGCACACACAAACCTCTTACCCTCAGAACAACACACACATACACAAACCTCTTACCCTCAGAACAACACGCGCATACACAAACCTCTTACCCTCAGAACAACACACAAATACACAAACCCCTTACCCTCAGAACAACACACACATACACAAACCTCTTACCCTCAGAACAACACACGCATACACAAACCTCTTACCCTCAGAACAACACACACATACACAAACCTCTTACCCTCAGAACAACACACACATACACAAACCTCTTACCCTCAGAACAACACACACATACACAAACCTCTTACCCTCAGAACAACACACGCACACAAAAACCTCTTACCCTCAGAACAACACACACATACACAAACCTCTCACCCTCAGAACAACACACACATACACAAACCTCTCACCCTCAGAACAACACACACATACACAAACCTCTCACCCTCAGAACAACACACACATACACAAACCTCTCACCCTCAGAACAACACACGCATACACAAACCCCTTACCCTCAGAACAACACACACATACACAAACCTCTCACCCTCAGAACAACACACACATACACAAACCTCTTACCCTCAGAACAACACACGCATACACAAACCTCTTACCCTCAGAACAACACACGCATACACAAACCCCTTACCCTCAGAACAACACACACATACACAAACCTCTTACCCTCAGAACAACACACACATACACAAACCTCTTACCCTCAGAACAACACACACATACACAAACCCCTTACCCTCAGAACAACACACGAATACACAAACCTCTCACCCTCAGAACAACACACACATACACAAACCTCTTACCCTCAGAACAACACACACATACACAAACCTCTCACCCTCAGAACAACACACGCATACACAAACCTCTTACCCTCAGAACAACACACGCATACACAAACCTCTCACCCTCAGAACAACACACACATACACAAACCTCTTACCCTCAGAACAACACACACATACACAAACCCCTCACCCTCAGAACAACACACACATACACAAACCTCTCACCCTCAGAACAACACACGCATACACAAACCTCTCACCCTCAGAACAACACACACATACACAAACCTCTTACCCTCAGAACAACACACGCATACACAAACCTCTCACCCTCAGAACAACACACACATACACAAACCTCTCACCCTCAGAACAACACACGCATACACAAACCCCTCACCCTCAGAACAACACACACATACACAAACCTCTCACCCTCAGAACAACACACGCATACACAAACCTCTCACCCTCAGAACAACACGCACACACAAACCTCTTACCCTCAGAACAACACACGCATACACAAACCTCTTACCCTCAGAACAACACACGCATACACAAACCTCTTACCCTCAGAACAACACACGCATACACAAACCTCTTACCCTCAGAACACACGCATACACAAACCTCTTACCCTCAGAACAACACACGCATACACAAACCCCTCACCCTCAGAACAACACACGCATACACAAACCTCTTACCCTCAGAACAACACACGCATATACAAACCTCTCACCCTCAGAACAACACACACATACACAAACCTCTCACCCTCAGAACAACACACACATACACAAACCTCTTACCCTCAGAACAACACACACATACACAAACCTCTCACCCTCAGAACAACACACGCATACACAAACCTCTTACCCTCAGAACAACACACGCATACACAAACCTCTCACCCTCAGAACAACACACGCATACACAAACCTCTCACCCTCAGAACAACACACACATACACAAACCTCTCACCCTCAGAACAACACACGCATACACAAACCTCTTACCCTCAGAACAACACACGCATACACAAACCTCTCACCCTCAGAACAACACACACATACACAAACCTCTCACCCTCAGAACAACACACGCATACACAAACCCCTTACCCTCAGAACAACACACACATACACAAACCTCTCACCCTAAGAACAACACACGCATACACAAACCTCTTACCCTCAGAACAACACACACATACACAAACCTCTCACCCTAAGAACAACACACGCATACACAAACCTCTTACCCTCAGAACAACACACACATACACAAACCTCTCACCCTCAGAACAACACACACATACACAAACCTCTTACCCTCAGAACAACACACGCATACACAAACCTCTCACCCTCAGAACAACACACGCATACACAAACCTCTCACCCTCAGAACAACACACGCATACACAAACCTCTCACCCTCAGAACAACACACGCATACACAAACCTCTTACCCTCAGAACAACACACACATACACAAACCTCTCACCCTCAGAACAACACACGCATACACAAACCTCTTACCCTCAGAACAACACACACATACACAAACCTCTTACCCTCAGAACAACACACACATACACAAACCTCTTACCCTCAGAACAACACACACATACACAAACCTCTCACCCTCAGAACAACACACGCACACACAAACCTCTCACCCTCAGAACAACACACACATACACAAACCTCTTACCCTCAGAACAACACACACATACACAAACCCCTTACCCTCAGAACAACACACACATACACAAACCTCTCACCCTCAGAACAATACACACATACACAAACCTCTCACCCTCAGAACAACACACACGTACACAAACCTCTCACCCTCAGAACAACACACGCATACACAAACCTCTTACCCTCAGAACAACACACACATACACAAACCTCTCACCCTCAGAACAACACACGCATACACAAACCTCTTACCCTCAGAACAACACACACATACACAAACCTCTTACCCTCAGAACAACACACACATACACAAACCTCTCACCCTCAGAACAACACACACATACACAAACCTCTTACCCTCAGAACAACACACACATACACAAACCTCTCACCCTCAGAACAACACACACATACACAAACCTCTTACCCTCAGAACAACACACACATACACAAACCTCTCACCCTCAGAACAACACACACATACACAAACCTCTTACCCTCAGAACAACACACACATACACAAACCTCTCACCCTCAGAACAACACACACATACACAAACCTCTCACCCTCAGAACAACACACGCATACACAAACCTCTCACCCTCAGAACAACACACGCATACACAAACCTCTTACCCTCAGAACAACACACGCATACACAAACCTCTTACCCCAAATAACATGACACAGAGATGGCCAACAAATTAACCTTGACTCACATTATAATGGTATCACTGCTCCTCCCCTCAACCTTAAACTGGGTCCTGAAATTATGAGCTGTCTCAAGCAAAAAATTAAGTTTTTTTCCAAAACTTTTGGCAAGGCAAACAATCATCAGCTGTGAACCACAACAGAATCTTAAGATTGTCTAATTCTGGGACTAATGAACACCATGGTTACACATACATACATAGTTTAGGGTTAGGAATGAAAAACTCTGATCACAATTTGGTCCCAAATTTTAACCATATAACAAATGCAAAGCACAATTTACCCAATGAATCTCATGGTTGTATGATAATTTCTATCAATCTTTTCCAAACTTGTCAATGTGACAAGAGGATATAACTTCACCACAGACCTCACTTTGGACACTACGCCCAAACACATACTCGGGTTGTAATCACATTACTTTGGACACTACGCCCAAAGGCATACTCAGGTTGTAATCACATTACTTTGGACACTACGCCCAAACACATACTCGGGTTGTAATCACATTACTTTGGACACTACGCCCAAAGGCATACTCAAGTTGTAATCATCTTACTTTGGACACTAGGCCCAAAGGCATACTCAGGTTGTAATCACCTTACTTTGAACACCACGCCCAAAGACATACTCAGGCTGTAATCACCTTACTTTGGACACTAAACCCAAAGGCATACTCGGGTTGTAATCACATTACTTTGGACACTACGCCCAAAGGCATACTCAGGTTGTAATCACATTACTTTGGACACTACGCCCAAAGGCATACTCAGGTTGTAATCACATTACTTTGGACACTACGCCCAAAGGCATACTCGGGTTGTAATCACATTACTTTGGACACTACGCCCAAAGGCATACTCAAGTTGTAATCACATTACTTTGGACACTACGCCCAAAGGCATACTCAAGTTGTAATCATCTTACTTTGGACACTGAACTCAAAGGCATACTCAAGTTGTAATCACATTACTTTGGACACTACGCCCAAAGGCATACTCGGGTTGTAATCACCTTACTTTGGATACTAAACCCAAAGGCATACTCTGGTTGTAATCACATTACTTTGGACACTACACCCAAAGGCATACTCGGGTTGTAATCACCTTACTTTGGACACTAAACCCAAAGGCATACTCAGGTTGTAATTACATTACTTTGGACACTACGCCCAAAGGCATACTCAGGTTGTAATCACCTTACTTTGGACACTACGTCCAAACACATACTCGGGTTGTAATCACCTTACTTTGGACACTACGCCCAAAGGCATACTCGGGTTGTAATCACCTTACTTTGGATACTAAACCCAAAGGCATACTCAGGTTGTAACCACATTACTTTGGACACTACGCCCAAAGGCATACTCAGGTTGTAATCATCTTACTTTGGACACTAAACCCAAAGGCATACTCAAGTTGTAATCATCTTACTTTGGATACTAAACCCAAAGGCATACTCAGGTTGTAATCACATTACTTTGGACACTATGCCCAAACACAAATTGGGTTGTAATCACCTTACTTTGGACACTCAACCCAAAGGCATACTCAGGTTGTAATCACATTACATTGGACACTATGCCCAAAGGCATACTCAGGTTGTAATCACCTTACTTTGGACACTAAACCCAAAGGCATACTCAGGTTGTAATCACATTACTTTGGACACTACGCCCAAAGGCATACTCAGGTTGTAATCACCTTACTTTGGACACTACGCCCAAAGGCATACTCAGGTTGTAATCACCTTACTTTGGACACTACGCCCAAAGGCATACTCAGGTTGTAATCACATGGTCACGTTACAGGTTAACAAAGGTCACTTACCTTCCACCGGACGCCATGACACCTTCATAGGCTTGCCTTCAGGTCTACTGGGTAGCGGATCAGCTGGAAGGCCTCATGGTCACTTCCTGGGGACACGTGTTACATAGCGGTGACCACTTCACCTCCACCTGTCCGCTGCTGTTCTAGTGACCGCCTAACGCTCCCTGCTACAAAAAACACATCATCAGACTGGCAAACAAAGCATGATTTATTTATATCTGATTGGGGTTTTACACCACACTCAAGAATATTTCAATATGGCAATATTTCAGCCATCTGTAGGTTGCTGGCATACCGTACCATATATCATTGGAGACATGAGCTGGACCTGAACTCACACTCCTGAGTCGGTGGTATTTGGACCACAAATGCCCCACCCAGTGATATACTAACACTGGTCTTCGCAGTACATGGCTTATTTCTCTTAAGCCAAGCATTAACTGAGGCATCTATAGTGCCAAGGTTCTAAAGTGTTATTTATGACTAGTCTCATGGCTAACTCATTCAGCAATCTCAAATGACACAGCACAGCATACACATATCGGTCACACTGCACCCATATTTATTTTTCTTATTGCTACTTAATGCCATCAGCAATCATGGTTCACTGACATGTATATGATAGCAGTAAGGTCTACAGGTGAAGGGAATACGAGAGCACAGGAAAAACAACAGGATCTTTTCATCAATTTACTGATGAACTTTCCCACGTGGATATGCGCACCATGGACATATGGAAATTCATCCACCACTTACTGTCACCTAAGCTCCACTAGCAGTTTAAGCTGAGAAATCTACACACTGGATGGACCAATATACCACGTCATATGGTACTGAGTGCAGAGTTAACCAGCCAGCATCAGTAAGACCCATGTCTAACCTTAGATACACATGATGACAATGCCACCAAGCATTCCTGGAGCTATCAGCTAACTTGGTTCTTACACTAGAGCTCTCACAGTGTTCACATATGAATTACCTTAATAATGTATACTTATAACAAGTAAATCAGTATCAGATTGCTATCACACATTATACCTGACAGGAAAGAGATGGCTTCCCCTGAGTGCACGCCCCTCACCTACCTGGCCCCCACTGATCATCTCCCCCCGTACAGGCACCCGCCCCATAACTAGCAACGGGTAAAGGCAACTGGGAGTAATATCTCACTAACTGCTGCTCTACTACTTTTCCAACATACAGCTCTGAAATATTTCTGACAGCCACAAAAAAAAAGTCTAAGTGCTGAAGCTGAGAGGGGGTTGTACATGGAAGTGCTACAGTGAGCTACACTCCTACAGGCAGTCTGTGCCATGGGCCCTTGCCTATCCCGAGCAGTACTTACCCAAGCTGTTAAGTTAACCCATATTCTACAGCAGATCTCAGCATAATTATTCCTCATTAGTGCCAGAGAGTCAGCTCATAATTAGCATGGTTTAACCTTCATACACACCATGCAATGGGCAGAGACATCCACCAGCATCTGCTAAACAGCTCATTCCCATCTCACAAACATGTCGTTGTCCACGCAGGTACAGCTATGTGCCTCCAACTTCATGTTTACATCAACAATTGGCACTAGAGTATATATACAACAAGCAACAAAAACTTTATGAATTTGTCCCGACACTGTATCAATGTGTCCACAGGTTTCTAACACTGACCTGACACTGTATCAATGTGTCCACAAGTTTCTAACACTGACCTGACACTGTATCAATGTGTCCACAGGTTTCTAGCACTGACCTGACACTGTATCAATGTGTCCACAGGTTTCTAACACTGACCTGACACTGTATCAATGTGTCCAAAAGGTTTCTAACACTGACCTGGCACTGTATCAATGTGTCCACAGGTTTCTAACACTGACCTGACACTGTATCAATGCGTCCACACGTTTCTAACACTGACCTGACACTGTATCAATGTGTCCACAGGTTTCTAACACTGACCTGACACTGTATCAATGTGTCCACACGTTTCTAACACTGACCTGACACTGTATCAATGTGTCCACAGGTTTCTAACACTGACCTGACACTGTATGAATGTGTCCACAGGTTTCTAACGCTGACCTGACACTGTATCAATGTGTCCACAGGTTTCTAACACTGACCTGACACTGTATCAATGTGTCCACAAGTTTCTAACACTGACCTGACACTGTATCAATGTGTCCACAGGTTTCTAACACTGACCTGACACTGTATCAATGTGTCCATGGGATTCTAACACTGACCTGACACTGTATCAATGTGTCCACAAGTTTCTAACACTGACCTGACACTGTATCAATGTGTCCATGGGTTTCTAACACTGACCTGACACTGTATCAATGTGTCCACAAGTTTCTAACACTGACCTGACACTGTATCAATGTGTCCATGGTTTCTAACACTGACCTGACACTGTATCAATGTGTCCACAGGTTTCTAACACTGACCTGACACTGTATCAATGTGTCCACAGGTTTCTAACACTGACCTGACACTGTATCAATGTGTCCACAGGTTTCTAACGCTGACCTGACACTGTATCAATGTGTCCACAGGTTTCTAACACTGACCTGACACTGTATCAATGTGTTCACAGGTTTCTAACACTGACCTGGCACTGTATCAATGTGTCCACAGGTTTCTAACACTGACCTGACACCGTATCAATGTGTTCACAGGTTTCTAACACTGACATGGCACTGAATGAATGTGTCCACTGACCTGGCACTGTATCAATGTGTCCACATGTTTCTAACGCTGACCTGACACTGTATCAATATGTCCAAAAGGTTTCTACCTGTTTCCATCAGCTACCAAACCACACAGAAGAGTTCGGGTCAGGTGTGCCACAGCACTGGTCATTGTACCATTCTACGACAATCCCTGTCACAGCCTGTCACCATCATGACCACCATCATGACCACCATCACGACCACCAGAACGACCAGGCACCAGCTAAGCCCAGGTCCATGTACTGCGGCCACCTGCACATAGTACCAGTGACTGACAAAGCAGGTCAAGTGGCAATCTAAGTGTCAGAGGCTGGAAGTTTATCATGTTGTTGTAAATCTGACACATGGCCCACAAATTCTCCGTCCTAGTGGAGCATGTGACTGTTGCCTGAAGAGTCACTACACTAATTATCAAGCCAGTGACTTCCATCATGACTGTTACACACAAGTGCCTGCCCACGTCCACGTCATATGACTGTTACACACAAGTGTCTGCACGTCGTATGACTGTTACATGTACACACATGTGCCTGCACGTCATATGGCTGTTACACACAAGTGCCTGTACATGGTTATGTCGAATGACTGTAAAACACAAGTGCCTGTACATAGTCATATCTTATGACTGTTACACACAAGTGCCTGTACATGTCCATGTTGTATGACTGTTACACACAAGTGCCTGCACATGGTCTTGTTATATGGTTGTTATACACAAGTGCCTGTATATGGTCATGTTGTATGACTGTTACACACAAGTGCCTGTACATGTTCATGCCGTATGACTATTACACACAGGTGCCTGCACATGGTCTTGTCATATGGTTGTTATACACAAGTGCCTGTACATGGCCATGCCATATGACTGTCACACACAAGTGCCTGTACATGGTCATGTCGCATGACTGTCACACACAAGTGCTTGTACATGGTCATGTCGTATGACTGTCACACACAAGTGCCTGTACATGGTCATGTCGCATGACTGTCACACACAAGTGCTTGTACATGGCCATGCCATATGACTGTCACACACAAGTGCCTGTACATGGTCATGTCGTATGACTGTCACACACAAGTGCCTGTACATGGTCATGTTGTATGACCATTACACACAAGTGCCTGTACATGGCCATGCCGTATGACTGTTACACACAAGTGCCTGCACATGGTCATGTCATATGACCATTACACACAGCAATCGATCAACACTGTTCATTTCTCTCACTGTTCCACATCAAATCAGGCACACCCCATGAACAGTTACTATGTCAGGTAACAAGGTCACCCTGACAGACTTATTCTAGTCCACATATTCAATTCATCCAGTCGATGACAACAATTGTTCAGGACAGAGTAAACCATTCACCTGTATTTTTGTACCTTTCACTAAATACCTGCTGACATGAGAAGAAACATTGATACAGACATCTACTAAAGATATCAACTCTTTTACACTACAATACGTTGGCCAATGAGATGATCCCCAAAGGACAAGGTGAAGCTTTCTTGGATTATGAAGATTCTATTTCAAAATAAATTAGGCTGTTTATTTGTTCTAATAGTACTCAGCTTACAGCCTTACATGCTGATCACATGTATCAATGGATCCCAGCCTTACATGCTGATCACATGTATCAATGGATCCCAGCCTTACATGCTGATCACATGTATCAACGGCTCCCAGCCTTACATGCTGATCACATGTATCAACGGATCCCAGCCTTACATGCTGATCACATGTAATAACGGATCCCAGTCTTACATGCTGATCACATGTATCAATGGATCCCAGCCTTAAATGCTGATCACATGTATCAATAGATCCCAGCCTTACATGCTGATCACATGTATCAATGGATCCCAGCCTTACATGCTGATCACATGTATCAATGGATCCCAGCCTTACATGCTGATCACATGTATCAATGGATCCCAGCTTTACAGAGGCTGATCGTGTTTAGGCGAAGTGGGGATGAACATAAAATTCAAGTTTTAGAACATATACCATAAGCTGAGATGATACACTCACAGGCTCTTTTTTTAAGTCCTTGTTAGCTTATGCTTCTTGTGAGAATGGTGTTTACTTCATACCAGTGCAGCTATATTTCACATGTACATGTAACACATTACTATGGTTCTTGTGAGATTGGTGTTTACTTCATATCAGGGTCTGCTAGATTTCATCTGTTCAGGTAACATATTACGAAGTAACGTGTGGTAATAGGAGTGGAGGGTAAGTCTTTACTTGCAAATAGGGCTTTGTTTGTAGCCAATCTAGAGCTAATGGACTATGTGATTGTGGTAAACTGACAGAGGAAAAGGTAATGATTATTATGAGGAGTTATCTGAAAGGTAATTTTTGTCTATAAAGCCTTGACAAATTGTTTAGGCAACTGCCTCAGATTAGCCAATGAAATGTCCTCTGATGTTGGTTTGAAGCCATACTTCGCACACATAATATTCCCATCCAGTCCATCCAGTCCTATTCTCCAGAACTTATGTGTAACACACATCATCATGTTTTTCATTCCTGGGTAAAAACTAGCTAACTCTCCACAACAACAACATATGCCAATGCCTCAGCTATTTGACTTTACCCCAGTACCAAATCTATGGTGTTATAAGCGATGCCCTGGCCTGTTGTTGAGAGTTTTCAGTCAGGAATAAGACATTGCACTATGACTTACACATGTATGTCAAGTCAGAGCTATAAAACACAGAGTCAGAGTGTATAGAACTAGTTGCTGTCTGATATCAAAGTACTCAGTTTAGCCCCTTCTTCTGACCATGTTTGGAATTTTGGACCCTATGTCATTGACAGACTTGTATTTTGTCAATTTCTCACTTTTACTCATTTTTCAAAGAAACCCCATGGTGGCTAATGCATTTTTTAAATGCGTGTCAACATCACAGTCAATAATCTGGGCAGAGAACCTATGGATCCATTGCCTTTTATACACATACATATCATCATGCATATACACGTATTTTTAATTAAAACTGTTTCCGTCATGCATGCACGACCGCTGTACCGGTATCTGCGCCACAAAGCATAAGGACAATGATGTTGAGCTCTGTTGAATTCACTGTGCCATTTGTTCCTCCAGAGTCAGTAAATGTGTTGCTTTAGCTCTCATGCTATCCGGACGCCGGTTCTCTTGTCTCTGCCTGAGTCACCGGTGATACCCGCATCGTAACTACATAAGCTTCTCGTATCACTTCACACTTGTCACATTCACACAAGTTTGCCGTTAATGATGCATGAACACAGATCACAACATTGCACTGGAATTACAACCGGTACTTGTTGTCATAATCACAGATAATTCTGATTTTTTGGAAGATAAGTGCAATCAAGGACTAGCCAATATACGATAAGAACAATAGCTGTTTGTCATCAACGGTGACATACTTTGTGTAAGCTCGCACCTGTTTTGTGGCCACTTCCGCCATTTCTCGTCCGGAAGAATGGTTGGGAAGATGTGTCGGCAGAAAACATGAAAACACTAACCTGATAATTATATCTCATTTAAGAGTTAAAATAAAATGCTTCCTTTTTTTTTTGGTCAGGATGTTAAAGCAATTCTAATTTTCCAGCTCAGGGTTATTTACAACATCACCACTTCCGGAAACCTGATCACTCTATAATAAGTAGTCCGAAAGAAAATGATTTTTTAATATATAAAAACATTATACAGTTTGATTTGTGTAGCTAAATTTTATTGTTGATGTCTAGAATTGTTCGAAATGCAACGTTTAACTATAAACACTATTTAAATGCACGTGTAGTGCAAGGCGCAAGGATACACCGGCATCGACGTGGCTTGTGCCATCTTGGAAGGAAATCGTACTTGCTGAAATAGCCACGTTTATTTCCACTGCCTGGTCTCTGCTTGACCAAACACCCTCAGCATGGTTTGTCTAACATTTTGATTTTTTTTGTTTCGATAGCTTTGGTATATTCGTTTCTCATTATAAAGCAAAGCTTTCTAAAGAGGCAGTCTGTTTGCAAACTAGATTGAAATGTCTTCATGAAAATATTAGATAGTAAATTTGACAGATTACGAATGACACCAGCATGCCTTGATCGCTTTGAGTTTTGTTCCCAATAGAACTGTTCCTGTTGTCATTTTCTTACAATTCTTGCATTCATCAGGACTTTATTTCTAAACATTGAGATGCCATTGATAGCGATGTTGAGTTCTTCGAATTGATTTGGCTTGTAACATCACTACCATACGATTTTGATCAAACGTTTTTATTGATGATGCAGACACTGATAAGCGTTTAATGTATTCGATGTGCTGTTGTAGTTTGTATTTTACAAGAATAATCTCAGAATTCAGACATGAAAGACCTACAGCACCCATAGCCCTGGATGATAACAGTCATTTAGCCTACTAACCTCCCCGTCCTGTCCAGTTACTCCTTTACAATGTTTTAAGGTCTGAGGCCACCTGACTTTTACAATCCAAGCAGTTGATCATCCCAGAGGTAAATATCGACCCATATTTCAGCGAGCTCATTCAGCGAATCCAATTGGTCAAAGTGGCGGCCGTTTCCCGCGCTGTGCGATTGCAAACAATGGGCACGTGTCCCAGGAACCCCGATAGGGTATTTGATTGGCGGCCATCTTTATGAAGTGAGCAGAGAAGTTGGAACTTGCTGACATCCAGGGCTACAACACTCAGTACTTCATACTGCTAACAGCAATAGCTGATTTCAGCATAAAAAGTGGATTAGCACATTTATGCTCATCATTGGTTGACGAGTGTGTCGTCAGAACATGTAGCCCTCTGACGACACTCACTGCTGGGATTGCTGGGATAAGTCCATCGCTAAGAGGCAAATTGTACCTGTAAGGTTATGCCTGTATTTCTCTCACTATAGTGGGCATGAAATTGGTACCACATTTTCATGTTGACCTCCCAAATGATGAAAAGAAGTGTGTATGCGGATATGTGACATTATCACCATTCAGAGAAAATTCCATTGATTTCATCAAATGCCAAACATACCAGAACGAATATGATGGTACTCCGGGGGTACATCAGTTTTTATATATCCTCGTGGTCAAGGCGATACATGCAGATACAAACTGTAAAGAAAAAGGGAGGCAACTTTGCTTAAACAAGTCTCGCTCTAATGACAGGAATATGGGAAAATGGGCAAGTGTTATTCCGGAAATACAAAAAAAAAATCTAATGAGCATGCTGCAGTAATTTTTGTTCCTACCATTATGAAAAGCCTAGGGCGCTTTTGCCTTGGTATGTAGCCTGAAAAAAATAAGAGTACATAAACCTTTATGTTTTGAATGTCTTCGTCATTCTTACATGTAGTTAAATCACTGTCCAGAAGCTACCGTCTCCCGACACAAATCAATCGATTTCGTCCCGGTCATTCAGAAAATAAATCTTGATGCCGGGTGATCACAACGGCACCACGTTGGTCGTGAATGAGAGAATTTGACATGGGCAAAGACTGAGTGTTGAGTGCAGAGATTTCCCCTACTGAGTGCTGTGCCACCGACATCATTATCCAAATCAGTATCTTCTCTTTTTTAAATCAGAATTGCCAGAATAACATCCATCACAGTATCCTGTTGTCTTCTTCGCGAGTTTCATTTAATTTCTGACCTAAATCAGCTGATTAGTGACTATGATGTCGTAGCTCCACTGCCACCAACCCAAACATATGATAGCTGTGACCTTCAATAACTGTACGATACAGTCATGGAACAATAATATTAATAGAAAATGACAATGATTACAACCTCTTTCGAAGTCAGAAGGCACTGAACTTCAATAAACGGACTATAAAAATTTAAAGATTTTATTTCATTGCCCAAAGAAAATTACAAAGGGAGACAACTCTGGGTAAGCAGTTGGCCTGGCCTAGTTAGTACCAGTTTTTCTCAGTTTTATGTCTCAAAAATGCTCTTTATGATCATAAATTCGTTATGTGATGAAGTTCCAGGAGTATACCAGTAGATACTTGTGTTCATTTGTAAATATTTTTCCTCCTTTTTCTCCTTGGAAAAATATTACCAACCTCAGTCTAATATCTATCCGTATACCCCTGGAAGGTTGTCATATAACTAATAGAGTGGTTGGCTGCCATCTTGGAGACTGATAATTCTGTTCCCAGAACTGGCTACCGATTTGATGGCCCTGAAAGGGAAGCCAGTTGTAAGATACCGCAAGGTAAAAGGATAAATGAGGAAAATATTTTCACTTTTCATGTATGGTAAGGCCATGAGGACAACTTGTAGCAGCATGCATAGCATTCAAGTTACTGGATTTGACAAGAAGAAGTCATGGAATGTTAGACCAAAGATTGTTATTAAATTAAGGATGAAGAAGTGACATGGATTCTGCATTTGTATATCTACACATGATTGGATGTGCTTGAAAGGGGGAACACCTTACAGATGTACATCTGATGCGTGTCTTGTTATGTTGCTTTATAAATCTTTTTCTTCTCTCTTCAGGTTTTGCTTGCTGCAGCAATATGCAACAAAGCAGGGAAAGGTAAGTGGTAAACTACATGTACATACATGCATACATATGACCTTCAGGGCAAGCATCCAACATGAACGTGCTGGAAATTAAATCACATACATACATTTTCATTTTGGAAGTTACCATTCTCACACTATATGCCCCTGGTTCCTGGGGTTTTGGTGATGAACTGGAATAGTTTTGATATGGCATAAAGTCATCATTCAGTTTTTACAAGTGCTTGTCATATAAAAGAATTTATAACAAGTTTTTGAGGCTTGCACAGATACCTTTTTTAAATACCTACATTTCAGTAATTGTCTGTCAGTTGAAATGCATGTTTCCATAAACAAGTCATGTGAGAATTGCATTTGTTTGTATGTTATGAAGTTCTTACAGGTATAGCATAAAGACTAAGCTGCAGTCTGTGTTTTTCTTTGACAGCTATCATTTCCCGTCAGTTCGTGGAGATGAGCAGGGCCAGGATAGAAGGACTCCTGGCAGCATTTCCCAAACTGATGGGCACTGGCAAACAACACACATTTGTCGAGACAGAAAGTGTTAGATATGTGTATCAGCCCATTGAGAAACTCTACATGCTATTAATCACCACAAAAGCTAGCAACATCTTAGAAGATTTAGAAACGCTCCGGCTCTTTGCACGTGTGGTGAGTAAGATCTAAGCACTTCTTGTGCCTTGCAACATTTGTTGGACTCACAAGCTGAAATATTTTTGTTGTGATTGTAGACATTTTTAAGTTGTTCTAAAGATAGCTTTTCTCATAAAACTATTGATGATATCACGTGTATCATTAATCACACATGGGTTTCAAACTGAGTTGTGTATGTATTTGACTTGGAAACATTTTTTTTAAAAAAGATATTATTTTCGTTTCATGGGATAAGGTTATAAACTTAATCCAGAGTATTTAATAAATGTGTCAAGCATTGATGTCTGCCCTAGATATGTGTCAGGCATTGATGTCTGCCCTTGATCTGTGTTAGGCGTTGTAGTTTGCCCTAGAAATGTATCAAGCGTTGATGTTTGCCCTAGATACGTGTCAGGTGTTGTAGTTTGCCCTAGATATATATCAGGTGTTGATGTCTGCCCTAGATATGTGTCAAGTGTTGATGTCTGCCCTAGATATGTGTCAGGTGTTGATGTCTGCCCTAGATATGTGTCAAGCGTTGATGTCTGCCCTAGATATGTGTCAGGTGTTGTAGTTTGCCCTAGATATGTATCAGGTGTTGATGTCTGCCCTAGATATGTGTCAGGTGTTGATGTCTGCCCTAGATATGTGTCAGGTGTTGATGTCTGCCCTAGATATGTGTCAAGCGTTGATGTCTGCCCATGTATGTGTCAGGTGTTGATGTCTGCCCTAGATATGTGTCAGGTGTTGATGTCTGCCCTAGATATGTGTCAAGTGTTGATGTCTGCCCTAGATATGTGTCAGGTGTTGATGTCTGCCCTAGATATGTGTCAAGCGTTGATGTCTGCCCTAGATATGTGTCAGGTGTTGTCTGCCCTAGATATGTGTCAAGCGTTGATGTCTCCCTAAATGTGTGTCAGGTGTTGTTGTTTGCCCTAGATATGTGTCAGGCGTTGATGTCTGCCCTAGATATGTGTAAGGTGTTGTAGTTTGCCCTAGAAATGTGTCAGGCGTTGATGTCTGTCCTAGATAAGTGTCAGGTGTTGATGTCTGCCCTAGAGATGTGTCAAGCATTGATGTCTGTCCTAGATATGTGTCAGGTGTTGATGTCTGCCCTAGATATGTGTCAAGCATTGTAGTCTGCCCTAGATACGTGTCAGGTGTTGTAGTTTGCCCTAGAAATATCAGGTGTTGTAGTCTGCCCTAGATATGTGTTAAGCCTTGATGTCTGCCCTAGATATGTGTCAGGTGTTGTCTACCCTAGATATGTGTCAAGCGTTGTAGTCTACCCTAGAAATGTGTCAAGCGTTGTAGTCTGCCCTAGATATGTCAGGCGTTGTAGTCTACCCTAGAAATGTGTCAAGCGTTGTAGTCTGCCCTAGATATGTGTATGACGTTGTAGTCTGCCCTAGATATGTGTATGACGTTGTAGTCTGCCCTAGATATGTGTCAGGTGTTGCAGTCTGCCCTAGATAGGTGTCAGGCGTTGTAGTCTGCACTAGAGATGTGTCAAGCGTTGTCAAGCATTGTAGTCTACCCTAGAAATGTGTCAAGCGTTGTAGTCTGCCCTAGATATGTGTATGACGTTGTAGTCTACCCTAGATATGTGTCAGGTGTTGTAGTCTGCCCTAGATATGTGTATGACGTTGTAGTCTACCCTAGATATGTGTCAGGTGTTGTAGTCTGCCCTAGATATGTGTCAAGCGTTGTAGTCTGCCCTAGATATGTGTCAGGTGTTGCAGTCTGCCCTAGATATGTGTCAGGCGTTGTAGTCTGCACTAGAAATGTGTCAAGCGTTGTCAAGCATTGTAGTCTACCCTAGAAATGTGTCAAGCGTTGTAGTCTGCCCTAGATATGTGTATGACGTTGTAGTCTGCCCTAGATATGTGTATGACGTTGTAGTCTGCCCTAGATATGTGTATGACGTTGTAGTCTGCCCTAGATATGTGTATGACGTTGTAGTCTGCCCTAGATATGTGTCAGGTGTTGCAGTCCGCCCTAGATATGTGTCAGGCGTTGTAGTCTGCACTAGAGATGTGTCAAGCGTAATCAAGCATTGTAGTCTACCCTAGAAATGTGTCAAGCGTTGTAGTCTGCCCTAGATATGTGTATGACGTTGTAGTCTACCCTAGATATGTGTCAGGTGTTGTAGTCTGCCCTAGATATGTGTATGACGTTGTAGTCTACCCTAGATATGTGTCAGGTGTTGTAGTCTGCCCTAGATATGTGTATGACGTTGTAGTCTACCCTAGATATGTGTCAGGTGTTGTAGTCTGCCCTAGATATGTGTATGACGTTGTAGTCTGCACTAGAAATGTGTCAAGCATTGCAATCTGCCCAAGAAATGTGTAGGTGGCAGGATTCTGATTGAACTTTTATTTAACTTTTTAAAAGCATTTAAGCCATATCTTTCAAATTTTAAATATGCTGTGGACTTTCTAATTCTGAAAAGTTTGGTTTCCTGTAATCTTGATTTATTGTTACAGTGATGGGAGATATGATTAGATTTACAATATGTATTTGTACCGCTACAGATTCCCGAATACTGCAGGAATCTGGATGAGTCTGACATCGTGGACCAGTCATTCCCTCTAATATTCGCCTTTGATGAGATCGTGGCCCTTGGGTACAGGGAAAATGTTAACCTTGCACAGATCAAGACCTTCACTGAAATGGACTCTCATGAAGAGAAAGTGTTCCTGGCAGTTAGACAGGTCAGTGGACCCATCAGGGCTCTTTTCAGTGTAGATGCTCAGAACACGAACTGAATGGTTTTACTGGCATTGAAGCCATTCTTAAGATTTGCCAGAAAATTCTTCCATGATATGGTGTATCCCATGTAAAGAAGCGTGGCTTTCGGCAGTATTGAGCAGGGGCCTTTGCTTGCTTATCATAAGTATTTTAAGCTTAAAATTTTGGATTTTCACTAATGAAGCACTTTCGTTTGTTTTCCATTATTCTCAGACCAAACAACAAATTTTTGTAATCACTCCCCTTTTTTGATTTTATTTTTTTTTTTTTTTATTCAGACACAAGAGAAAGAAGCGAAGGAGAACATGAAGCGTAAGGCTAAAGAGCTCCAGCAGCAGAGAAGGGAGATGTCACGACATGGCGGATCTGGCTCTAACTACCGAGGGTTTGGCAACAGCTCTGTGGGGGGCAGATCAGACTCAGCCATCATCGAGTCTTCTCTGCCAGAACCAACCAAGGCCTCATACTCAGCACCCAGGTGTGTGTAAAAACCCAGAGTTGTCAGTCATGGATCTGGCCCAGCTGGCATTAGTACATACAGCAAGTGTTACCCCAGGTCCCAGTCCTAATACTCCGTCTATCTAGTACAAAGTATTACCCTGTCAAGATACATGGAAAGTGTAGAGGAGTTTAAAAATGTCTGAATGAAACTGTTGTTGAGACTTTCTTCTGTTGTTAAAGAAAGAATAGTTTTGTGTCAAAAAGGAATCAAGATTTATTTTCTGAATGACCTAAAGTGACCTAACTGTGATACGGTCATAACAATGTTTTTGAGGAGGTTCAATGAACAAAGCAGATAAGATGCTAATTTTTGTGATATTGATTTCTGACAGTAAATCCACTGGTCCCAAGAAAGGCATGCAGTTGTTTCCCAAGAAGAAAGATGAAGACGTTTTCCTCAAACAGCTGGAGTCAGAGGGTCAAAGTAGGCTGCTTTCTCTTCAGAATTTGGTTTACTTATCTTTTCCTTGTGACTGTTATATCCTCCACCCTTTCAATTAAGTATTTGTTAAGAATTCTTCATGTGATGGTTGCCTAAGGTCAGCCTAATCATTATGAACTACAAGTGCTTGTATCATGATTAAAGTAAACTCTTTGGCTGTGTTGATGTATTTGATTTGTGTTTACACATCTGTGGGTAGTAGGTGAAGTATTTGGCTGTTCTATGTGTGAAGTGAGCACAAGAGGCTGTTGGTCTACTGTGACTTATGCCTTTGTCTGCTGTGTGTTACAGAAGTGGTATCGGCTAAGTCCTCAATGCCCAGTGCAGTCGCTAAAGCATCCACACCACAGGTCAATCAGGACAGGTAGGCTGCCATGTACAGTTTCTCTTACACTTCATTTTAACATCAAACATTACAAAGCTGTGGTAATGGGGAATTATATCTTTGAGCTTTTGGTTGAAATGGACTCACCATTTAGCTCCCTGGGGAAACTAATTTGAATTCTGTCTTGTGAGATTGTAGTTTTCCACTCAGCATTTGCACTCCCCTTTTGATGAGCTTTATCACCTTGTTTTAATGCATTTGTAATAATAATGAAAAGTAGGTTGTGTTACGTTGAGTGTTGTTGTTTGTCCTCTGTTAGCATACACATCCGGGTGGAGGAGAAGATCAGCGTGTCAGCTGGACGAGATGGCGGCCTTCAGAACCTAGAGGTGCACGGGCTGATAACCTTGAAGATTTCAGAGGACAAGATGGCCAGAGTGCGCATAGGGCTCAGTAACAATGACACAAAGGGTATCCAGCTTCAGGTGAGTGAGTGTCTCCTATCTGTGATGTGTAATCTGGCTGTCCTATAAGGCAAGTGGAGAGAGGTGTACTTGATATTCATATATCTGTATATAGTGAGCTGTAGTTAGAACAAAGTGGCTTTGGGGGATCATGAGACATCCGGTTAGTACCTTATTTTCTTTGTTCACGTAATTGTATGTTTCCATTGCAGACTCATCCAAACATAGACAAAAAATTGTTTGGCAGTTCCTCTGTGATAGGACTTAAGAACCCAGATAAGCCATTCCCCTTAAATCAAGACATTGGTGTCCTGAAGTGGAGGTTTCAGACACAAGACGAAAGCTTCATGCCTCTCTCAAGTGAGTTTAAACTGTCTCCATGTGTGTGACATACTCAGTCAATGTGCACTGAAGCTCAGAAGAAGAGAATCTGGCATTAGTTTAGCCTGTTCCTCAGAAAGTATGACTCCAAGATCACAAAATGTGATCACAAATCTTGTCTTAACTTCAAAATGTTTTTATATGATAAAACTTTGATTTTTTTGAGGAATTGCTATACTAACAGTTGTCTTAGACTTTCATGATAAAATTGAAAATTCAGATTTAAGTTCAGAACTAAGGTCAGGAATGATACTTTGAATTGAGGCTCAGTCTATGACAATGTTATGATTTTCGGGCAAGATCATTAACGGAGCCAGTTAATGCAGAGTTACCTCCCTTCATATTGGTGGTTTGTTTTAATGGCTTCGATGTTTCTCTGAGGCAGCGAATGTCAGTTTTAGTGATTTTGTCCCATAACCTATTTGATGTGGCACCATCCTGTTATAGATTTGTAATAAATGTGGTGATATTGCAAAGTTTGCCCCATAGCCTATTGGATGTAGGTCCATTCTGTGGTACATTTGTATTAAATGAGGTCATGTTTGTTGCCACTTTCAGTAAACTGCTGGCCGTCAGAGGCAGGAAGTGGGTGTGATGTAAACATTGAGTATGAGCTGGAGAATGAGGACTTGGAGCTGAATGATGTGGTCATCACAATACCTACACCGTGAGTAAACTGTGTCTACCCTCTCGTCAGTGGTAAACTGCTAGCAACTCTGTCTCGCTGTAACTGTGTCTACCCTCTCGTCAGTGGTAAACTGCTAGCAACTCTGTCTCGCTGTAACTGTGTCTACCCTCTCGTCAGTGGTAAACTGCTAGCAACTCTGTCTCGCTGTAACTGTGCCTACCCTCTCGTCAGTGGTAAACTGCTAGCAACTCTGTCTCGCTGTAACTGTGTCTACCCTCTCGTCATTGGTACACTGCTAGTTGTTTAACCGTTTAGGTATACCTCTAGCTTTTCTACAAGGCTGTCTACCTAGCAGATGGCAGACCCTGTTTAACCATATAGGTATACCTCTAGCTTTTCTACATGGCTGTCTATATGGCTGTAGATATATCTACTTGAGGTAACCACTGTGTGTGAGGGAAATCTGAACTACCTCGCGATTTCAGGTACAGCTCAGGTGTGAAAGTCTCATTCACCATTCTCAGTCCAGAAAATACTCATAAGACTCCTTCTGTAAATGTTTACCAGCGACAGGTGATACGGCTGGCCTGGCCTGCCGTTATCTTTTTCTCTGTGGAGTGTTTTCTTCATTGTGTTTTAGCAGAACATGACCCTCACAAGACTATCCTTTTCCAATCCCGCACAGGTTATTAGGCTTCCTGCTTCCCAGCTGAAGGCAGGGAGCTTATTGTTCTTGCTCAGAGTATTATTCGTTTGTGGGCAGTGATTTTTGTAAATTTACTGTTTTTCCTTGAAATATTGTTCTAGTTTCTTAGCTTGGCAAGATTGGATTTCGAGTAAAATCTTGAAACACTCTTGGATCAGTGGATGGGTCCTAAAATTAGATATCCATGTAGAGCAATAATTTAACTAGTCACATAAAATCTGAAAAAGACACTAAAAATAAAAATTTCCCTTAAAACAGCATTGGTCAAATACATGAATTCATAAATTTTTATGTAACTATGATGAATGCCTGTGTATTTCAGGCTCATGATTCTAAATCTGCTTTTGTTTTTTGTGTATGTTTGAAATAGTCAAAAAAATAATTTTAGTTAGGTAATTTCAGTGAAAACGATGAGAGCTATAAATTTGTAAAGCATAGTTTCCCAATGACTTACGTGTGTTGGTGTGTGCGTGTTGTAGGTCAGGTGTAGGAGCACCTGTTGTTGGGGAGTGTGAGGGAGAATACCACCACAACAGCCGTAAGAACATTCTGGAGTGGACACACCCCGTCATTGACTCCTCCAACAAATCCGGCAGTATGGAATTCAGTATGCCTGGCCACCCAGATGATTTCTTCCCTGTGTCTGTCAGCTTTGTCTCAAAAAAATCCTACTGTGATCTAGAGGTGTGTACAGTTGTCCTTTTCTTCCATTAAGTGGGTTTGAATAAGTTGGCTTTGCTCAAGCTCCACACCAGCAGTTTGTGTGACCCTACTCCAGTTTCCCACTTGACTAATCTGTCAGACAACAGCCGTATCTGCCAGAACTGGTTGTCTGTTGAATCGTTGGTCAGTACTTGTGCTTACAGCTGTACCCGTATGTGGGAAGGTCTGGCAGCAACCAGCGGACTGTTGCAGGTTTCTCCCCCGGGCTCTGCCCAGTTTCCACCCACCATAATGCTGGATGCTGTTGTATAAGTGAAATATTCTTGAGTACGGCGTAAAACACCAGTCAAATAAATAAAATAAATAAATAAATACAGCTGTATCAACTAAGTTGTGTATCAGTCATTTATATTTTTGGTTGATATTTAACGCTTTACTCAGGGATGGTTGACATCTCTGACAATTGTCAAGTTAGTGCCTGGAGAAAGCCATAGTGATCACACTAAACCATCACTCTTCATCAGGTGCCTGAGAAAGCCATAGTCCTTACACTAAACCATCACTCTTCATCAGGTGCCTGAGAAAGCCATAGTCCTTACACTAAACCATCACTCTTCATCAGGTGCCTAAGAAAGCCATAGTCCTTACACTAAACCATCACTCTTCATCAGGTGCCTGAGAAAGCCATAGCCCTCACACTAAACCATCACTCTTCATCAGGTGCCTGAGAAAGCCATAGTCCTCACACTAAACCATCACTCTTCATCAGGTGCCTGAGAAAGCCATAGTCCTTACACTAAAGCATCACTCTTCATCTGGTGCCTGAGAAAGCCATAGTCCTTACACTAAACCATCACTCTTCATCTGGTGCCTAAGAAAGCCATAGTCCTTACACTAAACCATCACTCTTGCTTCATCAGGAGCCTGAGAAAGCCATAGTCCTTACACTAGACCATCACTCTTCATCAGGTGCCCGAGAAAGCCATAGTGCTCACACTAAACCATCACTCTTCATCAGGTGCCTGAGAAAGCCATAGTCCTCACACTAAACCATCACTCTTCATCAGGTACATGAGAAAGCCATAGTGCTCACACTAAACCATCACTCTTCATCAGGTGCCCGAGAAAGCCATAGTGCTCACACTAAACCATCACTCTTCATCAGGTGCCTGAGAAAGCCATAGTCCTTACACTAAACCATCACTCTTCATCAGGTGCCTTGAGAAAGCCATAGTGCTCACACTAAACCATCACTCTTCATCAGGTGCCTGAGAAAGCCATAGTCCTTACACTAAACCATCACTCTTCATCTGGTGCCTTGAGAAAGCCATAGTGCTCACACTAAACCATCACTCTTCATCAGGTGCCTGAGAAAGCCATAGTCCTTACACTAAACCATCACTCTTCATCAGGTACATGAGAAAGCCATAGTCCTTACACTAAACCATCACTCTTAATCAGGTACATGAGAAAGCCATAGTGCTCACACTAAACCATCACTCTTCATCAGGTGCCTGAGAAAGCCATAGTCCTTACACTAAACCATCACTCTTAATCAGGTACATGAGAAAGCCATAGTCCTTACACTAAACCATCACTCTTAATCAGGTACATGAGAAAGCCATAGTGCTCACACTAAACCATCACTCTTCATCTGGTGCCTTGAGAAAGCCATAGTGCTCACACTAAACCATCACTCTTCATCTGGTGCCTAAGAAAGCCATAGTCCTTACACTAAACCATCACTCCTCATCAGGTGCCTGAGAAAGCCATAGTCCTTACACTAAACCATCACTCTTCATCTGGTGCCTAAGAAAGCCATAGTCCTTACACTAAACCATCACTCTTCATCTGGTGCCTTGAGAAAGCCATAGTGCTCACACTAAACCATCACTCTTCATCTGGTGCCTAAGAAAGCCATAGTCCTTACACTAAACCATCACTCTTCATCAGGTACATGAGAAAGCCATAGTCCTTACACTAAACCATCACTCCTCATCAGGTACATGAGAAAGCCATAGTGCTCACACTAAACCATCACTCTTAATCAGGTACATGAGAAAGCCATAGTCCTCACACTAAACCATCACTCTTCATCTGGTGCCTAAGAAAGCCATAGTCCTTACACTAAACCATCACTCTTCATCAGGTACATGAGAAAGCCATAGTGCTCACACTAAACCATCACTCTTCATCTGGTGCCTTGAGAAAGCCATAGTGCTCACACTAAACCATCACTCTTCATCTGGTGCCTAAGAAAGCCATAGTCCTTACACTAAACCATCACTCTTCATCAGGTACATGAGAAAGCCATAGTCCTTACACTAAACCATCACTCCTCATCAGGTACATGAGAAAGCCATAGTGCTCACACTAAACCATCACTCTTAATCAGGTACATGAGAAAGCCATAGTCCTCACACTAAACCATCACTCTTCATCAGGTACATGAGAAAGCCATAGTGCTCACACTAAACCATCACTCTTAATCAGGTGCCTGAGAAAGCCATAGTCCTCACACTAAACCATCACTCTTCATCAGGTACATGAGAAAGCCATAGTGCTCACACTAAACCATCACTCTTCATCAGGTGTCTGAGAAAGCCATAGTCCTTACACTAAACCATCACTCCTCATCAGGTACATGAGAAAGCCATAGTGCTCACACTAAACCATCACTCTTAATCAGGTACATGAGAAAGCCATAGTGCTCACACTAAACCATCACTCTTAATCAGGTACATGAGAAAGCCATAGTCCTTACACTAAACCATCACTCTTCATCAGGTGCCTGAGAAAGCCATAGTCCTTACACTAAACCATCACTCTTCATCAGGTGCCTTGAGAAAGCCATAGTTCTTACACTAAACCATCACTCTTCATCAGGTGCCTGAGAAAGCCATAGTGCTCACACTAAACCATCACTCTTCATCAGGTACATGAGAAAGCCATAGTGCTCACACTAAACCATCACTCTTCATCAGGTGTCTGAGAAAGCCATAGTCCTTACACTAAAGCATCACTCTTCATCAGGTACATGAGAAAGCCATAGTCCTCACACTAAACCATCACTCTTCATCAGGTACATGAGAAAGCCATAGTGCTCACACTAAACCATCACTCTTCATCAGGTGTCTGAGAAAGCCATAGTCCTTTCACTAAAGCATCACTCTTCATCAGGTACATGAGAAAGCCATAGTCATTCATACATTCAATTAAAACTCGCCACAGTATGGTTGCAGTAATGCTGAAGTGAAGTTAGGTCCTGTCATTCGTTCAGCTGAACACGGTGACTGATCCAGGACAAGATGATTTGAACCTGGGACCTCATGGGTTTGCAGAGAAAACAATACATGTACATGACTTCAGTGCGACTGAATTGTGTAACCACGGTAATATAATGTGTACACAATTAGGTTAAATGTAATATGGTAGTGATATATCTATACTCACCACGTATCAATTTTGTTTTCTTTTCAGATTTTAGGGGTCAAGCATGTAGATGATGACCAGCCTGCCAAGTTTTCATCAGAAGTTATTTTCTATGTTGATAAATATGAAATCGTCTGAAGGCTATGTTTAATAATGATCTGTTTAAAAAAATCTATCAGAGAAATGCAAATGAAGGGAATATATGATGTGGGTTGGTTCATTTGTAATTTATCTATTGAAGACAAGGCTGACTGGCCTCTGTGCCTGTCTAGAGCTGACCTACTCTTCAGTCTGCTGTCCAGCAGCTTAGAATGGGAGCGTAAATTATCCAGCCCAGCAGTGAAATCGTCATACAGATGCTTTATTTAATATGTACATGAAGACTCTCCTGCAGGGGGCATTATACCAGTCATTCTGTTCTGATTCAATGATACAACTAGTCTATGCAAATATTGTCGCTAGAGGTCTTTAGGCTGGACTCCCAACCAGAGTTATCTGCCCCTAGCTCAGCTACCTAATTGCCTTGTCCCAAACTTGGGGTTTCATTCTGTAATCATAACACAGAAACTGGAGTCGAGCGATGCATGCATTAGCCTGGTTACCTGTGTTACCTGGTTAGCTGTGTCAAGTTAAAACATCAGGAATCCATTTTATTAAAATATTAAAACACCTTAAAGGGTAGAACTTAATTAAGAAATCATAAAATTGTGTTGAAGTTCTCTCATAGGTCATGGAATTTAATTCTTAAAAGAAATCTTTGAAAATATTGAAGTTTTACTAATTAGGTCAAAGTAGCCTCTAAGTTTATGTAGCAGATTTTCCCAGGTGTTAGGCTAAAGCTTTGAGAAATAGGAATACACCCAGGGGCAGATTCTGGTAATAGTGATCTGTTCGCAAATGTTAGCATGTTAAGTGTTGAAAAACGAATCTTAAGTAGGCAAGAATTATTAAGAGACTTTATTCCACGAGGTCAAGAATATAAAGCTGTTAAGAATGGTGCATCACGTGTCAGTAGATAGGGCAAGAAAAAGTCTGCATGCTGTACATAGACAAATCTGTCACCCATCAACATTGTACAGAAAGGGCAGTGAAAGACAGAGAGGATGTCAGAGTTGTGTAAAATACCCCTTCAGAATTGGACTTTTATATTTATGACTTGTAAATATGACATTGAAATTTCTATAGTAAGATATTTTGTTGCGGTCATCCTGTTGAAGGATTTGTAGTAGCTCCATTCGTGTACAGCACACAGTAAAGCATCCTGTAACTGTACTGTTCATACAGCAAGTGCCCCCTTCATCGATATGTATTATACAGGTATACATCGTTCTCATTTAAATGTTGCTGTCAGTTGGCGATCATAGTGCTGGGAACAAGTTCATACTAGGATATGATGTGGGTAAAGAAAATGTTTATCCAGCTAACACACATAAATAAACCAGTGTTATCTGGGGGTTATCGGCTAGCCTCACAAATCTGATTACCACACCTGACATTCAGCAGATTTGTGTGGTATGTATAATTCCTGTTATCTGGGCGTTATCGACTACCCTCACAAACCAGGTTACAACACCTGACATTGAGAGGAAAGTATTTTGTTCATTGAGCTTTACTGCCAAAAATCACTTTGGTCAGTGTATGTATACATATGAAATATATAAAGTGTTAGACAAAACATACCCTGGTTTGTGTATTTATTAATTTATGTATATTTTTGTACGCACACACACACCATTTTGTTTCACACACCATCCCGAAAGGTGGTGTTGTCATTGATAGATGCTAACCAGTTTTTTGGTCAATACTTTTGATGACGGAGATTGAATGATGAATTTTAGACAAAACAGGATCCACACGTGATGGTTGGTTGGTCAGTTCTTTGGCGCATTTCCCCCCTCCCAAATCAGCACAGCGGTAATGTGTGTAAAGCTAGATCGTGAATACATTACAATGCTGGTGTAAAACTGCTATCCACTCTACGAGCACCCACACACGAGATTCACAGGACAGGGACAAATGGTAGAAGGCTTGGGACTCCAGTGTTCCAGAGGAGAGATCCTCTCGTTGACATTCACCAGTATGCAATCCAAGCTTGTCTCGTGGTTGAAACCACAATGTGAGGTATTGCTTTACACCGGGCACACCCGTTTGCTTCACTTCAAGTGGCGACCGGTATTGCAAGGGAAAACGTTTGGAGTAAGGCGTGAAACAAGCGAATGACTTCAGAAAATCGACCACTCAAATTGTAAGCTGAAAATAATTTTGTAAAACAACCCAAAATATAGATGTTGGTGTAATGATTTTCCGTCGTTCTCAAGGAAACCATGAACGCCAAGATCAATCGGATTAGTCCCCGATTAGTATGTATGTGTAAGTTCATTGACTTAGTTGTAAATGAAGGACCATACAAGAGGAGGAACCGGTTTGTGGCTAAGATCCCAGAATTAGATAGGGAACCTACCCCGCCGGAAGTAATTCGGGAATGTGCTGTATGGCCTTACACTGGGGCTTAGATATGTCGCTGGCTTTTTCCATGACATTAAATTGGTAACGCATTTTACTCATTCGTTTATTTATTTGATCGGATGTTTACGTCAAAGGCCAACTGAAGAATATTTCACGCACGACGGCGGACAGCATTATGGTGAGAAGATGCCGAGCGGATCTCGGGTGACACCACGGACATCTGCTGTTGCTGACAGACCTTCCAAAGTACGACCAGAGAGGTCAGCATGAGCTGGACTTAAACTCGCAGCGATAAAAAAAATATATATATAAAACTTCGCTGAAATTGTACTATCACAGGGTACAATCAGCGGTGAAGATTTTATCCATCTGTTGCGTAGGTTTAAGACTTAAATTTGGATTACAATTTTAAGATAAAAGCCACAATCACTTTCTGAAGCCGTCGGAACAACCTGGTGTAGTTGCCGCAATTGGCGTGCATGACTGGAGTAGGTCTATACGAGAAAACCAGGACTAGACTATTTATAGCATCGCAAGAACACGACACGACTCACTTTGATTCCAATAAAAAACAAATAGACGCCTTCTGATTAGGATAAAACATGTACAACTCAATTTTCTAAGCAAATAAGAGAAACAATTTCAAAATTTAGCACAGAGACACATCTTAGTTGATAGTACATACAACTATGTACATAAATTGGCAACAAGAAAACGTTTGTAGGTGGTGCGCATCAACGCCACATTCAAACGGTGGTCTATTCGTAGAAACTTTACACATGTTAGCCTGGATACATAGTGACCTTGATTGGACCGAAGCCGATGAAAGATCCAATAAACATTACCATATAAAAAGTTCTCACGCCAATTTTACTACTGACAAAATCACATTCTCTTTATAGACATGCTTACGTGAATATATTGTCTCTAAATCTCTGACTCACACAAATCATTTAACACCAGTACGTAGATGTAATTCCAAACATATCTGATCCCACGCATTCAGTAACGTGAAGATGTTCCGCATACTGGCTGTCAGTCGGCTTCCTGTGTCATGTGCATCCCTCGTCTCCCAACGGACCTGTTGCTGTATGCCGGGTGATCGTCACACAGACTTAGGCCAGCGTTAATCACAGACGGTCCACCGGCATTCACGCCAGGTACCTCTTGCTGTATGCCGGGTGATCGTCACACAAACTTAGGCCAGCGTTAATCACAGACAGTCCACCTGCATTCACGCCAGGCACCTCTTACTGTAGGCCGGGTGATCGTCACACAGACTTAGGCCAGTGTTAATCACAGACAGTCCACCGGCATTCACGCCAGGCACCTCTTGCTGTATGCCGGGTGATCGTCACACAGACTTAGGCCAGCGTTAATCACAGACAGTCCACCGGCATTCACGCCAGGCACCTCTTACTGTATGCCGGGTGATCGTCACACAGACTTCAGCCAGCGTTAATCACAGACAGTCCACCGGCATTCACGCCAGGCACCTCTTACTGTATGCCGGGTGACCGTCACACAGACTTAGGCCAGCGTTAATCACAGACAGTCCACCGGCATTCACACCAGGCACCTGTTAATGTATGCCGGGTGACCGTCACACAGACTTAGGCCAGCGTTAATCACAGACAGTCCACCGGCATTCACACCAGGCACCTGTTAATGTATGCCGGGTGACCGTCACACAGACTTAGGCCAGCGTTAATCACAGACAGTCCACCGGCATTCACGCCAGGCACCTCTTACTGTATGCCGGGTGATCGTCACACAGACTTAGGCCAGCGTTAATCACAGACAGTCCACCGGCATTCACACCAGGCACCTGTTAATGTATGCCGGGTGACCGTCACACAGACTTAGGCCAGCGTTAATCACAGACAGTCCACCGGCATTCACGCCAGGCACCTCTTACTGTATGCCGGGTGATCGTCACACAGACTTAGGCCAGCGTTAATCACAGACAGTCCACCGGCATTCACGCCAGGCACCTCTTACTGTATGCCGGGTGATCGTCACACAAACTTAGGCCAGCGTTAATCACAGACAGTCCACCGGCATACGCCAGGCACCTCTTGCTGTATGCCGGGTGATCGTCACACAGACTTAGGCCAGCGTTAATCACAGACAGTCCACCGGCATTCACGCCAGGCACCTCTTGCTGTATGCCGGGTGATCGTCACACAGACTTAGGCCAGCGTTAATCACAGACAGTCCACGGGCATACGCCAGGCACCTCTTACTGTATGCCGGGTGAACGTCACACAGACTTAGGCCAGCGTTAATCACAGACAGTCCACCGGCATTCACGCCAGGCACCTCTTACTGTATGCCGGGTGATCGCCACACAGACTTAGACCAGCGTTAATCACAGACAGTCCACCGGCATTCACGCCAGGCACCTCTTACTGTCTGCCGGGTGATCGTCACACAAACTTAAGCCAGCGTTAATCACAGACAGTCCACCGTCATTCATGCCGGGCACCTGTTACTGTATGCCGGGTGATTGTTACCCAGACTTAGGCCAGCGTTAATCACAGTAACAGTCCGCCATCAATGACGCCGGGCACCTGCAGTTCTGTGTGCCAATCCATCTTAACACAAATTTAGGCCTACGTTAATCACAGGTAGCCCGCCGTCATTCATGCCAGGCGCCTGTTTCTGTATGCCGGGTGATCGTTACACAAATTTAGGCGCACCTTAATCACAGGTAGTCCGTCGTAACTCGCATCCGTAACTGTAAATGCATGCACCACGCTCCCTTCTCTCCAAATCTGGAAAGCAGAGAGATAAACCACACATGAAAATGAAACTGACAAATACTGAACCTCGCAGAGAAACATTTTTAGCCTTTGTTTATGATGAATTAATTCTAGGACGGTGTATAGATGTAAGCGGTATTTTCGACAACTGTATAATCATTACCTTCGGGTAAGGATGGTTTGTATGAATGTTACAAACACACGACATAATTAGCCCACACGACATAATTAGCCCACACGACATAATTAACCAACACGGCATAGTTAGCCAACACGACATAATTAACCAACACGACATAATTAGCCAACACGACATAATTAGCCAACAAGACATAATAAACCAACACGACATAGTCAACCAACACGACATAATTAACCAACACGACATAATTAACCAACACGACATAATTAGCCAACATGACATAATTAACCAACACGACATAATTAGCCAATACGACATAATTAACCCACACGACATAATTAACCCACACGACATAATTAGCCAACACGACATAATTAGCCCACACGACATAATTAGCCAACACGACATAATTAGCCCACACGACATAATTAGCCAACACGACATAATTAACCAACACGACATAATTAGCCCACATGACATAATTAACCAACACGACATAATTAGCCCACACGACATAATTAACCAACACGACATAATTAGCCAACATGCATACAACTTAGATACCAGAAGTCACAAAGGCTCATAAGATACACTCACCTCGATTATTTCTCAGCGCACTCTTCTTTGATCTTTGTCAGCTGGCGGGAAATTTATATTAAATGCATGGATTCTTTTATAATACTGAAGCCAATGACAGTCCATCATAGAAATATACAAAAAGACCAATGATAATGGGTCTGTACATATGTCTTTTTTAAAATAGAATATAGATGCTGAAGTTCCCATGGAAACACATAATGCTGTGAGATTTGGCACGTGATGAGACTCTAGGATGACAAGATTGATGGCTTGATGGCGTGTCACGCCTTCACTCCTGAAACAAACAAAAGTTTTTGAATCTACGATTGAAACTGAAAGAACTGCATAATGAATTTATTTACTGTTTTATTTGGAGAAACCCACGACCATCCTCTGGATGCTGGAAAACCTTTCCCATGCACGTACATATACCACCATGAGCTGGACTTGAACTCACTGAACTCACAGCGATCGCAGTGGCGCATGTGACCAACCGGTCACGTAGACCCCCAGTTTATTTTGAGAAGAAGAGTGCTAATCATTACAACAATTATACAGTTTGGCAGCAGTGTACGACATGGTCACAGAAGACAAGCAGGATGTGATGTCGTCACACCACAGGTTTGCTGTAAAACCGCATGCTGAAAAAAGCGCTTCACGAGGACATCTTCTTAGAGAGAATAAAAGTCCCACGAGAATTAAATTAAGCTGACTAAATCCACACAATGACAATTACTAACACTGTACGGGACATGTTATTCACCACGGCTAACATCTGAGTTACCATGGCTAACATGAGAAGTGGACGAACGTGGCGCTCAACGTTTTACAATCCAAATTCTTCACCTTATAAGCCAACAAGAACATAAATTATAGATAAATGCAACGTGCAAAGTGGACACGTCATAGCAAACTCTTCCATCAATATGCACCAATCTACAGCAATATTATTTATAATCTGTGGCTCCAAAGCCCTTGGAGATACACCCTGGACAAAGTTTGGATTGGCTGACGAACCATTGGGTACGCGATCACACCAACGGTCAAACCAGCGACTATATGCACTGCCGAAATATTTTTAGGAATAATAATAATATACTGCCAGTTGTCACGTTAATACAGTAAAAGTAGAACATTTTACCAAGAATACTACTCAATTTTACTCCTGAGTGTCAAATACCACTGCCTGATAACTAACCTTGGTATTGCACCAAGTACTTCCTGTCCTCCATGCGAGTACATCTTCTGTAGATTATCACAGACAGTAATGAGATGAGTAGTACCAGGATCATGGAACCCAGTACGGTGCCCACGATCATCCCGTAACGAAGAGCTGGTAACAAACAAGACAGGTCTGTCAACTACAGCGAAGGACAAGACATAGCTGTTAGCTACAGAAGGCAAGACATAAATGTCAGCTACAGAAGACAAGACATAGCTGTCAGCTACAGGGGACAAGACATAGCTGTCAGCTACAGGGGACAAGACATAGCTGTCAGCTACAGGGGACAAGACATAGCTGTCAGCTACAGGGTACAAAACATAGCTGCCATCTTTTACGTCAGCAATCAAAGATGACACTTCTGTGGTAGCCGCACTTTAGTGAAACACCTGGATATTCCATGCTCCTGTTGTAAAAAGAGGCCTATAAATAAGCCTATTCATGTTAACGCATAAGCACATGAAGCATCAGTGGTTTGACTGGGCATCCATGCACAATAATGAGCATATGCTATCAGATCTTCGTTGAGATAACATTTTTCAGAATGTAAACATTAGGCTATATTGTCAGCAAGACTGTTGAGACATTTGGTAGATTATCATCTTGGCGAAGACAACTTCATATTATGGTTATCTAGAACTGTCCAGTGTATTTTTGCCTTGGAGCTGAGAATGCAGACGTTCACTGTCTGTGTAACATCTCAGTCCATGCTGGGTAAACACCGGCCAAGGTCACTGGTCAAGGTTACGGGATGCCGACAACAAAATGATAGGACCATTCATCATTCAACACACCACACTCACCCGGATTAGTGAATCCAGATTCATTTTCCAGTCTCCTCGTGTTGGAAAACATTTTCTCTGCAAGAAAAGTGAATGTCATTATATATTACATATACACACATATATACATTATATATTTTCATACACATATATCGTCGTTATATGACTGAACAATTGCTAAGTAGTGCGACGTTAAACCCCAGGCATGCATACATACATGCATACATGCATACATGTATACATACATACATATATGCATGTATAGGGCCTAACATTTCAAGCGAGATATGTTTTTGTCGAAAAGAAATTTTGAAGAGAAATGGGCTTACAAACGCATATCCATTTTATTTATTTATTACTTTTTTTGCTAAACTAAAGACATTCTCTCAAGAGAAGGAACATTGTTTGGCGGTAACAGTTATACAGGGATTCCTTAAAGGAATTTTTAAAGTGATTTGCCTGTACTGGTCCAGAAATTTTGGTTTATGTCATTAAAATAATCAAATGAAATATGGTCTCACCTTTTACAATTATGCGCACAGTTTTTGTTTCTGTTTGTTTTTTCCCCCGAATGAAGTTTGTTGCCACACACACGTAAGAGGCACTGTGGTTGCTGGTTACGTTTGTCAGGAGTAAGTCGGGTTGTTCTGCTAGGACATTCAGGCCGCTGCCTTTGGTGTGACCTTGTAACGGGAGGTAACTCCAGCTGAATATGGGCTCGGGGTTCCCGCGTGACTGGCATGTGAGCCGAACAGAGTCACCTTGCCGAACAAGAATCTCCTCGGCTGTTTCTTTGAACTTCTCATTTACCTTCACACCTACCTCGGTGTCTGTCACGGAGTCTGCGGAAGGGACCATTGTTAAGGCAGTCATGACAGGGAAGATACAATACACCATGTTTATGTCTTAATATTTGGCACAGAGTGACGTGGTCTTATAACTTCTTCAAATTGTCCGTCCGAAACTTAGTTATAGCATAACTTCCACATTCCGTAAAATATTTATAAAAAGGGCCTACACCAGCGCAAGAAGCCATGTGATGGAAATAGTCAATGCGAGTAAACTACTGTATACATGTAATTAGGGTACCCAAGATGTGGCGTGACAAAAACAGATAATGCCAGATTTCTAAGAAGGTCTACGTGCAGTGTCCTATGAGCAAGTGAGCAAAACTGCATGAAAAGTGAAACCCGGTGTTTACGTAGTCTGAACTACAGCGGGAAGACTATGAAGATTTTTTCTGTAATGTGTAATATTGACTGTCCAGGTTATGCCAACTAGATTAAAAGGCCATCACTTCATGCAGACAAGACTCCATATTTTAACACACCATGTGGTCAAGTACAGGGCTGGTACTGGTGGACTACTTACACTGGACATCGAGCACCCGCTCATCGGACACCTCCACCGTCTCCTTGCCCGTCTGCTGCTGGACCACACATTTCACTCTCTGGTCCGCTCGGGTGATCATGATAGCCAGGGTGCTGTGTCCCCGAGGAGAACAGCTACCCGTGCTCCGATCCAGACTAGAGATGCCCGACATTTCCACCTCCTCGACGAAATCCCGGTGGGTGGACTTGTACACGAACCACTTGAAGCTGCTCTCTGGCCTGCCCATGCCACCTGTGCAGGTGAATGTGACGGGGTAGTTCTCCACCAGGATGTACGGACTCTGCTCCAGGGACGGGGACGACGGCTCCTCTAGAGAGGACAGTGATGAGCGGTGGTATGAGCAATACACAAGCACTTTGAACAACATCGGCCATTGCACAGGTTTACGGAGAGAACCTAATGTGATAAACTGCATACAACTGATCTCGTGCACACGTCATTTGTCACTTTACCCAATGAAGTTCTCTCCGAAAGCTTGTGACTATGTGATAATACTATTCACACTAGTTTTATCCCCTTATTCATTACTTTCAAAAGTTAACGTCAAACCAAGCTATAACTATATGTGACTGGCTTCTGAACAACTCGGAGTTTTCTTTCACTTGTTGACAAATAAATAATACCAGACATCAGGTGCAAATCAATTTACTATAGAACATATCTGGTGTACTCCTTGCAGTCCATGTGCCGGTCTCAATCGCTCGCTTTACATCACTGCCACCACCAGGCATGCTTAGCCATTGAGCCTGTGCGGCGCTCGTAGTCTTCTTGCCACTTCGCCCCATCACTAGGGTCCTCGCGCTCAACTATTTAATCAACATTCATCAATAAAATTGTTTCAGGTATTGGTTAGAATAATGTTGGTACACACTTTAGATGAAAAGAATGCATGTGTATTAAATATCCTTAGCAACAAAGGTTGGGACAGAGTATTTATGTTCTGACATCACTGTGACCCCAGTGACCTCGGCGTTGTTCAGCGCGCTGTGAATGGTATGTTTATTGTTGTTTATGGTTGGTCCGGCATTTGTGTGAGAACCGCACAGCGGCGCAACATTAAAATCCATATCGCTGGCCAGAGACTTCCCTTTGCAGCTGTGTCAAACAGCTGTTCCCTTCAACAAACCTTCCCCTAACAACCGTTTCCTTAAACAAACCTTCCCCTAAACAGCCGTTTCCTTAAACAAACCTTCCCCTAAACAACCGTTTTCTTAAGCAAAAATTCCCCTAAACAAGCGTTCCCTTAAACAAGCCTTCGCCTAAACAAGCGTTCCCTTAAACAGATCTTCACCCAAACACTTGTTCCCTGAAACAAACCTTCCCCCAACAACCGCTTCCTTAAAAAAACCTTTCATAAACAACCGTTCCCTTAAACAAATCTTCCCCTAAAATCGTCCCCTAAACCAAATCTTCATCTTTACAACAGCTCCCTTAAATAAACCTTCCCCAAACAACAGTTCCCTTAAGCAAACCTTTCCCTCAACAACCGTTCCCTTAAACAAATTTTCCTCTAAACAACCGTTCCCTTAAACATATCTTCCCCTAAACAACCGTTCCCTCAAACAAGTCTTTCCAAACAACAATTCCCTTAAATTAACCTTCCCCTATACAACCGTTCCCTTACACAAACCTTCCCCCCCAAAACAACAGCTCCCTTAAATAAACCTCCCCTTAAAAAACCGTTCCCTTAAACAAACCTCCCTAAAAAAAAAAAATAAAAAAAAAACGCTCCCTTACACAAACCGTCTCCTAATTAACCGTTCTCTTAAACAAACCTTCCGCTAAACAACTATTCTCTTAAATAATCCTTCCCCTAAACAGTTCTCTTAAACAAACCATTCCCTTAAACCACCGTTAACTGCCTTTAAATGTATACACTGGTATTGGTGCGAGAAAGAGCAATATGCTCCCTCCATGAAAGAATTACCTGCCTCACTATTCAGATGAACCTTCATCTTAAGTCTCATGGGGGTGAGTCCTCCTCCCTCCACACCACACCATACACCTGTACCTCACACTCATACACGTTGGCACGCTATCTTACTGTTCAGGTGAACCTTGATCTTTGGCCTCTTTGGGGTGAGTCCCCCATACACCTATACCTCACACTCATACACGTTGGCACGCTATCTTACCGTTCAGGTGAACCTTGATCTTTAGCCTCTTTGGGGTGAGTCCCCCATACACCAGTACCTCACACTCATACACGTCGGCACGCTATCTTACCATTCAGGTGAACCTTGATCTTTGGCCTCTTTGGGGTGAGTCCCCCATACACCTGTACCTCACACTCATACGTGCCCTCATCGTCACACTCAGCCGGGAAGATGGACATCTGGACGGATATGAAGTCTCCCTTGCTCTCGATGCTAACGTTAGCCTTGTTCATTAGGTACTTGTCCACGAGGGTAGGGGGTAAACTAACAAAATCCTTGTTAGGGATTTGAGCTATAAGGGTGGAGGTGGCCTCGTAGGACCGTTGGCGGTGTACATTGACACCTAAGATGATCTCTTTGCCAGTGGATCGGTACAGGCACTCCACGACTATCGGCTCTTTACCCACCATGGCCGCCTGGGGAGATGGTGCGCGCACCAGGACTGCGCCCTCACAATGGGACACTACAACAGAGGAGGATAGAGGGTCAGGTGAGGTTGTCACGTGATGTGGTCAGTTGTGTGCGACATATCTCTGGCATGAAGATATTCAAGCACAATTGTGTGTGACATGTCTGCTGTGAGATGAAGATACTCAGCACAATTATGCGTGACATCAAGATATTCCAGTTCAACTGTGAGTGACATGCCTGTTTTGACTATACGATACCCAAGCACATTTGTGTGTGACATGTCTGTTGTAACATTAAGATATTCAAGCACAGCTGTGTGTGACATATCTGCTGGGACATAAGTAGTTACGGTACATGGTTACTCAGGGATAGGATATGGAAATATATGGTGTCAGTAATCCTCATATTATCCGAGCCCAGTATGAATTTTACTGACACCATATATTATCGTATCTTGTCACTGAGAAAACATGTAACAAATTTAGTGAGGACTCTTATAACTGCAGATGTGTACAAGGTTCCCGTGTCAAAGATTATGTTGAACGTGTTCTGTGGTAAAACCGTCTAAGTGAGAACGCTTATAACTACAGATGTACACAAGGTTACCGTGTCTGAATGCTGATCGTGTGCCGAGCCACGACATTCTCCAGTAAGTAATACACAGTACTGTACATCTCAGAAGAATATACGCGGCTGTGTATACAATTCAGTTCCTGACTCACAACTAGGTCTATGTGACAGACGCATGTTTAATAGTAGGCTATGTTATGAAATCGGTTCTCGCATTTGTTTCCGTGCTCATGCTGCCGTGCGTAATACACACACGCATATTAGGAGATAATTAGGAAGAGGAATAATTAGGAGAGTATAACGACTAATTAACAGGCGTGAGAAAAATATTACACACAAATACAAAACTAAATGTATGGTTGAACACCAACCATGTTTCTTATTATTTGAAATGTTATGGCCTCCGGGCTAAACGCTGTAACCAGTTGGACTAGATCTACATGTAATTCGTGACCCAGCACCACCATACCCTCAGCTTGTGAGGAAATATGACTTTTGTCTACCAAAAATCCATTGCTGTCGATGGGAATTATGACGTTGATATTTAATTTACCTAATACGTATTACTACAAGCTTATAACTACGGTTGAGCCTCTGTGGAGCGGACTAACGTTTGATTCGTGTATTCCCTGCAAACCAGAATCGTCCGTGTAATATCTATAAACCATTTATGACCGACCAATTTGCCGGGGACTAGATTACAGGCTGGGCGGAATACGCTGGGGTTCCTTGAGCGGCTTATACGGGACAATCCGTGGGTAAAACAGCCCAATCTGTACTCCATCTGACACATACCACTATGACGGCTTCATCAAAAACTGTGTTTGTTTATCTTCAGAACTGAGAGCCGAGGAAAAAGTCAATTCTAAGCAAATCCGCCAGATCAGCCAGTAAACACATTTCAGTTTTCTCCGTCTTTATTTTGGCCTCTTGCCGTCATCTTATTCTCAAGCTCAATTTGTTCCCTCCGCAGATCTAAGGCGGGTTATCATTGATTTACCAAAAGTAATTCTCTTATCGTCCAGCCAGGAAATTCTCCGATTTCCTATTTACAAGCCGCAGTGGAATTTTTTTTGCCTGAAAATGGACAACATCAAAGCCGTTTGATTTGATCCACTTGGTGAGGTCATTACAGCCATCTATGTGGCTGGAACTCTTGTTCAGGATAAGTCTGGTAGACTCTCCATCATTGTCTCCTCTACATAGTACCACGTCACCTCACATAGCATGTCGCCTCCTGACAAGCACAGAGAACCCGCCCTCGCTCCATGTAGATCTGACATCATCAATGTCCAAGGTTTGTTCATTGACCTCTTTAAGCGAGACCCACATCCGTGTGACTGGTTAACCTTCAGAGGTCACCTTACAGGTCTCAGATCTGGAAGTCTCCAGATCCTAACTGAAGGCGATATGCGGAGTGGACGTTGTATTTACCAGCTTGTATTCTACATATCTACACGTGACAAGACCGAAGAGTGGACTTTGTCTCTACGAGCTTGTATTCTACATATCTACACGTGACAAGACCGAAGAGTGGACTTTGTCTTTACGAGCTTGTATTCTACATATCTACACGTGACAAGACCGACGAGTGGACTTTGTCTTTACACTTTATTCTCACACTAAGCTATACCTCGACCCATCTTCCACACAGAACACCTTATACCGTGCTGCCCGTCTTCACTGCTTACGTCATATCCTCACACGGTACGCATCCTGTCATGAAAGCGCCACACATCTCACCTTCCTGTCACTATCCAATAAAGAGCTGAATATTGATGAAGAAGCTGCAAACCTGTCGCAGTAAAAACTCAATCCGCAAACAGACAAGATCCACTTCCTATTACAACTTGATTTCCTGCCTTGTGAAAAAATGGCAGCAATCAGATAGGAAATGTTTCGATTGATCGGGTAGTTGCTGCCTGTCATATTTGCCTGTGGCCCGTGGGTCAAGTACCGACCCCTGGAGATACGGGTCTGACCAACCCCGATGTTTGTCAGGGGGTCGGAGACAGGCTGGCTTCGCCCTTATGACTGCCACTGCTGAATTGCCATCCTCATCTGCCAAAGATCACCAGGCTATGCAAATCGACAGATTTATTAGATTGCTATCAGACCCTTAGGAGCCAGGAAATGAAACATATGAATTATCATATACCCAGGGACTGGGTACTTGTTGTAGCACACAAAAACGATGATTGTTCAAAAGCATGTTTGAATACGAAAGAAAGACGTATGTAAATGTTGAGAAGGCAAGCTGGTTACGCCAGTGAACATGAAGGTATACACACCAACATGTCCACCAAATAAATCTGTCATGTCGACAAGTCAAATAAAAACGGCTTGCGGATAGCCGATGGTCTTGGCAAGACTACAAACTGAGCTGACACTTCCTGATAGCTGCGGTTCATCCATGACCATTATGGTCCAGATGAGTTTGGGGAGGATAACAATCGAGTGGGAATATTGGATGTGGCCGTATCAAAGCTAACAATCTAACAGGGAGTGTAAACTGTCACCCTGGGGTGGCGCTCAGACCCATCACTCCCGGTTCCGATCTACCCTAACTGATCTTCAACACTAGACCTTTAACACAGACCTATGGCAGCAGAGCACCTCCCATCTTCAATCCATAGTAATTTGTCCCAACAGCCTGACCTTTGAGTATTGGAAATTCTGGAAATACACCAAAATGTCTGGACGCACCGGTCGCGAAAAGGCAGCTGGAAAGATTTTATCAGGAGACATTAAGGTTTGTAAAATCAAGGCAGCAATTCGCATCGATCGGAGGGAAGTTTTCCTCCGGTTCCCAATCAAAGCTCAGCTCAAACTTCATCGAATTCACGGTAACCGTTAAATTAACAGGTCACGCCAAATTATCTCACTGTCACATAATAATACCGTTATGTTAAAATTGGGAAATTAAATAAGACGACCACCAAGAGCTGTTTAGCCGCCAGCTTTAACGGTAGAGGAGGCAGAGACATACCGCTGGAATCTCCCGTGACGGAAGGTTATCGACAGGGTTTATCTGGGACGCTGGCAAAGCAGTTTATCTCAGTGGATTCGGTTAAAGCTTTCTGATTTACTGCACTGATTGAGCGAGCATAAAAAAGGACATCCCTCACGCTATTTCAGTTTACTTTTTTTCAACATCAAGATAGATTCGTTTGATTCACGTTTAACGATAGCCGACTATAATGAGAAGAGTACGGTAAGAGGAAGAGCTTGAGTATTTCTTCGTGGCACATGTATGAGACTTTTAGTACCGCAGTCTTAGCAAAGTGATTTCTGTTCTAGGTGCCCTCTCTTAAAGAGGACGATATCCCCTGTAAGTACTCAGCGTCCAATTACACGTTGAATGCTAGATAGGATATCTTGTTAACAGACAAACCCACACTCAACAGTCTGATGGATACCACAAGAGGATATACTGGACCTTCATAATGCCAGACTTATCGCTCCTGGTTCCCAAAACCCTGCACAATACCAAGAGTAAGGAATATACTAGGGATGTAGTTAAAAAAGGTAAACCCGCACCCAGCAATTTGAATTAAGGATAACATGAAGGGATATACATGGGATATGGTGATAACACATCCGCACAAGTTCATTATAATCTACACATACATACAGGATATCAAGACAGGATACACAAGGGATATTACACACAGGCACAAACCCAGCTGATTATCCTATAAATTTAGACAACCTGATAGATAAGAAAAGATATACATGGGATCTCATAACAGATAAAAACCAAGTCAGTTGATTGTCTTATAAATATACAGACATCCGGAAGGATAGCAGGCAGGGATACACATGGGAATGTAACGATAACAGACATCCACAAACCCAGTTGATTATCACGACCTCTGTAAATATGCAGACATCATGAAGGATAGCAAGCAGAGATACACATGGGAATGTCACGATAACAGACATCCACAAACCCAGATGATTATCACGACCTCTGTAGATATGCAGACATCATGAAGGATAGCAGGCAGAGATACACATGGGAATGTCATGATAACAGACATCCAGAAACCCAGTTGATTATCATGACCTCTATAGATATGCAGACATGATGAAGGATAGCAGGCAGGGATACACATGGGAATGTCACGATAACAGACATCCGCAAACCCAGCTGATTATCACGACCTCTGTAGATATGCAGACATGATGAAGGATAGCAAGCAGAGATACACATGCAAATGTCACGATAACATACATCCGCAAACCCAGCTGATTATCACGACCTCTGTAGATATGCAGACATGATGAAGGATAGCAGGCAGGGATACACATGGGAATGTCACGATAACATACATCCGCAAACCCAGTTGATTATCACAAACTCTGTAGACATGCAGACATGATGAAGGATAGCAGGCAGGGATACACATGGGAATGTCACGATAACAGACATCCACAAACCCAGATGATTGTCACGGCCTCTGTAGACATGCAGACATGATGAAGGATAGCAGGCAGAGATACACATGGGAATGTCACAATAACAGACATCCACAAACCCAGCTGATTATCATGACCTCTATAGATATGCAGACATGATGAAGGATAGCAGGCAGAGATACACATGGGAATATCATGATAACAGACATACACTAACCCAGCGGATTATCACAACCTCTAAAGATATGCAGACATGATGAAGGATAGCAGGCAGGGATACACATGGGAATGTCATGATAACAGACATACACTAACCCAGCTCATTATCACGACCTCTGTAGATATGCAGACATGATGAAGGATAGCAGGCAGGGATACACATGAGAATGTCACGATAACAGACATCCACAAACCCAGATGATTATCACGGCCTCTGTAGATATGCAGACATGATGAAGGATAGCAGGCAGGGATACACATGGGAATGTCACGATAACAGACATCCACAAACCCAGATGATTGTCACGACCTCTATAGATATGCAGACATGATGAAGGATAGCAGGCAGAGATACACATGAGAATGTCATGATAAAAGACATCCACAAATCCAGCTGATTGTCATGACCTTTACAGATATGCAGATAACCTGAAGTATAGCAGGAAGGAACATGCCGAAATGTGCAAAAGCTTACGCAAGACAAGTGGCTTAGCCTGTGACGTCAGCCTGTGACGTCAGCGACCCTTACCGGCTTATTAAATTATTACGAAATGCAAACACGCATGAAGTGGACAATCAGAATATGTCAATATTTGCTCAAGGGAATCTCCAGTTGATATGCGATCAATGAGAGTCCTTAGAATCTGAGCAATGATAACGGGAGGAGACTGAGATTTTTCTCCTAGTCCTCAGCCTTCCCGCGTGTATAAACACGATCATGATTTTTCGAATAAACATACGATATATCGTTGATCAAACCAAATGCAAATACACACGCCAGCCAATACGGGAGAGTCTGAGGGTGAGAGTGTGAGAGTGGGAGACAGTGAGTCCGACCTGAAGACCACATCCCCAGGGCAGACGGTCCCTAATGCCACAGCACCATCCTCACCATACTGCCTACTTGACAAGAATCTACCACATGTAGGCCTATCTTGGAGGAAACCATATGTAGGCCTATCTCTGAGGAAACCATATGTAGGCCTATCTCTGAGGAAACCATATGTAGACCTATCTCGGAGGAAACAATATGTAGGCTTATCTCGAAGAAAACCATATGTACCGGCACCGCAGAGGCGGAGAGAGATTGGACAGACCTATAAACTATTCGAGCCTCATTACGCATGTAACCAATCTGTGTTAGGCAAATCTTCATACACAACTGTTCCACCACTCCACATAAAAACTAGTTATGAGTCTAACGAAAAAAATGCTGCAATTTGCTGCGATGCGATGCTTGAGTGCAACTATCTGCACATTTACTTTGTGTCAGACTTGTCGAAATAGTCTGACATATCGGTATATAGGCCTACATCGGCGTATGAACGGAACAGTCTGACATATCCGTAAACACATCAGCGTATGAACGGAAGAGTTTAAAAGTATCAGTACATAGGCCTACATCGACGTATGAACGGAATGTGTCTCACATATCAGTATAGACATCGACGTATGAACGGAAAAGTCTGACAAATCAGTATATGGGCCTAATGCGGCGTATGAACAGATAAGTCCGACATATCGGTGAAAACATCGGCGTATGAATGTAAGAGTATGACAAATCAGTATATGGGCCTATATCGGCGTATGAACGGAACATTCTGACATATCAGTATATGGGCCTATATCGGCTTATGAACAGAACTGTCTGACATATGAGTAAAAACATCGGCGTATGAACGGAAGAGTCTGACAAATCAGTATATAGGCCTACACCGGCGTATGAACGGAACAGTCTGACATATCCGTAAACACATCAGCGTATGAACGGAAGAGTCTAAAAATATCAGTACATAGGCCTAGATCGGCGTATGAACGGAAAGTGTCTGACATATCAGTATAGACATCGACGTATGAACGGAAGAGTTTGACAAATCAGTATATGGGCCTACATCAGCGTATGAATGGAACAAACTGACATATCAGTGAAAACATCGGCGTATGAATGAAAGGGTCTGACAAATCAGTATATGGGCCTACATCGGCGTATGAACGAACAATCTGACATATCAGTAAGCACGCCGGTGTATGGACGGAAGAGTCTGACAAATCAGTATATAGGCCTACGTCCTCGTATGAACAGAACAGTCTGACATATGAGTAAAAACATCGGCGTATGAACGGAAGATTCTGACAAATAAGTATATGGGCCTACATCAGCGTATGAACGGAACATTCTGACATATCGGTATATTGGCCTACATCAGAGCAGAACAGTTTGATATATCAGTGAACACATTGGCATGTGGACGGATAGTTTCACATGTGAGCTGTACTTGTGAGTACAGACATCGGCGTATGAACGGAACAGTCCGACATATCAGTATAGACATTGGCGTATGAACGGAACAGTATGACAATACATACATCGGTGCAGAAACAGTATGAACGGAACAATCTGACATATCAGTATAGACATCGGCGTATGAACGGAACAATCTGACATATCAGTATAGACATAGGCGTATGAACTGAACAGTCTAATATATCAGTATAGATATCGGCGTATGAACGGAACATTCTGACATGTCAATATATACATCGATGTATGAACGGAACAGTCTGATATGTCAGAATATACATCGGCGTATGAACTGAACAGTCTGACATATCAGTATAGACAGAGGCGTATGAACGGAACTGTCTAACATATCAGTGTAGACACTGGCGTATGAACGGAATAGTCTGGCATATCAGTATAGACATAGGCGTATGAACGGAACAGTCTGACTTGTCAGTATAGACATAGGCGTATGAACGGAACAGTATGACATATCAGTATAGACATTGGCGTATGAACGGAACAGTCTGACATATCAGTATAGACATCGGCGTGTGAACGGAACAGTCTAATGTATCACTGATGTACTAATGGTGGAAATATGTCAAATCAGATTACATTGATAGACGAATGGTGGATTCCGACTTCTTCCGTACACTAACTACAATCGTACAAAAAGAAAACTCCAGAGATTCACGTTAAACACCGATAAAAACAAAATAGTAAATGATAAGATCGATTTAAACTTTCGCTGTCTTGTTATATTGGTTATAGAAGAGCTGTACAGTGTCTGTCAGAGAAGTGAGAGGGACCTTAAGCTCAAAATGTGTACAGTACGGTAGGTTAAAACCTGAAATCTTCAAACCAGAGACACATACTTTGGCCCTGCCTTAGGGTGTCGTATTATGTACATGTAGGTATTTGTAACTGGATTAGCGGTGACATTTCTCAGGTAGGATAGGGTCCCCCTACCCTCATTCTCACGGCCCAGCACTCTCACCTGTGGATCACTTAACCGGTTTTCACTAGCTTCTAGCTTCCATTCACTTCCGGGCTGTTTATTATGCCTCGCTTCATAACCTATTTCACTTTGTTAATTGACCGGTACAGGCTGTGTTGTGACCCACATAGTTTTTTGGGGGATCCGATGTAAGACAATCCAGGTGAGGTCAACTGAGCTGAGTGTGTACCTTCAGCAGGATTTGTGTACCTGGCAGAACACTGAACAAATCGAACTTTTATCCCGACACTACAGTGTTATCTTCGGCCACACTGGATGCGCCCAGCTCGTTAGCGCTCTGTGCGGTCCGCGCGAACAAATAAACCCTACATGAATACAACACGACAGGCGTCTCCTAGCGGAAATTTATATATATATTTTACGCAGTTACAAGGAAACCAGTTAGGCCAACCGCTTAAAAGTAGAGCCAAGAACACCTGATGAAACTTAGTAACATGAAACTGCACCAAACCAGCTGGGGTTTAATATGACGTCACGGACAGATTACATCACACGCTGTCCGAACGTCCGTATTACGTCAAGGGATTAATGCTCGTCACAGTCTGTGTAACCTTGGCTCTTAAACACATAACTGTGTACACACATCCATCATATATGCCTAATTTTGTAGGTTGCTACAGTGTAGCGAACCTGCGCATTATAAACTGTGCTTCACTGGCTCGTTATGTGTTATCTGTAGATATAGGTAAATAGCTACGTGCCCAGCATTTAAACACGTTCATAAATACTATGGACAGTACAATGCAGCAGGAGGAGGGCACCAAATGCAGAGGAGAGGATACATTCACCTGTGTATAACCGTACATAGCACAGATCACCTGTCATCACACAAACCCTCAGTTATGCTGTTTTTTTCTGTTTCCGCTGAGATGAAGGACAGCTAATGAAAGAGACGATTTGTTGATAGAAATCGTGTAACATGTAGAGGGAAAAAATACACTCTGAGCTATGTTTGGACCGACTACAGGCGTGAAGCTATCTCATACAGGCCTATACAGTACCTCCACCATGCGCCTATGCTGTACCTCCATCATGCGCATATACTGTACCTCCATCATGCGCCTATGCTGTACCTCCATCATGCGGCTATATTGTACCTCCATCATGCGGATATATTGTACCTCCATCATGCGCATATACTGTACCTCCATCATGCGCCTATGCTGTACCTCCATCATGCGCATATACTGTACCTCCATCATGCGCCTATGCTGTACCTCCATCATGCGGCTATATTGTACCTCCATCATGCGGCTATATTGTACCTCCATCATGCGCATATACTGTACCTCCATCATGCGCCTATGCTGTACCTCCATCATGCGCATATACTGTACCTCCACCATGCGCCTATGCTGTACCTCCATCATGCCTATATACTGTACCTCCATCATGCGCCTATGCTGTACCTCCATCATGCGGCTATATTGTACCTCCATCATGCGCATATACTGTACCTCCACCATGCGCCTATGCTGTACCTCCATCATGCGCATATACTGTACCTCCATCATGCGCCTATGCTGTACCTTCACCATGCGGCTATATTGTACCTCCATCATGCGCATATACTGTACTTCCACCATGCGGCTATATTGTACCTCCGTCATGCGTATATACTGTACCTCCATCATGTGCCTATATTGTACCTCCATCATGCGCATATACTGTACCTCCACCATGCGCCTATATTGTATCTCCATCATGCGCATATACTGTACCTCCATTATGCGCTTATATTGTACCTCCATCATGCGCCTATATTGTACCTCCATCATGCGTATATACTGTACCTCCACCATGCGCCTATGCTGTACCTCCACCATGCGGGTATACTGTACCTCCACCATGCGCCTATGCTGCACCTCCATCATGCGGCTATACTGTACCTCCATCATGCGCATATAATGTACTTCCACCATGCGGCTATATTGTACCTCCATCATGCGTATATGCTGTACCTCCATCATGCGCCTATATTGTACCTCCATCATGCGCATATACTGTGCCTCCACCATGCGTCTATATTGTATCTCCATCATGCGCATATACTGTACCTCCATCATGCGCCTATATTGTACCTCCATCATGCACCTATACTGTACCTCCATCATGCACCTATATTGTACATCCATTATGCACCTATATTGTACCTCTATCATGCGCTTATATTGTACCTTAATCATGCACCTATACTGTACTGCCACTATGCACCTATACTGTACCTTCATCGTGCACCTATACTGTATCTCCATCATGCGCCTATACTGTACCTTCATCATGCTATAGGCCTATATTGTACCTCCATCATGCGCCTATACTGTACCTCCATCCTACGCCTATATTGTACCTCCATCATGCACATTTTTTTTTCTTTAACAGACGTTTAGAAGCAGTGATCGAGTGTACACTGACAATGATGTCTTTCTGAAAACTCCACATGTTACTAATGCTCCGGATCGCTTCCTTGAAGCTTTATAGACCTGTCTACCTGACTACTCCGGGTCGCTTCAATGGAGCTTTATAAGCTTGTCTCTCTACCTGACTGCTCTGGATCTCTTCCTTGGAGCTTTATAACCCTGTTTCTCTACCTGACAGCACAGTAGCAAGTCAGTATTTGTGAACATCGATGTTGCTACAAAAACAAAATAAGATTACCACAAGGAGCAAGTGTCACTCCCGAGTACTTCATCTATAGGGGTTAGGAGTGAAAGAGGCCTTTGTTACAAGCAATATCAATGTAACCTGTAATAATATTGACATTCCGCATGGGGTTTAGTTCACCGCCCCTCCTATATGTCCCTGTACGAGCTAGAGAAACCGATCATTAAAACCATATGAGAACATAGCCGGAGACCAGGACGCACTCGTGATCTGTGTGGGAAAGTTCCCTCACGTCATAAATGACAGGGCGATCGACATTCCGCTACATCACAGGACAACATCACAGGGCTATATAAGGATATGGTCATAAAACAGTACTGCATGAGGGCATAATGATATCACGGGACTACATGACGACATGGTCATATAACAGGACAACATCAGGGCATGGCGATAGCAGAGGACTACATCAAGGTATGGCGATGTAACAGGACTACATCAAGGCATGGTGATATCACAGGACAACGTGAGGGGATGGTGGTATCACAGAATAACATGACCACATGGCGACATCACAGGAAAACTTGAGGGGATGGCGATATCACAGGACAACGTGAGGACATGGCGATATCACAGGACAACTTGAGGGGATGGTGGTATCACAGAACAACACGAGCACCTGGCGATATCACAGGACAACTTGAGGGAATGGTGGTATCACAGAACAACATGAGCACATGGCGATATCAAAGGGCAACTTGAGGGGATGGTGGTATCACAGAACAACATGAGGGAATGACGATATAACAGGACAACTTGAGGGGATGGTGGTATCATAGAACAACATGAGGACATGGCGATATCACAGGACAACTTGAGGGGATGGTGGTATTACAGAACAACATGAGGGAATGACGACATCACAGGACAACTTGAGGGAATGGTGGTATCACAGAACAACATGAGGACATGGCGATATCACAGGAAAACTTGAGGGGATGGTGGTATCACAGAACAACATGAGGACATGGCGATATCACAGGACAACTTGAGTGGGTGGTGGTATTACAGAACAACATGAGGGAATGACGATATCACAGGACAACTTGAGGGGATGGTGGTATCACAGAGCAACATGAGGGGATGGTGGTATCACAGGACAACATGAGGACATGGCGATACAAAGTCCGCGGTATTAACATGCCTGCAAGCACGCATCGGAGGCTCCCCTCAGGCCACTAAGGAAATGTCTGCATCGCTTAACAACGTGTGAAAACTTCAAAAACTAAAGTCAGCACGACATGGCTTATTATTATAATCAAGCTAAATATACATAACCAGATCCACCCCGCGAACCTGTAACTGATGGGATATTTATATATAAAAGATATTGTGTTAAAATGCCGCCAGATCACCCACTGTCTGTGTACGACGTCTAAACGATTTAATTCCCCCCCTCCGCTATGTATTATATGAATATAGTGTGTTTCATTACTATATTGACACGTGAAGAAACACGGCCCTTGATTTTGATCCGTTATCTCTGATCGCTTACCCCTAGCCATTTTACTCATGTGTCTTTCTACCTGTATTAGGTCGTCAGGTGGGTGAGGGCATCTCAACTGGCTGAACTACACGTGCGCATAATCGCAATACCACTGACGTCTCTGTCACAGAAGACATGAGACATCCATCAGATATGGCTAATAGATCCACTGATGGAAATGCCTGCTTCCACATGAAATAAACATTTCGACATGCACCCGATATATTACTCTATTGTGAGTTACAGTTCAATTATTAACAACATCGTCAAAGTAACACGAATAAGCGTACAAATTGGCACTCACAGGTAATGAGGATTAGGGCCGTGATGAGTGTCCGGTCAGCACTGACAGCTCCTGCTGTACATGGTGAGGAGTTAACCCCCATCGCTGTCTCTCAGCAAACTCCAGTCGTCTAATTTAACCTGGGATGTCTGAGTTACGCAGTCCAAGCACGAGACGCCGGCACACAGATCTGTTTAATCCTGCTGCGACTAACAAATGACATAAAACACATTCCAGGTAGTTTCTGGTGAAACGCGTCGTTTGCCACTGTGTGGTAACGTTTTGCCGGTACCAAAGAAAAAAATGTTCTTCAAAGACCGGCTCGCTGCAGTGTGCGTTTAGGTCTATTTACTGCGTATTTTTACATGGTTTCAGGCCATGCACCGTAGATTTTTCCTTGCTCACTGATAAAGATGTATCTATTTAAGCGATGATGAAAGCTCCTGTATACGGTCAGAACAAAACGCCTGTCTTCAGAGATAGCGCTCGAACTGTCGTGTTGTTACTCGTCCACCCGCTACTTTAAATGACAATATTAAGAGGTTCATCAAACTGTAGTCTGTTATCCACCTGTTGACAGCACCCCTGGGGGACCATGCGATCTAGGTAGAAGGCTGTGGGACTATGCATACGTGTGACGTGTTCAGCGGTCTCCACGCTGTACCTGTTAGAAACAAGCATGAATACATGAGGCAGTTCTCACACAGGTGCGATAATCAACACCCCATTACTTCTGTACATTTCAAGGTATACACAGTTTGTATATCGTTATTCACGTATACACAGTTTGTATATCGTTATTCACGTATACACAGTTTGTATATCGTTATTCACGTATACACAGTTTGTATATCGTTATTCACGTATACACAGTTTGTATATCGTTATTCACGCATACACAGTTTGTATATCGTTATCCACGTATACACAGTTTGTATATCGTTATTCACGTATACACAGTTTGTATATCGTTATTCACACATACACAGTTTGTATATCGTTATTCACGTATACACAGTTTGTATATCGTTATTCACGTATACACAGTTTGTATATCGTTATTCACACATACACAGTTTGTATATCGTTATTCACACATACACAGTTTGTATATCGTTATTCACACATACACATCCTATGGACCTCAGTGAAATTCTCCATCTTCAAATATCCCTATACAGTTTTGTATACCACACTCAAATACCGCTCACAAGTTTGTAAAACAAACAGAATTCCAGTGTATCCAGTCAGTCTGCATGAATTCATCATACACGCCTTGAGGTATGTATGCTGACAACTGGTATGAAACCCCATTCACTGGTGCACAGCACTGAGCTGAACTACAGGATGGGGGCCATAGATTTCGTCGTCAGCAGATACGCTTAGCTTACTGTGCGGACAATGCTTGCCCAGCATGCTGGACACAGGACGCCAAGGGAGATGCCCACATATATCAACAACCGTGACAGGGTTGTATTGTACACAAACAACGCCAATCGCGTCACAAGCTGAGTGGGTAACTGAGGAACTGGGTAGAGATGTCCGTGTCAAGGGCACACGTGCGCCCGGCCCTACACTAAATGATCCTCATCCAATTTCTCACCCATGTATCTCACTATACCGCAGTATCGTCATATTGGTGTTGTCAGAACTTATCCTATTATCGCCTTGGCCTGTGGCAAGAGATAAACTATCTGTGCGCACGTACAAGTACCATGAGCCTACCCTTTGTCTGTGACAATCACACGTGCAATTACCACAAGCCTACCCTTTGTCTGTGACAATCACACGTGCAATTACCACAAGCCTACCCTTTGTCTGTGACAATCACACGGGCAATTACCACAAGCCTACCCTTTGTCTGTGACGATCACACGTGCAATTACCACAAGCCTACCCTTTGTCTGTGACAATCACACGTGCAATTACCACAAGCCTACCCTTTGTCTGTGACAATCACACGTGCAATTACCGCGAGCGTAACCTCTGTCTGTGACCACACGTACAATTCCCATAAGCGTAACCTCTGTCTGTGACCACACGTACAATTACCAAGAATGTAACCTCTATCTATGATCACACGTACTATTACCACGATCCTAACCCCTGCCTGCGACCACACTTACAATTACCACGATCCTAACCCCTGCCTGCGACCACACTTACAATTACCACGATCCTAACCTCTGTCTGTGACCACACGTACAGTTACCAAGAACGTAACCTCTTTCTGTGACCACACGTACAATTACCAAGAACGTAACCTCTGTCTGTGACAATCACACGTACAATTACCACGATCCTAACCCCTGCCTGCGACCACATGTATAATTACCACGACCCTAACCTCTGTCTGTGACCACACGTATAATTACCACGATCCTAACCCCTGCCTGCGACCACACGTACAATTACCACGATCCTAACCTCTGTCTGTGACCACACGTACAATTATCAAGAACGTAACCTCTTTCTGCGACCACACGTACAATTACCAAGAACGTAACCCCTGTCTGTGACAATCACACGTACAATTACCACGATCTTAACCTCTGTCTGTGACCACACGTACAATGATCACGATCCTAACCTCTGTCTGTGACCACACGTACAATTACCACGATCCTTACCTCTCCGTGTGACCACACGCACACTTACCACGATCCTAACCTTTGTCTGTGACCACACGTACATTTACCAAGAATGTAACCTCTGTCTGTGACAACACCCACAATTACCACGATCCTAACCCCTGCCTGCGACCACACGTACACTTACCACGAGCCTAACCTCTGTCTTTGACCACACGTACAATTACCACGAGCCTAACCTCTGTCTGTGACCACACGTACAATTACCAAGAATGTAACCTCTGTCTGAGACCACACCCACAATTACCACGATCCTAACCCCTGCCTGCGACCACACGTACAATTACCATGAGCCTAACCTCTCTCTTTGACCACACGTACAATCACCACAATCCTTACCTCTGTCTGTGACCCCACATACAATTACCACGATCCTAACCTCTGTCAGTGACAACCACACGTACTATAACCACGATTCTAACCTCTGTCTGTGACAATCGCACGTACTATTACCACGATCCTAACTTCTGTCTGTGACCACACGTATAATTACCACGATCCTAACCTCTGTCTGTGACCACACGTACAATTACCACGATCCTCACCTCTGTCTGTGACCACACGTACAATTACCACGATCCTAATCTCTGTCTGTGACCAGCACGCGTACAATTACCACGATCCTAACCTCTGTCTGTGACAACCACACGTACTATTACCACGATCCTAACCTCTGTCTGTGACAATCGCACGTACATTTACCACGATCCTAACTTCTGTCTGTGACCACACGTATAATTACCACGATCCTAACCTCTGTCTGTGACCACACGTACAATTACCACGATCCTAACCTATGTTTGTGACCACACACACAATTACCACGATCCTAACCTCTGTCTGTGACAACCACACGTACTATTACCACGATCCTAACTTCTGCCTGTGACCACACGTACAATTACCACGATCCTAACTTCTGTCTGTGACCAGCACGCGTACAATTACCAAAAACGTATCCTCTGTCTGTGACCCCACGTACAATTACCACGATCCTAACCTCTGTCTGTGACCAGCACGCGTACAATTACCAAAAACGTAACCTCTGTCTGTGACCCCACGTACAATTACAACGATCCTAACCTATGTTTGTGACCACACGTACATTTACCACGATCCTAACCTCTGTCTGTGACCAGCACGCGTACAATTACCAAAAACGTATCCTCTGTCTGTGACCCCACGTACAATTACCCGAGCGTAATCTTTGTCTGTGACCACAAGTACCACGAGCGAAAACTCTGTGTGTACAATTACCCCGAACCTGATTTATGTCTGTGACCAGGCGTACCTGTGAGCATTTACCCGACATATGTCTGTGATCCGGCGTACCTTTGAGCACTTACCTGACTTATTTCTATGACCAGTCGTATCTGTGAGCATTTACCTGAGATTTACCTGACAACTGTCCCAGTATTCACTAGACAACATTATATCAAATAGAACAATGGAGTAATATACAGAGGAATGTGCCCTGGTGGACAGCAGGATAATTGTCCCGTCACGCCAGTTTAATTGAGCTGCTGTCACATCGGTAAATATACAGGATAGCAAACAACCGTTTATACCATCTTCTGAATATAAAAACAGTAATTAAGAAAAGTTAATTGCAGATATGTTAACTAGCTGGTGTGAGTCGCGGTGTGATACAAGTAAAGTGTGTCCGATGTCAATGTTCTGTCCATGATAAAGGCGATGTAATGTCCCCATTAGCTGTATGAGTAACTTACAACGGGAATGAATGGACTGACTGCGGCTTATAAAGTCACTCGTAAGTATAGCGCCGTCAGATGGTGGCAAGGTAGGAACGGACGCAGTCTTCATACCATATGAAAGAAGATAACCAAAAGAGTATATAAGTAGAAAAAGTGTCCTTGAAATCCTTGGGACAGGAAATAGCACACACTACTAAGCCAGAGCCGAGGTAGGAAAGTTACGCTTGTGAACGAGGCACATAAAGAACATAACAAACAAGGGAGCACTGATCTTTAAACAATACCGCCGTATATTGCTACCTAACTGACAGGTTCGGCAATAACCTGTAGCCCAGTTCAGCGTATGAATATGTCTGTATACATACGTACCTGTAAAAAACAGTACTGTGACGAAGTATTCCCTGCTTTCATAAACCACAGCTCACATTAAGACACGAAGTTGATCTGCATTAAATCTGTCAGTAGAAGGTTAAAAAAAGCGACACGAACAAGTTCAAAGTGCAAACCATTGTCTTCAGCGGTGTGCCGTGTGTAGATGACGTTAGGGTGTACCCGCAGAACGTTTTGCCGATCGTCCGGCTGTTTGTTTGTCGTGTGGCCACTGGCCTAACTGACCAGGCCCGGACTGTTTACGCTGACAACTTTTCCTTATTTGACCCGCCGTACACCTCTCCCTATAACACCGTATCTGCCGGGCGCCCCAGGCTCTGCCGTAACTCCGTCGTTATGAGGGACAGTGCATGAGGGCTTGAGGTTTGGGAGAGGGGGCCTTAATCAGCCTTAGTGAGCAGTTGTGGCAGCCAGATGGTGGGCTCACACGGTCGGGATAGTCATGGGAAGGCCCGGTTAGCCTGGGGAAGGCGGGTCGCCCGGCACAACTGACCTTTCTCCGGACACCCTGATCATAGCAGCTCCGGCCTCCTGTAACCTGAAACCTGTAGGCCTACAGGAGGACAATTACAGCGGCGAGTGTTGGAGGAGGGTGGGGGGGGGGGGGGGGGGGGGGCTAGTGCTGAGGTTAAACTGTGTGACACAGTGTGACAACTACTCCCAATGTTGCGTAATCACAGGCTTACACATATCCAATTCGGCAATGCACCATCCCATGCGGCCCCTTCCCACCGCCGCAAAAAGGAGACACCTACCCAGTGTGACGCAATGTGACATTATTGCACTATTGGTGGCCAGTATAACAATATTACATTTTGGGTAGCAAGTGTAACAATACTGTATTACGGATAACAGTTGCACTCTACGCATTATTTGCTATGGCATCGGTAGGGGTGCTCATAATGTAATAGCAATCAACTGGGGCGTTTCTTAGGTCTGTTATTTGCCCCTTTCCCCCAGTCATACCAGGGATGGCCTTTTTCAAAATTAAAAACAAGTGGCATTTTTATCCACGATAAGGGTTTATTCTCATTTCATATATGTTAAAATGAGAATGTAACTTTTCAAACTTTGCAAATGGAAAGGTTTACTAAAATAAAACAATCTACACTATACACGTTTACGTTTGAGCAATTTTCAAATTCAAAACCTTATGGATTAACAATTCAGGGACAGACTCCCGGAATACAGGAATCCTCTATTGTATAAAAATCAGCCGCCAAAGTGCTGCCCCACTGAAGTATCATCCCGAAGACACCAGACATGACACTCCACCATGCCACGTTATACTGACACCAGGCCAACGAGTCTTGCTTCATGGCTCTATCCTATCAGTGCTGAGCACCAAATGAGGCAATTACCAACAAGTTTTTGTTAAGATCCGATCCTGGTTCGATAACGTGGTCTCCCGATTTGGAATAAATGAATGATTATGGCTTAACGTCACATCGGCAATATTCCAACCATAACGTGACTATTTCGAAATTTCGAGTATGGCGTAAAACACCAATCAAATAAACAAGTCAATAAATAACAGCTATTCAGTCATATGACGACGAAGAGTCTTTAGGCATGTATACATATAATGTTCTTTCTTGTGACAGGGCGAGCCCATGCCGCCAAGGCCCTGTCGCCACTGAAGTATCATGTCGAAAACACCAGATATGACAACCCACCCATTCACATTACACTGACAGAGCATCAACCATTCATGTTTTCTTGCTCTAACTTCTCAGTGCTGAGCACCAAGCGAGTCAGCAAAAAGTACCATTTTTATAGTCTTTGGTATGATCCGACTTGAAGTTTGATCCAGGCTCTCCCGACTTCAAGGCGGACGTTCTAGCTATTAGGTCGCCGAAGCGGTCTCAACATCATGACTCTGTAGGTAGCATTACGGGTAGCAAGTGGTAGAAATAGTGTAATTATTGTTGCAAGAGGGTTTTATTTCATTATGGGGGTCTGCAGTCTATCAACCCATTTATAAATGAAGCAATCAAGCAAGACATAAATGCATCAATGTATCACAATGTTTTATCGTGTGATCATTATAACGGCATGTGGGTGAAGCAATCAAGTAAGACATAAATGCATCAATATATCACAATGTTTTATCGTGTGATCATTACAACGGCATGTGGGTGAAGGAATCAAGTAAGACATAAATGTATCAATATATCACAATGTTTTATCGTGTGATCATTACAACGGCATGTGGGTGAAGGAATCAAACAAGACATAAATGCATCAAAATATCACAATGTTTTATCGTTTGATCATTACAACGGCATGTGGGTGAAGGAATCAAGCAAGACATAAATGCATCAATATATCACAATGTTTTATCGTGTGATCATTACAACGGCATGTGGGTGAAGCAATCAAGCAAGACATAAATGCATCAATATATCACAATATTTTATCGTGTGATTATTACAACGGCATGTGGGTGAAGCAATCAAACAAGACATAAATGCATCAATATATCACAATGTTTTATCGTGTGATCATTACAACGGCATGTGGGTGAAGGAATCAAACAAGACATAAATGTATCAATATATCACAATGTTTTATCGTGTGATCATTACAACGGCATGTGGGTGAAGCAATCAAGCAAGACATAAATGCATCAATATATCACAATGTTTTATCGTGTGATCATTACAACGGCATGTGGGTGAAGCAATCAAGCAAGACATAAATGCATCAATATATCACAATGTTTTTATCGTGTGATTATTACAACGGCATGTGGGTGAAGCAATCAAGCAAGACATAAATGCATCAATATATCACAATGTTTTATCGTGTGATTATTACAACGGCATGTGGGTGAAGCAATCAAACAAGACATAAATGCATCAATATATCACAATGTTTTATCGTGTGATCATTACAACGGCATGTGGGTGAAGGAATCAAACAAGACATAAATGCATCAATATATCACAATGTTTTATCGTGTGATCATTACAACGGCATGTGGGTGAAGGAATCAAACAAGACATAAATGCATCAATATATCACAATGTTTTATCGTGTGATTATTACAACGGCATGTGGGTGAAGGAATCAAGTAAGACATAAACGCATCAATATATCACAATGTTTTATCGTGTGATCATTATAACGGCATGTGGGTGAAGGAATCAAGCAAGACATAAATGCATCAATATATCACAATGTTTTATCGTGTGATCATTATAACGGCATGTGGGTGAAGCAATCAAGCAAGACATAAATGCATCAATATATCACAATATTTTATCGTGTGATCATTACTACGGCATGTGCCCTTACAATGTAGTTTGTTACCGCTGCTTACGGAGGCCTCTTACTCTGAAATGTTTTAGTGGTATCGCCTGATCAGGACCACGGCTTACGGAGAGCTCTTACTCTGAAATGTGTTAGTGGTTTCGCCTGATCAGCACCACGGCTTACGAAGAGCTCTTACACTGTGATGTGTTAGTGATATCGTCTGATCAGCACCATGGCTTACGGAGAACTCTTACACTGTGATGTGTTAGTGATATCGTTTGATCAGTAGCACGGCTTACGAAGAGCTCTTACACTGTGATGTGTTAGTGATATCGTCTGATCAGTATCACAGCTTACGGAGAGCTCTTACACTGTGATGTGTTAGTGATATCGTCTGATCAGTACCACGGTTTACGGAGAGCTCTTACACTGAGACGCTAGTGATATCGTCTGATCAGTACCACGGCTTACGGAGAGCTCTTACACTGTGATGTGTTAGTGATATCGTCTGATCAGTATCACGGCTTACGGAGGGCTCTTACACTGTGATATGTTAGTGATATCGTCTGATCAGTACCACGGCTTACGGAGAGCTCTTACACTGTGATGTGTTAGTGATATCGTCTGAACAGCACCACGGCTTACGGGGAGCTCTTACACTGTGATGTGTTAGTGATATCGTCTGATCAGTACCACGGTTTACGGAGAGCTCTTACACTGTGATGTGTTAGTGATATCGTCTGAACAGCACCACGGCTTATGGAGAGCTCTTACACTGTGATGTGTTAGTGATATCGTCTGATCAGTACCACGGTTTACGGAGAGCTCTTACACTGTGGTGTGTTAGTGATATCGTCTGATGGCTTGTAGAGACTCTAACGGTTTATGGTGTCTGACGGAATGATTCATAGTCCACAGAACCTCATGACGTATACGAGCTGATTTAGTCTGGGATACACGAATCTAGAAATCAACAGAGAACAACGATATAGGAAATATGTTAAAATCCCTGCGGTCACCAATTGTATTAGCCTATATACGGCTGTAAATGGTGGTGTAAGGCGAGGCTAATAACCGGGCAAATTAGGACATCCCCAAGCTGTCTGGACGATGAGAACCACAAATCTGATGTCTCTGAGTGTCAGACCTTCTGTCATAAGTAATCAACCTCAGTCCACCCTCCATGTCAAAGTCATTTCTTGTTTGACAAAACTGCTCTTGTCGATTACAACTAGGCACGGCATCTGGGCATTACTCCAACTCACTGCTGGTTGTAATACTGTGATTCAGTGGTTAAATTGGGTCTTATAGGACATGGATAAGGCACCCTGAGATTGTATCACACGAAACATTGGGAAATTGTCATGCGAGAGAGCTCAGTATCTGATCCTTATTAACATGGAACCACACATGTAAATGAATGAATGAATAAATCAATGAACGCTGTGGATTTTACGTCCTACTTAACAATTATTCAGTTATATGACGACGAGAAGTAATTAGGTGTGTGTACATATACTGTGTCTTATATACTGAAGATATTACACTCCTCCCAATCACCTTGTGTTCACACCGCGCCAACCAGTCCTGTATAATTGCTCTAGCCTCTTAGTGTTGAGCACCAGGCGAGGCAGCAACTAGTACCATTTTAAAAGTTTTTTTTTGTATGAGCCAACCCGTCTTTGAGCTCCGCTCTACCCACACATCTGAAAACTATTTTGTACTATTGTTAAAGTACACAAAATGTCAGTTTATATGAATGTTTGCATTCATTTTACACTAATGTCTGCATTCAGTTTATACGAATGTCTGCATTCAATTTATACTAATATACCCGTCTTTGAGCTCCGCTCTACCCACACATCTGATGTAGGATTGTGGTGCCAACCCGTCTTTGAGCTCCGCTCTACCCACACATCTGATGTAGAATTGTGGTGCCAACCCGTCTTTGAGCTCCGCTCTACCCACACATCTGATGTAGAATTGTGGTGCCAACCCGTCTTTGAGCTCCGCCCTACCCACACATCTGATGTAGAATTGTGGTGCCAACCCGTCTTTGAGCTCCGCTCTACCCACACATCTGATGTAGAATTGTGGTGCCAACCCGTCTTTGAGCTCCGCTCTACCCACACATCTGATGTAGAATTGTGGTGCCAACCCGTCTTTGAGCTCCGCCCTACCCACACATCTGATGTAGAATTGTGGTGCCAACCCGTCTTTGAGCTCCGCTCTACCCACACATCTGATGTAGAATTCTGGTGCCAACCCGTCTTTGAGCTCCGCTCTACCCACACATCTGATGTAGAATTGTGGTGCTTGTTATAACACTGTTAAGCAGATAACACTGTGTACTCTGACACCGGAAAACTATTTTTTACTATTGTTAAAGTACACAAAATGTCAGTTTATATGAATGTTTGCATTCATTTTACACTAATGTCTGCATTCAGTTTATACGAATGTCTGCATTCAATTTATACTAATGTCTACGGTATTCCTAAATACAGCAGTGATAGGGTTAAAGGACCTAGTACGGTAGGGTGTATAAGAAAGTGCAATTTTCAAAATTCCAGCTGGGTTATGTAAATATGTGACGCAGAAGTATAAAACTTACATGTGGAAAAGCCCATAAAAGTTACACGGCCAGAAAAGAAATGGTTGATTATAGCGATAACCCGCCAGAAATGCACTCTCTGTCAAAAATGCAAATTCCATAGTACAGTGAACTTAGGAAATCACTGTGGAGAATAGGTGGTACCTTTTAAAAGATTTCGAATCTTAGTGTTATTTTGAGGGTTTTTTTCTGCATGCTTTTGTGTGAGTTAAGTTATAGGCCATCTTGCATTAAATAAGCGTTATCATGAATAAGAATCGAAAATTGCTAAGGTATGGTAATACGTAACAAGTGGTAACTACACCGAAATCACACGTGAATCCTGCTTGTGAACACGTGTGCGTTTATCATTAACTTGTCACGCTATGTGTAACATGTAGCTGGATTTTAAGGCTGTATGTAGTGGAATCATCACTCTGTATGTAGCTGGATTTTAAGGCTGTATGTAGTGGAATCATCACTCTGTATGTAGCTGGATTTTAAGGCTGTATGTAGTGGAATCATCACCCTGTATGTAGCTGGATTTTAAGGCTGTATGTAGTGGAATCATCACCCTGTATGTAGCTGGATTTTAAGGCTGTATGTAGTGGAATCATCACCCTGTATGTAGCTGGATTTTAAGGCTGTATGTAGTGGAATCATCCCCCTGTATGTAGCTGGATTTTAAGGCTGTATGTAGCGGGACTATAAGTAGCGGGAGTATAAACCTGTTCTTAGCCGGAATATATATAAATATAGCTGAGAGTTGCATTAAATTGTTGAGTTAGGGGTGAAACTTTAATCAAATAAATATATATATATATATATTTGTGCTAAACGCAATGTACTTGTTTAACATCTTCAGGTGCACTGTGGCCGATTCCCCACCTTACCATACCTTTAAAAACGATGTACGTGTAATAACAGTGTTGAAACATACCTTTTAACTGAATGACATTATTGCCGAAGTCAGATAAACGATGTGGTAACATAAAATTTGTTAAAGCACATGTTAAAATGTCTTCATATCTATCTCTGGACACATTCATGCTACTGTTTTCAGAAAATATTATTTTGTAACCAATAAACAGATTTTCATCCTTTTGCCTCGAATCAATTACTTAATAATAAATAATAAATATAAATAAATGCAAGTACTAGCTAATATATAAAACATATACATTTTATTCAACCTCTAAAAGTGGCACGGGATGGTTCCTTTTTCAAGTCGATTCATACGACCCAGGGGGTCGGTTATTTGTTTATTTGTTTATTTATTTATTTGATGGGTGTTTCACGTCGTACTCAAGGATATTTCACTTTAACGACAGCTACTAGTATTATTGTGGGAGGAAGCCGTGCAGAGAAGCCCTGGGGATAGTTGTTTACAGTTGTGTGTGTGTTCTCGTTGATATCATATCATCACAACTGACAACTCTGAAGACACTGCCGTAAGATAGACCGACACCTTCACATGGAGCACAAAAGGATTTTCCCGTTTTATTTGTTTTAGCATGACGTGAAGATGTATCAAGTCAGTGCAATAATGGGAACTTGCGTTGTTTATTTCCGCTTAAGATCCAGGTGTATGTAGCCCGGCGGGAGGGTTATACGCACATATCCCGGGGGGTACCGACTTCCTGTGAAGATGCAACATTAACCTTTCCCCCATATTGTTACGTGAACTGTGGGCTTCTTAAGCTCTCCCACGAAAGACCCACCCTTCATTCAGCGGGAGAACGATATGACCGACGGGGACAAACCAGTGAAGGATGAAGGCGTGATGCATACAGCTCTACGGATGGAACGAGATGTATCATACACACGTATTACGCGCGTGTTCGTATTCTGGCATGATGTGAATGTAACAGCGTTAGATTGTTGATAACGCATGTTAACGCAGACAGGGAAGAGCATCCGTCAGTAATATGTCAGATTATAATAAGGTATCAACTCGACATTGTTACACAATAGTTCTTTGTATATCTACATTTGTTTTATATTATTCATTTTATGTCTAAAAATGTATTTGCCGCCACATATCAAAGGATAGATGAAACGGGAAAAACCTGCATGTACAAATTTGTGTATAACACCGTGTCTTGGTGTAGCCTACATGATGAATTCCTATATGTGTGTTGATTTAGTGCCTTTTCATTTTTTTTTATATTTAAATTTATACAAACAGCTGTTTCAGTATATCTCTCTCTGAATTGCGTCTTAAATCAAAGTCAATGACGCGGGTATATACAGAGACTGCATACCAGAGTCGTACAAGCGATACGACGTAAAAACACCTAACAAACCTTGAAGTGAGTCATTTTCGTGTGAATTTGAAATTTGTTTTGTTTTGCCTGTGTGTCTACATGCGTAATGTAAAGCAGGTTGCATGCGCGGATACATACACGCGAGGAAGACTCATAGTGTGTGTGACATCCTACCTCATGTTCTGTTAATAACACAAAAAAATAACAATGAACATTACACCAGATGATGTTTACATATGTATTTCAATGAACATAATTCTGTAGTAAGTAAATGTGACCAGAGCGTCCAGAATACCTGCTACTTCATAACTGCGTCTAATTCCTCTTGCCTCTAAAGGGTAGGGGTAGTATAGTCGTCCTACTGAATAAGATTGCCACGTTGAATATATGAAAAATTGCCATCAAAGCCCAAATGAGATAGAGATTTGGATTATCGACAACATACACTGGCATGGTACATGATTTGGATACTGATTTCATTCATTCGCACAGAACATTCCTTGCGTCTTTCCGTCATCATTACAAACTGTTCACTGCTTCTCTTCGCATGAATCCATCTTTATTTTATAATTCATTAGTTATTTATTAGTTATTGACCTGCAACGTCCATTTTGGGTGACTGTTGTTGTACAAATGCCTGTTTTGAGGCCTGGGTTGGGGTAGACGAGTGTTTGGTTGGTGTAGACGAGTTAGTGATTGTTGTAAACCAGTGGGTGATTGACATAGACGAGTGGTTAATTGGTGTAGACGAGTGGGTGATTGGTGTAAATGGGTGGGTGACTGGTGTAGATGAGTGGGTCAATGGTGTAGACGGGTGGGTGACTGGTGTAGACGAGTAGGTGATTGGTATAGATGGGTTGGTGAATGGTATAGACGGATGGATGAGTAGTGTAGGCCAGTGGGTGAAATTAGAAATACCCGTAAATCACAATTTTTAAAAGCCACTTGACGTTTCATGAAGTGAAACAGTCAATAGAGGGTGTAAATTGCTGAATAAAAGAAACATATCAGGCACAATTTGCGCTCCATCAAAAGTTATATATAAATAAAATTGTGGGAAAGGGTTCTTTAGTTGCCTCCGGCGATACCTCTTCGTTAAACACACAGCGCTAATGTTGCTCCCAATGGGCGGCTAGTCGTCTCAGCAGCCATGTGATGGTTTATTAATGGCGTAGGCGGTGTAAGCAGACAAGGGTGTGTGACGAGACCACTGAGCTATAACTTTGGCCTTAAGCTGTTCGAAGGCCCAGTTAACTACTTGTGTTCGTCCTAAGTAATAAATACCGGAACTGGGTGGATTGTAAAATTACGAGGATTAAAGCAGCGACCCTGAGTATAACGCCCAGTATCTACAGTTCACTAAAGAAATCGTCTTAACGCATGTGACAAAGACCTTTCATTAAGAGATAAAAGATTTCGAGTGAAAGGTAATATACGCCCGAACAATTAGGTGTAATTGGGTGTATTTTCATATACGCTACAATTAGGATTCACATCATAATTTAAAATATATCACTTTATGTGTTGGCAGTCTCTTTGTGAGGGAAGAGACGTTACCGCGCCTCGCACCTGTAACCTTGCTAAATATTAGGAAAAAAACAAAAAACAAAAAAAAAAAACAAAAAAAAAAAAAACAAACAAAAAAAAGAAAGAAAGAAAAAGGTGGCATAAAGACCCAGCTGAACCCAGAGAAGCTGGATTTGACCTAGATTTACACAAACCTAGTCCACACAGTAATTCCTGGACGGTATACATAAGGCATGTACTAGCGACAGTTACTGGTCAACTGTAGGCTATAACATGAATACATCCTGGCCTATATCGCCACAGTAGATCTATAGAGCGTACCGGTAGCCTGCATCTGTTGAAGTAACGTGACAGATTTGGAAAACGGGCACACGGGCATTTTGGACAATGGGCACACGGGCATTTTGGATAATGGGCACAAGGGCATGTTCGATGATGGGCACACGGGCATTTTGGAAAACGGTCATATGGGCATCTTATTGTAACAATACTTTGTGGATGATCCGGAACACATAGAGAACGCGGAGAATTGATTCAACTTAGGCCTACTTGTGGCATCAAATTAACCTTTACATGATGTTAGCAATACTCTGTGATCTTAGCAAGACTCTGTGATGTTAGCAATACCCAGTGATGTTAGCAATACAAGACCTGCCATGACTGGTTGATCCGAATCAGTATAATGGCTCGGATGGGGCGCCTTACTTCCCTTCGGTAAGTCGTCTCAGTGAAGCAGCACTAGATAAAAGAGCGGTGGAAATCCGTCCTGCAACAAGGAGGCGCATTACACGTACATGCACTCTAAGGACTCCTTCGTCGTCATGTGAATGAAAAATTAAGTACGACGTTTAAACCTAAGGACTCTCACTCACTTTTATGCAATCTTAGAATTACATCTCACCATTAATAAATAAACTGAAATAAATGAAGCTCTAAATAGGTAAGAATTTTCCTCGAAAAGCAGCAAAAATATGCCACTCCGTGTACACCTACGGTGTTGCAGGATTCATTTGCTGAAACCTGTGATATAGTGGCTGAAACCACGAAAGACGAACCTCAAAGACGAAACGTGTGCCCTGAACCATATCTTCAAGCGTAATTGAGAGTAATCCCCCTTGTGATAGATCTTCCTCGCGCACATGGTTGCATCTAGAAGATGGCGACTGTAGTGGCAGCAGAAGTACACTTTGCTCAAAGACTTGCTGGAAACGAAAAGAAGACCCGTGACAAGGCAGTGAAGAGGCTACGAAAATGGTTACAACTTAAAGCAGTGCCTACAAGGGGTAAGAGGGCAAGGGAAAAGTGTATTGGTGGAATTTCCAATTACCGTGTTGTTGTTGATAATTACGGAAAGTGAACACCGTGTAACACAGACCACGTTGTTTGCTGGTTCGGCCATCACAAGGTTTATGATGGTACAAAGAAGTTGTGGATATCTCCACTGGTTTTCTTATGATTAAACCCACTCTCTGAATGATTTTCTCAGGTTTTTGAATGGTTTTCTCACTGAAGTTAGTGAATGTAGACATTCCAGTTGTGACCAACGCAAGGACCAAATTGAGGGATACAAAATTGTAAACAAAATAAGGTGCAAATTAAAAAATGATGGTCTGGATATGTCGAATATGGGACTTACCACATAGTTCATAGTCCATTTCGCTCTAAATGTTCATTATTTTACCATAAAGGTAAAACGTTGCCACATCTGCTCTTTCTGAAATCAGAGGTGTGCCACATTTCTTGGAAAGTCCATGAATGAAAGTGAGACTCCCCCCACTGCTATTTTTCACAATGCACATGTGTGAAAAATCACAGGTGGTGGAGATTTCGTCTGGGTTGTAGACTGGACGAATATCCAAGCAAAATCTATGCTACCGTCACACAAGGGGCTCGGCTCCGGATGGATAAAAAGACACAGAAACAATCTTTGTTTGAATAAGAAAATCATAATGCTAAGCAAGAGCAGCCAAAACTTACCGCAGGGTTTTGTCTTTATCGCTGGGCTAAATGAATTGGGAGTTGAACGATGGTCAAGGGTTTTCACCTGGCCAAACAGCTGTGACGTAGTCAGTCAATTACAAAGGCAAAGATCACATGAGAGGGAGACTTACCTGCCAGGTAGCTTACCATTGAACTAGCGTCAGATGCAGGAGGGTGTGCACCATTTAAGTTGGAATTCCTACCAAATTAATAACTGTTTGGCTGGAATTGGACACATACCATGTAAGTCGTAGTTCAGTTGACTCTAAATGTCGTTTATTTAACCATAAATTCAAGCTATGCTTTGCCAAATCTTCTCGATTCGCTTTTAGTGGTGCAGAACATGTGGCACTAAGCTGTGCTTGGATAAAAGCATAAAGAAACGACCAATTCTTTAAATAAGAAACTTCCTCATAATGCTGCCATCCTAAATGATAGCAGCTGAAACTTACCACAAGGCTTTTGTTGGTATTGCTGAGCTAAATGAACTGAGAGTCAAGGGTTTTCACCTGGCCAAAAAGTCGTGATGTAGGAAATCAGTTACAAAGTCAAAGGCCACATGCCAGGTCGAATAACTTCCACTTGTTTACGGATTTAATAGCATGTGCATCAGGTGAGTTGGTATCCTTACTGAATAGTCTCCTCTACCCACAAACCTAATAACTGTCAAACTTGTGGATGTCTTCTCTGGATTCTTCATAATTTAACCCAGTTTCTGAATGGTTCCACAAGTTTTCAAATGGTTCTCTCAGGTTTTTAAATGGTTTCCTCCAGTTTCTGAATGGTTTCCTCAGGTTAGTAAATACTAATGCTTGTTGTTTTTGTAACTCGCTTCACTGCATTCTTGGTGTTACAGGTGACCTGTCAGACGAGGACTTACTGAAGATCTGGAAGGGGCTACACTACTGTATGTGGATGTCAGATAAGCCACTAGTCCAGGTGAACACTCAAGCCATCATTCCCATTTTTTAACAAACTAGATCAGCATTCTAGTGTGTCCTGCGGTTTTCTGTTAGCTGTGCCAATAGAACCAAATTTCCTTACACACATTCATGGTGCTGTACTGATTTTCTGTTGTCCATGCTGTGGTTTTGCAGTGGAACGAGATTGCCCTACATACATTCATGGTGCTATACTGGTTTCTGTTGTCCATGCTGTGGTTTTTCAGTGGAGCTAGATTGCCCCACATACATTCATGGTGCTGTACTGGTTTCTGTTGTCCATGCTGTGGTTTTGCAGTGGAACGAGATTGCCCCACATACATTCATGGTGCTGTACTGGTTTCTGTTGTCCATGCTGTGGTTTTTCAGTGGAGCCAGATTGCCCCACATACATTCATGGTGCTGTACTGGTTTCTGTTGTCCATGCTGTGGTTTTTCAGTGGAGCCAGATTGCCCCACATACATTCATGGTGCTGTACTGGTTTCTGTTGTCCATGCTGTGTTTTTTCAGTGGAACCAGATTACCCCGCTTCGATAGCAGTAGATCCAGGGTCAATCATGGGTCAAGTCACGCCTAAAACCTTAAAAGAGGAAGTCGTAACTTCCTCACTTGGTGTTTAGTATTAAGGGGATAGTGCAACGACTGGTTTGACCCATGTCAGTATAATGGCTCGGGTGGGACGGCTTACTAGAAGCAGCACTAGATAATAGAGTGGTGGAAATGCGTCCTGCTACAAGGAGGCACATTACATGCACTCTAAGGACTCCTTCATCATCATATGACAGAAATTGTTAAGTACAAGGTTAAACCCCAAGCACTCACTCACTCACTCTATGCTCCTACCACCAACAGTTCATGTTTTCCTCAGTTTTAATCATAATAAATTTAGTACATACAGGCTTACTTCACAAAAGGTACACCTTGATTGTTTTATGATGGCCATTTTATGATGAAAGGGAATGCGTGAGAAATCTCTCTGGAAATAGATGAGCATGAACGTGATCACCCAGTACCCAGTGGCATGTCAAATATCAGTGGCATGTCAAATATCCGTGGCATGTCAAATATCAGTGGCATGTCAAATATCAGTGGCATGTCAAATATCAGTGGCATGTCAAATATCCGTTAATATGCATGCAGAGCTCTTCCTGTACTTAGCATCCTGAAAAATGCTTACTTGCAAATTACCAGCGTATGATGATTCAGAGTGTGTTTATAGTGACAACTAACAACTACAGGGCTCAAAATTTCCACATTTCTGTTATACCTGTTCATGGTGTAATTTTTGCTGACAGAGGGCAAAAAAGTCTTAACTGTTGCTGGCGAGACTTGGGCATATTTGCATTCCAGTAATCATAAAACATGCACTTCATTTTGATATATAGCCAGTTAGTGTTGTGTGAACTTCTAATATGTCAACAACACGGACAAATCCTGTATGGCTCCTGATATGCCACTTGTACACAGTGCTACGGAAAAGGGGTCAAAGGTTGTCATAGTGTTCGGAAATTATGTTTTCTGTGTTTAATGGAGTTTTCCTGATTTCACATTGTGGAAAAGGTAACTCTTCTGCAATAGGAGACAGTTCCCATTGTAATAAAGAAAATGTGTGCGTAGAATGACATACTTCACTCAAATTAAATGGTAGGTTCACGATATATGTCTGTGAAATCCATTTGTAGGTAAAATAAACATGTACAGATATTAGTTACATAATGAGGGCTCAGGCTGCACAAGACAAGGCTGCACAAGACGTGACTTACCGTTACAGAAACAATCGTTTGCCATTTCGAGGAATGCAGGGTACATTATAGTATTTTGTATTTCATGACCATGGATCGAGACAGTGTTTGGAATTGACAGGTTTGTAATAGTCATCACCAGACTTGATATTTTCTTTAGTTTAAGTCATGGGTATAGTTATAGATGGCTGGTTGGGAGATCTGCACACGGAGTCAGTTACTTGACCCCGCGTGGTGTGGATTAGGGACCATAGGGTAGTAGCTGCCATGTAGGGTAAAGAAACAGGCGCGGGACTAATGACCCACTTTTGTCATCTTGTCGCTAACTCAGCCCGTGTGAAAGTAAGCGACGGTAACCAACGTCAGCAAACCCCACGCACATTCACCTTACTGTAAAGGGTTTCTATAAGCTATGGCGTGTTTTGTAATTGCTAAATAGTGTATCAGCTTAACACCATTTTAACACACAGTTTATATTACACTGCCAGTAACCTTCGAACGGTCATGGGTTTCCTCCAGGCTCTGTCCAGTTTCCTCTCAACATAATGCTAGCCGCCGTCGTATGAGGGAAATATTCTTCAGTACGGCGTAAAAAAACAAATCAAATAAATAAATAGATAAATTACACTGCAATATCCTGGATAACACTGTTTTTGCAAGCCGTAATATTTATTCCAAGTTTTTCACATTTTATTTCTACAGGAAGAACTTGCTACAACTATATCCAGCTTGGTTCATTGTTTTGATGGTAACACCTCACTGGTGTTCAGCTTTATACGGATATTTTTCCGGACGGAGGCCAGAGAATGGCACGGCATTGATCGTTGGAGAATGGACAAGTTTATGATGGTGAGTTGCTGGAAACTTTGTACTCGATCTTAGGTTGTAGAAAGCTGAAAAAACTGATTATAAGTGAATAAATTTTGTTATACAAATGTATATACAAATGTATATACAAAACCTGTAACATGACCGAGATTTGTGTCTCCTGGTTATAAATCCACGTGTGAGAACCGGTGTCAGTGGTCTTATGTTGAGTTGTCTCCCTTGCAGTTGATCCGTCGCTTCCACCACCAAAGTCTGGTGTACCTGAGGAATAAAGGCTGGGATGACACTCACCTGGCTCAGTTCACAGACATCATAACAACAGAGATCATTGATGTTGATGGTGAAGGGTGCGTTCCAGAGGGCCTTAAGTATCACATTGTAGACATTTACCTGGAGGAGCTGTCTAAAGTCGGGGCTGCTCAGGTGAGCGTCTGGGTAGCTGTGGTCATCGGAGCTGTCTGTCATGTTGAAGGTGGTGTGCTTTGTTGTTGGTATTCTTTAAACTCCACATGTTTGCAAGATTAGCTATTGGAGTAATTACCTGGTACAAAACAATGAGAAGCAGAGTGTATTGGAAAAGCTTAAGCTGCTGTCATATTATGCTTTATCTAATGTACATTAGACACTTTTAAATTTTATAGTCCCTTTTGAAAGAGTTTTTGATAATAGACTAGATTGAACAATGGTGTAGATGTGATCAGGGAAGCTGTAATGTTTTTTTCCGTGTACTTGGATTTATAACTAGGTCAGAATTAAACTACTATAACTTACGGCATCTAGTCTGGCTTTATCTGGAGTGATTGGTGACAGGTGTGAATGTACAGTGACACCTAGAATTAGATTGATCAAAGTTAAGCCTTTACAGTTTTCTATACGAAGGTGTGAATTTCTTACAGCTAACAGCCAGTCAGGTCTCGTCTTTCCTTAAGCCATTCTACTCTCAACTGCCAGCATTAAAGAGGTAAGTTCATTTGGTGTTTCCGTTATTTCTAGTTGAGTAGGAGGCTTCACAGTCAATAGTGCTGTGTATATTATACATATAGGTTTGTTTTTTCCATGTAATGTGTTCAAAATCAAATAATTGTTATGGATCTGTTCACACTTTAGACTGGCGTGTGGTACATTATGTATCCTGTTTACAGTTAGGCCTGGGGGCCTCCGTGGCCAAGTGGTTAGCATGGTAGTGCAGCATAGTGACCCAGGAGCCCTACACCAAGAAGCTCAAGCTGGCTTCCTTTCTAGCCATACATGGGAAGGTCTGCCACCAACCTTCGGCGGGTCATGGGTTTCCAGTTTTCTTCCACCTTTGATACTGACCACTGTTTTATAAGTGACATATTCTTGAGTAAGGCTTAAACACCAGTCAAATAAATAGTCAGACTTTGGTACTGTACATTCTCACTCACCTGTTTTATAAAAACTGTGGTGTGGTACCTTATGACTCACCTGTTGTTCACAGTCACAGACTCTGCCATTGTACATTATCACCCACCTGTTTACACTCAGACTGGGCTATGCTGCATTGTTACCCACCTGTTGTTTACACTGAGACTGTGGTACTGTACATTATCACCCACCTGTTATTTTACAGTCAGAGTGGGAGGCCTCTGTGGCTCAGTTGCTTAGCGCACTAGAGCAGCGTTATGACCCAGGAGCCTTTAACCAATGCTATCGCTGTGAGTTCAAGTCCAGCTCATGCTGGCTTCCTCTGCGCCGTATGTAGGAAGGTGGATTTCCCCTGGGCTCTTCCCGGTTTCCTCCCACCATAATGCTGGCCGCCGTCTATTTCGTATAAGTGAAATATTCTTGAGTACGGCGTTAAACACCAATCAAATAAATAAATAAATACAGTCAAATTGTACTATGGTACATTGTCACTCACCCACCTGTTTACAGTCAAACTGTGATACTGTACATTATCACCCACCTGTTGTTTACAGTCAAACTTGATACTGTACATTATCACCCGCCTGTTGTTTACAGTCAAACTCTGGTACTGTACATTATCACCCACCTGTTGTTTACATTCAGACTGTGGTACTGTACATTTTCACTGGTCTGTTGTTTACAGTCAGACTGTGGTACTGTACATTATCACCCACTTGTTGTTTGCAGTCGGACTGTGGTACTGTATATTATCACCCACCTGTTGTTTGCAGTCAAACTGTGGCACTGTACATTATCACTCACCTGTTGTTTACAGTAAAACTGTGGTACTGTACATTATCACTGAACTATTATTTACAGTCAGACTGTGGTACTGTACATTGTCACCCACCTGTTGTTTACAGTCAAACTGTGGTACTGTACATTATCACCCACCTGTTGTTTACAGTCAGACTGTGGTACTGTACATTATCACCCACCTGTTGTTTGCAGTCAGACTGTGGTACTGTACAGTATCACCTACCTGTTGTTTGCAGTCAAACTGTGGTACTGTACATTATCACTGAACTATTGTTTACAGTCAGACTGTGGTACTGTACATTGTCACCCACCTGTTGTTAACAGTCAAACTGTGGTACTGTACATTATCACCCACCTGTTGTTTACAGTCAGACTGTGGTACTGTACAGTATCACCCACCTGTTGTTTGCAGTCAGACTGTGGTACTGCACAGTATCACCCACCTGTTGTTTGCAGTAAGACTGTGGTAATGTACAATATCACCCACCTGTTGTTTGCACTCAAACTGTGGCACTGTACAGTGTGACTCACCTGTTGTTTACAGTCAAACTGTGGTACTGTACATTATCACCCACCTGTTGTTTACAGTCAAACTGTGGTACTGTACGTTATCACCCACCTGTTGTTTACATTCAGACTGTGATACTGTACATTTTCACTGACCTGTTGTTTGCAGTCAAACTGTGGTACTGTACATTTTTGCCCACCTGTTGTTAACAGTCAAACTGTGGTACTGTTCATTATCACCCACCTGTTGTTTACAGTCAAACTCTGGTACGGTACATTATCACCCACCTGTTTGGTAAGCTCATTGATGAGGAGGTAGAAAGATTAAGAGGGGAGACAACTGTTGATGACGCAGATGAAGATACTGCCCCTAGGTTAGAGGTAGGTGTCTACATGTAGCTTGGTTTATGATTGACTTCAGCATAACTGAATAAGCAGGCACAAGTAAATGATGTTTGTACAGTGCAGTTATACTTCTCCTTGTTTAACATTCTTAATGAAAGACAAAACTATGCATTTACATATGAGATCTGGCAGAAAGTGCTGTGATAGGAATCTGTTCTTGTTAACAGGTTAACCTGGAAGACCTGGCTGAGAAGCTGTTTGAAGAAGCCAAGGCCAAGTCCTGTCTGGCCAGAAATAGACCAATCATCTACCAGCTGGTCAATAGGTAATGCATTGCTGTATTAAAAGTGAAAGATTTGCAGGAAGTGTGTGGGGAGTGGTTGCTACCCTAGTTCTTTGTAGTATTGGGACAGATATTAGTGTGCAGGGACAGATATTAGTGTGCAGGGACAGATATTAGTGTGCAGAAACAGAATATAACATTTCTATCCCAGCTTTTTGGATAAGTAAAGATATGAGTTTGATGTTCATTAGATGGTGAGAAAACCATGTGAGAAAAAAGAAACTAAAGACTCCTGCTACAGTTACATGTATAAGTAACTTAAAGAGAAGGCCAGGTGGCCCCAAAATGAGAAGAAATAGGAAAAAAAATGTAATTATTGGCCGTTACCTGATTGACAACAGGTGAACATTGTGCCGCTAATCTACACACATATAAAGATGAAAATGGATAAAGATATCACACTGTGCGCCCAATGGGTGTATCCTTCAGTCAGGCAGCCAGTGGGTGTATCCTTCAGTCAGGCAGCCAGTGGGTGTATCCTTCAGTCAGGCAGCCAGTGGGTGTATCCTTCAGTCAGGCAGCCAGTGGGTGTATCCTTCAGTCAGGCAGCCAGTGGGTGTATCCTTCAGTCAGGCGCCCAGTGGGTGTATCCTTCAGTCAGGCAGCCACTGGGTGTATCCTTCAGTCAGGCAGCCACTGGGTGTATCCTTCAGTCAGGCAGCCAGTGGGTGTATCCTTCAGTCAGGCAGCCAGTGGGTGTATCCTTCAGTCAGGCAGCCAGTGGGTGTATCCTTCAGTCAGGTGCCCAGTGGGTGTATCCTTCAGTCAGGCAGCCAGTGGGTGTATCCTTCAGTCAGGCAGCCAGTGGGTGTATCCTTCAGTCAGGCAGCCAGTGGGTGTATCCTTCAGTCAGGCAGAACTGGAGTTATGACCATTCCCAAGGCACACTGGGTCCTTCACCCATATATCTATCTGATTATATAAATGCAGAGTACCGGAAGTATGGCATTAAACACTAGTTAAATAAAGGAATTAATAAAGAAATACATATCAGATAAAGATAAAAAAAGTCAGTGTGTGTAAATGTGTTGGCAGGCTGCAGAATGTCTGTAAGGGTATTCTGCCTGATGAAGGTACAGAGGGGGTGAATGAGCACCAGGACCCTATACAGTCCTCTGACATCAGCTTTTATAGTTATGTGTGTAAATGTGTTGGCAGGCTGCAGAATGTCTGTAAGGGTATTCTGCCTGATGAAGGTACAGAGGGGGTGAATGAGCACCAGGACCCTATACAGTCCTCTGACATCAGCTTTTATAGTTATGTGTGTAAATGTGTTGGCAGGCTGCAGAATGTCTGTAAGGGTATTCTGCCTGATGAAGGTACAGAGGGGGTGAATGAGCACCAGGACCCTATACAGTCCTCTGACATCAGCTTTTATAGTTATGTGTGTAAATGTGTTGGCAGGCTGCAGAATGTCTAAGGGTATTCTGCCTGATGAAGGTACAGAGGGGGTGAATGAGCACCAGGACCCTATACAGTCCTCTGACATCAGCTTTTATAGTTATGTGTGTAAATGTGTTGGCAGGCTGCAGAATGTCTGTAAGGGTATTCTGCCTGATGAAGGTACAGAGGGGGTGAATGAGCACCAGGACCCTATACAGTCCTCTGACATCAGCTTTTATAGTTATGTGTGTAAATGTGTTGGCAGGCTGCAGAATGTCTGTAAGGGTATTCTGCCTGATGAAGGTACAGAGGGGGTGAATGAGCACCAGGACCCTATACAGTCCTCTGACATCAGCTTTTATAGTTATGTGTGTAAATGTGTTGGCAGGCTGCAGAATGTCTGTAAGGGTATTCTGCCTGATGAAGGTACAGAGGGGGTGAATGAGCACCAGGACCCTATACAGTCCTCTGACATCAGCTTTTATAGTTATGTGTGTAAATGTGTTGGCAGGCTGCAGAATGTCTGTAAGGGTATTCTGCCTGATGAAGGTACAGAGGGGGTGAATGAGCACCAGGACCCTATACAGTCCTCTGACATCAGCTTTTATAGTTATGTGTGTAAATGTGTTGGCAGGCTGCAGAATGTCTGTAAGGGTATTCTGCCTGATGAAGGTACAGAGGGGGTGAATGAGCACCAGGACCCTATACAGTCCTCTGACATCAGCTTTTATAGTTATGTGTGTAAATGTGTTGGCAGGCTGCAGAATGTCTGTAAGGGTATTCTGCCTGATGAAGGTACAGAGGGGGTGAATGAGCACCAGGACCCTATACAGTCCTCTGACATCAGCTTTTATAGTTATGTGTGTAAATGTGTTGGCAGGCTGCAGAATGTCTGTAAGGGTATTCTGCCTGATGAAGGTACAGAGGGGGTGAATGAGCACCAGGACCCTATACAGTCCTCTGACATCAGCTCAGCTGTGAGGAGACTAGAGAAGCTGGACAAGCACTTATACGAACAAAGCGGACTCAGCGAGAGGAAGAGGAGGAAACGAGAAAAGCTCAGTGAGTCAGTCTTAAATGAAAACACTCGGATCAGTTTTGGGGAGATGGAAGTCCATCGCATGTAGTCTGTATAAACATGTCTTGATATTTTTCATCTGAAAGTTAGAAACTACAAGGCTCCAATTGTGGCTGTCTATCAACAAGCCATACATTTATTGTGATGTCATAATTCAATCTGTTTGGTCAGCAAACGAAAAGGCAGAGTGTTCTCTGTGTAGTCAGCTTTTGTTACCAGCAATGTGACCTATAGGCACACAGAATGTTAGGTGAATGGAGGCAATACAATATTACCTCCAGACACTGAAGAACTCTGGGCCCAGCTACATGACTTGTTTTTGTGTGTCAACCTAACATGTACATGTACTTCTATCTGTATGACAGAGTTTTCTTTTCCTTCACACACGCCATAAATGTAAAAATTAATGGCTAATTACCATGTGTTTTCTAGTGGGAATCATTGCAGAAGAGCACAAACTTGAAAAGGAGATAAAGAAGAAAGGGAAATCTGGAAAGGAGATTAGCTCAGAAAATGACCAGTCCTTTGCCATAGAGATGGAGGAGGCAGACATTGAAGAGGTAGCTGTTCCCAAAAAAGCACGAAAAAATGGCAATAAAAAGGAACAAGATATATTGACTGTAGATGTCAACATAAACATGGCTAGTTCTGAGGATTCAAGAGAGCAAGAAGCTCCTGAGAAGAAGAAACACAAGAAAAAGAAGAAAGTGACAAACAATGAGTCCATAAATATGCTTATCTCCGAGAATACAGAGGAAAATGTCAAATCAAAGAAGAAAAGAAAATCCATTGACAATGTTAGCTCCACAAACAGTTCAGAAACAGTTCCAGACGATCCACCCGGGGAAGAAGTGGACATCTGGATACCTAACAAGAAATACAAGGGCAAGTTTAGTGGCTTTGACCCCACACTTCAGCAGGGGAAGTTTCCTTGTCAGAAGCATCATAGGAAAACAGAGGTCAAGGCCGCTCCTGCCAGTTTTGCTCAGTTTGAGGAAGGGTTGAAAACGCCGCCAGCTTTTGTCAGGAAGGCATTCACGAAGTTACGACCACCACAGACAGAACCTGTCAAAAAGAGCAATAAGATGGTAGGTAAATCTGCATGTCAGGGAGTTTTAGCTCACCTGTACAAAGAATATGCTCTTGTCAGCATGTTAAGGGTGGTATCTCAGAAAATACTGCCTACATTTTGCTCAGATTTTACACATTGGAAAGCACAAAAGCACGATATGGATGTTTCATATTTGATGCCCCATGTGAACATTTCATAATTACTGTCTTTTGTGTAGTAGAATTGAGGTAAATGTTTAGAATGATATAACAAAAGGCACTGCATGTTTAAAAATCAGGTTTTGCATTCATGTAATGCACAATGATTTTACATGTAGCTCTTCACCACCCTCACCACCACATCTGTTTTTATGTATTTGTGATGTGTTTATGGTGATGCCTGGGTGGGAATGGCACACTCACGGCTCTGGGTTTTTAATTGCCTGACCCAACGGTATGTTGAACTTTGCAGACACACGTTAGCAATGGAGCGCACTCAGCTGTGAAGAAGCGGGTTAGCTTTGATATGAAGAGGAACACCTCACAAGGTAAGCTCTAGCTGATTTGTTTGGCTGTGGTTTTCTCGCTGCGCGTCCCAGGCACTTCATTCCTGTTCATATTCAGCTGCTGTGTGTACAGTCAGCAGTGGAGTACTCAGCAGCGCTGCTCTCTCCCTGGTAATCATGCGCATCGTGCGAAACCTCTTCACTCAAAGAAATGCTCATTTCCCTACGGGAGCGTTGTTGCAGGATAAATTCAGTATAGGGATATGGTATTCCAGGAATGAATTGTATGGTGCACCACTTCTCCACCTGGGTCTCCCTGATATTTGCTCTATCCCATTGTGTTTGCAGATTTTAATGACAGCATGAACGTCAGCGCAGAGATACCATTCAACCCCGAAACCAAACCTGACCAGAGTATTCTCAAGTCTCCTCTAACCAGGCCAAGGTTAAAGGGAAGCAACTCCAAGACCAAAGGGAGACGACTGAGAGCATCTGATTTCTTCTGATCATTTATGGCCTTTACCTTGGCAGAAATCACCTGGATATGGTTTGCTAGCCCCCCAGCGTGTGCATCCCCTGCTGTCTCCTGTCTTACTGTCCTGCTACAGGTGTGTCTGCTGCTAGACAAGGACTGTACTCTGACACAGAGAACAATGTGTGGCCATGCTTGTAGTATAAGGATAGCACTGTGCAGACAGGACAGCTGTTCCTAACCTGTTCGTCTTGACATGTACTCTGACCATCAGTTTCTCATCCAATTCTCCTTTTCTAAAACAACTGCTCATTGTTTGCAAAGTTTAGGAACAAGCACCAAACTTTTAGTGATGATAAATGATTTGTCATCTCAAACTGAATAAAATTATGGTGTTAAACAAATATACCAAATATAAATACAAATATACCATTGCTGAATGAGTATATAAAATTATGTATTATCTGTCAGTGGTTATGGTCTGTTTGTGAGAGAATTCTGCAGATGGCATTTCTTTGATATTTGACACCTGATTGTTAGTTATAGATGTGAAGTGCATATATTATTGTGTATTTTATAAAACAGCAATCAGATAAACAAATGGATAAAGTGCATGTATTATTGTGTATTTTGTAAAACAGCAATCAGATAAACAAATGGATAAAGTGCATGTATTATTGTGTATTTTGTAAAACAGCAATCAGATAAACAAATGGATAAAGTGCATGTATTATTGTGTATTTTATTAAACAGCAATCAGATAAACATATGGATAAAGTGCATGTATTATTTTGTATTTTATAAAACAGCATCAGATAAACAAATGGATAAAGTGCATGTATTATTGTGTATTTTGTAAAACAGCAATCAGATAAACAAATGGATAAAGTGCATGTATTATTGTGTATTTTATTAAACAGCAATCAGATAAACAAATGGATAAAGTGCATGTATTATTGTGTATTTTATTAAACAGCAATCAGATAAACATATGGATAAAGTGCATGTCTTGGTTTAGACAACTTTAAGACTTAAGACTTTAAGAATAAAACACACTATCTGTTGTGACAGTCAATGAGATGTTAAGATTAGTTTCCTTAAGCTTGGCGTGCAGAATAACTTAAAACAGAACTCCGCTCAACTCAAGTGTTGTGTGGGCGTGGGATCTGAAGCCAAATGGAATCTGTACTGGTTGTACTCAATTCGCAGTTCTGTCATAAATTGATATGTCTAAAGTCACCCGAGACCAACTCCATGGAGTTGAGTGGAGTCTCGTCTTAAACGCTCCTGCGAATGTAACCTTCAGTTTTACACAGTTGATCTGTTCACTTGGAATATATACTGCTCATGTAATGAACAGTTTGATTAGGGGATTGAAATACATCAGCCCATGTAATGGACAGGCTTAGGGGAATAAGATACAACAGCCTGTGAAACAGACAGTTTGATAAGGTGAAGAAGATACAACACCCGATGTAACAGTTTCATAAAGAGAATGAGATAAAACAACCGATATGACTGAAAAATTATTAAGTACGACAATAAGCCCCATGCACTCCCTCACACACGAGTTGTGGTGGCGAGGTCTTCATGTGTAGGCCTATAATTTTATTCACTGGTCCCGTGAATAACCCTATGAATATAAACACTGAATGTGACATACGTCATGTTACACAGATATATTCATTTCAAAAATGTACAATAAACAATTTGTGTAGATTAGAGAATAATCCATATTTAAGTATTTTTAACTCCGAGAGCTGGTTATTAGTTGTTATCGTATATACAGTTACTAATATACAAAATCATACACAGTAAACGCTTGGCGAAGTGTGCGCACCAATATATTTTCTCAACTCACAAAGTACAGCAATATTGTTGCAAACGATATTATAAAGAAATTATCAGACAAATGGTGATAAACTTAATTACCCCTGTTGACCAGGAACACACCAGGAGATACACTGCGTATCCAGCCCAGAATACCGGTTCATCACACAGTCAAGACACCTGTGTCTATTTACATACACAAACATTAAAGGAGAAGAAAATTTAAATTTCAATGAAATACAAATGAAAAGAGTTTGCATTTCCTTGCAAGTGCATGCCATAAATAAAATTCTAATATGTACCTCAAGTTGATAAATTATAAAGTCGGCGACAAAATCCGTTGTGGGCGACTCCATTTTGCCTAAGAACAAGTCATGAAGTCTTCAGTGTTAGGAGGAGAATTGCCGTCGGAAACCGCCGAAGTGCAGTTCGTACATTTCCGGTGGAACTCTTCTTCTCAGAAGGTAGCGAACAGTAGGCCTACAGTTCTTTTCCCGCTTGACGATCGGGAAACCGGAAAGTTGAACGTAGGTACCGAGTTTATACGAACAAGCCGGCAGTTTCACCGACTCTCATTGGCTGAGAGGCAACACACCCCCAGCATAAATTACAGAGTGATGAAGATGGAGGACGCGATGGACTCAGCGAAGTATGCCAGCTATGCCGTTTTCAGGCTTTACAAGTATGGCGAGGAAAAATCGCAAAATGATGCAGCAGGCACCACCAGATAGAAAAAAGTGTGGTCTCTTCAGCCTATAGTGTCATGTTTTTAAGTTTTCTTCTCCTGTAACTATGTAAAGCAAAGTGACCATCAAATGGTACTAGAGACAAGAAATCCTAATCGGGGAATTTTGATATGAATCACGACAACTGAATTAACAGATATATCTAAGTCTGGTGTAATCGTAGGACAATTCAGTGAAACATATCGTCACATAGCTGCATTGAAAACTACATGCGCAACAGTGGTAATAGAAAAGTCTACAGAATAACATAACGTGATGATGCAGAAATACGTAAAGGACATTGAACATGTGATGATCACCTGTGCAACTTAGGCACCGGTTTGAACTTTCCGCAAGCTGTAGCTATGTTATTCAGTGGCAGCCATCTTTACCTAGTACAAGCGAAACGTCACACTAACTGTTATAAATAACCCACAAATGCAGCTTATTAGGATTGTATATAAACGCTAACGAACACTAACTAAAGCTTATTATTGTTTGGACAGAATCATGTAAACAATATGTTTTCTACTTACGAGATATCGCTTAGAACTCGGCAGTAAAATAATATAAAGCACTCCTTTCAGGGCAGCTGTAGACGGGGTGGCGAGGAGTGATGTCATACAAACAGCATCATAACGTGACGTATCCAAAGTGTGTGATAGCTAACCTGTACCGGGGGCGATCAGGGACAGCAGTTATATGACTAACGAGTATAAACAAAAAGAAACCCAAGTGTCCATAAATGACTCTGTCACCTTATGGACAGTTTGATCAGGGGAATGAGATACAACAGTCCATTTAATGGACAGTTTGATAAAGGGAATGAGATACAAATACCGATGTAACGGACAGTTTATTAAGGGGAATGAAACACAACAGCCTATTTAGCGCAGAGTTTGATAAGGGAAATGAGATACAACTACCGATGTAACGGACAGTTTATTAAGGGGAATGAAACACACGAGCCTATGTAGCGCAGAGTTTGATAAGTGGAATGAGATACAACTACCTAGCCTATGTAACGGACAGTTTATTAAGGGGAATGAGACACAACAGACGATGTAATGGGCAGGTTGATTGGTGAAATGGGATAGAACAGCCCATGTAACGGACAGTTTGATCAATGGAGTGGGACACAACAGCCGATGTAATGGAAAGTTTGATTAGGAGAATGAGATACAATAGCCCATGTGATGAACAGTTTAATAAGGGAAGAGATACAGCAGCCTATGTAATGGACAGGTTGATTGGTGAAATGACATAGAACAGCCCATGTAACGGACAGTTTGATCAACGGAATCAGACACAAAAGCCCATGTATCGGAAAGTTTGATAAGGAGAAAGAGATACAACGGAAAAGGAGAATAAGATATAACAGCAGATGTAACGGACAGTTTGTTCAGGGCAATGAGATATAAACAGCTCATCTAACGGACAGTCTGATAAAGGAAATTAGATACAACAGCCTATGCAACGGACATTTTGATAAATGGAATGAGATACGACAACCCATGTAACGGACAGTTTGATAAATGGACAGAGATACGACAACCCATGTGATGGACAGTTTGATAAAAGGACTGAGATACGACAACCAATGTGACGGACAGTTTGATAAATGGACTGAGATACGACAACCCATGTAACAGGCAGTTTGATAAATGGACTGAGATACGACCACCCATGTGACGGACAGTTTGATAAATGGAATGAGATACGACAATCCATGTAACGGACAGTTTGATAAATGGACTGAGATACGACAACCCATGTGATGGACATTCTGATAAATGTAATGAGATACGACAACCCATGTGACGGACAGTTTGATAAATGGACTGAGATACGACAACCCATGTGACGGACAGTTTGATAAATGCAAAGAGATACGACCACCCATGTGACGGTCAGGTGGGCGTGGACAGTGCTGAATGGATTGTGAATTGCGAAATTTAACACGACGATAATCACCCCTAATTCAACCATCCTATACACGCGCCTAATGCAGCGTTAATAATTAAAGGTGAAAAACGCTTGAATGCAGTTTTTCCTGAACTGCTGCCAAACGGCCACATATACTCATACATTAACAAACAGACCTATAGACATCTATATTTAACCATGTCGATCTCGCGCTCTTAATTTTTGATCACCTTCGCTTAACAAACACGAGGTTTCTGCATGATCAGAGAACCAATTCCACAACCATGTCCCATTTGTTATCTTCCCCATTTTGCCACGAACAAGCTAATCTCCTTATATTAAATGGGATAAGTCTCCATTTTTCCTTGTAGTTGGTACAAAATATATACGACTGAATGTGCTCACTAAAATTGTAAGGCTTAATTAACTCCTGTAGGACATAGAATGTTGATTATTTTGTCAATGATCCAAAAACTTGGCATCTAGACATCTTTGTTGTTGAAACAGTCAAGAAGATATTCAGTATATTTGGTCTAGATTAGTGATATATCAGTTAACACACAGTGGAATACACCTCTAACGAACTATAACTGTTCACCACACTCATAAAATTCCATCTAGTTCGAAAGCTAATGGTATGAGTCGCCAGTGGTAAACATCATTTTTTATTCATATTTCCACAAACAAGTATGGACTTATTCTGTTCCAAAAACGGTGAATGGTATCTTCGCAGAGAAGGTTCAACGTTTGAGAATTCTACATAATATTCGAATTATTAGAGAGAATTTCAGGAAACATGACCTAAAGTTTGCCGGAAGAGTGTGAGTATGACCAAGTTTACAAGTGCCGGATGAAAAGCCTTTTCACCTGTTAAATTGAAACTTATTCTCTTCGATAATGTATATAATTTAACGAATATCATGAAGTAAAATCCATAGACGCCATGCATTCTGGAATGTTTGGACCTCCCACCAGTTTAGCGAAGGACTATAGCAAAGTGCGATATTAAGTTTGGCGTAAATCAGGTTGGTTGTGTTTTGTATCGATACTTTCCCCACGAATGTCTAGATCCGTTGGCCGTGGCTTTCTGTCTTTGTACCAGTGATAGGGACTGCATGGCGAGTGAGTGACTCTTTAAACTCTTGGTAAACCCATGCTCCATGCTGCCCTCCAGTCAGCTTTCTCATCCGCAACTGCAATTGTTGGATATTCGTCTAATTAGCTGCGTCTAATTAGCTTAATGCCTCACCTGGCTAAGTATACGACAGTGATTTCCATATAAATATATAGACACAGGAACGGTAACCACAAATGGTAATACCATGAACCGCCAATAGCTGGATTCGAACACGCGACGTCGTCGACTAGCGGCTTACACATTATGTGTTGTGTCAGTGCATAATCACTTCCCCTTACAGTGGGTCATGGTCTCCTAACAATAGCTAGGAAACACAAGATACCCTCCCGTCTCAATGTTTGTATGCCTCTCCAGTCATACGTGGGAAGATCTACCAGCAACCTGCGGATAATCGTGGGTTTCCACCCACTAAAATGCCGGCGGCGGTCGTATTAGTGAAATATTCTTGAGTATGGTGTAAAACACCAATCAACTAAATAAATACATAAGTATGGCTTTGCTGACAACAAGAAGTCGACAGAGCAGGAGCATCCGTTTGGGCAGTGTAACCACTTGTCTTCCATCAATATGCATTTCAAGTCTTTTTTTGTTTGTTCATTTGTCCCGGGCAGTCCTATTTTCCCCATCCAGAAACCTTAAATCAAACTATATACATGGAAGTTGAGTTACTCAGCAAAATATTTTTGCTTAAGCAATAACACCAGAAACTTTCATGAAATCGGACCTAGGTCTTACTGGTATAGTTTAGGCTCAACCACACATATGAACTCCTTATTTTGCAAGTAGCTGTCGTTCACGGCGAATGGGTCTGGGTTGTATTCCTGCCATCAAACTCTTGGTTTCTGTCTGTAGTGGCTGTTCACGATGATTATCGGCAACTGGGTCCTGGTTGTCTTCCTGTTAACAAAGTCGTGGCTTCTACTTGTAGTGGCCGTTCACGATAATTATCGGCAACTGGGTCCTGGTTGTCTTCCTGTTAACAAAGTCGTGGCTTCTACTTGTAGTGGCCGTTCACGATGATTATCGGCAATTGGGTCCTGGTTGTCTTCTTATTAACAAACTTGTGGTTTCTGTCTGTAGTGACCATTCACAGTGATTACCAGTAATTGGATCCTGGTTGTCTTCCTGCCAACAAACTCTTGGTTTCTGCCTGTAGTGACCGTTCACGATGATTACCGGCAACTGGTCCTGGTTGTCTTCTTATTAACAAACTCTTGGTTTCTGCCTGTATTGGCCATTCACAATGATTACCGGTAATTGGATCCTGGCTGTCTTCCTGCCAACAAACTCTTGGTTTCTGTCTGTAGTGGCCGTTCACAATGATTACCGGCAATTGGGTCCTGGTTGTCTTCTTATTAACAAACTCTTGGTTTCTGTGTGTAGTGGCCGTTCACAATGATTACCAGCAATTGGGTCCTGACGGTCTTCCTGCCAACAAACTCTTGGTTTCTGTCTGTAGTGGCCGTTCACAATGATTACCGGCAATTAGGTCCTGGCTGTCTTTCTGCTAACAAACTCTTGGTTTCTGTCTGTAGTGGCCGTTCACGATGATAACCGGCAGTTGGGTCCTGGCTGTCTTTCTGCTAACAAACTCTTGGTTTCTGTCTGTATTGGCCGTTTACAATGATTACCGGCAATTGGGTCCTGACGGTCTTCCTGCCAACAAACTCTTGGTTTCTGTATGTAGTGGCCGTTCACAATGATTACCGGCAACTGGGTCCTGGCTGTCTTTCTGCCAACAAACCCTTGGTTTCTGCCTGTACTGGCCGTTTACAATGATTACCGGCAGTTGGGTCCTGACGGTCTTCCTGCCAACAAACTCTTGGTTTCTGTCTGTATTGGCCGTTTACAATGATTACCGGCAATTGGGTCCTGGTTGTCTTCTTATTAACAAACTCTTGGTTTCTGTCTGTATTGGCCGTTCAAAATGATTACCGGCAATTGGGTCCTGGTTGTCTTCTTATTAACAAATTCTTGGTTTCTGCCTTTAGTGACCGTTCACAATGATTGCCGGCAATTGGGTCCTGGTTGTCTTCTTATTAACAAACTCTTGGTTTCTGCCTGTAGTGACCGTTCACAATGATGACCGGCAATTGGGTCCTGGCTGTCTTCCTGCCAACAAACTCTTGGTTTCTGTCTGTATTGGCCGTTCACAATGATTACTGGCAATTGGGTCCTGACGGTCTTCCTGCCAACAAACTCTTGGTTTCTGCCTGTAGTGGCCGTTCACGATGATTACCGGTAATTGGGTCCTGGCTGTCTTTCTGCCAACAAACTCTTGGTTTCTGTGTGTAGTGGCCGTTTACAATGATTACCGGCAATTGGGTTTCTGGCTGTCTTTCTGCTAACAAACTCTTGGTTTCTGTCTGTATTGGCCGTTCACAATGATTACCGGCAATTGGGTTTCTGGCTGTCCTCCTACCAACAAACTCTTGGTTTCTGCCTGTATTGGCCGTTCACAATAATTACCGGCAATTGGGTCCTGGCTGTCTTTCTGTCAACAAACTCTTGGTTTCTGTCTGTAGTGGCCGTTCACAATGATTACCGGCAATTGGGTCCTGGCTGTCTTTCTGCCAACAAACTCTTGGTATCTGTTTGTAGTGGCCGTTCACAATGATTACCGGCAATTGGGTCCTGGCTGTCTTTCTGCTAACACACTCTTGGTTTCTGTCTGTATTGGCCGTTTACAATGATTACCGGCAATTGGGTCCTGGCTGTCTGCCTGCTAACAAACTCTTGATTTCTGCCTGTATTGGCCGTTTACAATGATTACCGGCAATTGGGTCCTGGCTGTCTTTCTGCCAACAAACTCTTGGTTTCTGTGTGTAGTGGCCGTTCACAATGATGACCGGCAATTGGGTCCTAGCTGTCTTCCTGCCAACAAACTCTTGGTTTCTTTGTGTAGTGGCCGTTCACAATGATTACCAGCAATTGGGTCCTGGCTGTCTTTCTGCTAACAAACTCATGGTTTCTGCCTGTAGTGGCCGTTCACAATGGTTACCGGCAATTGGGTCCTGGCTGTCTTCCTGCCAACAAACTCTTGGTTTCCGTGTGTAGTGACCGTTCACGATGATTACCGGCAATTGGGTCCTGACTGTCTTTCTGCCAACAAACTCTTGGTATCTGTCTGTATTGACCGTTCACAATGATTACCAGCAATTGGGTCCTGGCTGTCTTTCTGCTAACAAACTCTTGGTTTCTGTGTGTAGTGGCCGTTCACATTGATTACCGGCAATTGGGTCCTGGCTGTCCTCCTACCAACAAACTCTTGGTTTCTGTGTGTAGTGGCCGTTCACAATGATTACCGGCAATTGGGTCCTGGCTGTCTTTCTGCCAACAAACTCTTGGTTTCTGTCTGTAGTGGCCGTTCACAATGATTACCGGCAATTGGGTCCTGGCTGTCTTTCTGCCAACACTCTTGGTTTCTGTCTGTAGTGGCCGTTCACAATGATTACCGGCAATTGGGTCCTGGCTGTCTTCCTGCCAACAAACTCTTGGTTTCTGTGTGTAGTGGCCGTTCACAATGATTACCGGCAATTGCGTCCTGGCTGTCTTTCTGCTAACAAACTCTTGGTTTCTGTCTGTAGTGGCCGTTCACAATGATTACCGCCAATTGGGTCCTGGCTGTCTTTCTGCCAACAAACTCTTGGTTTCTGTCTGTATTGGCCGTTCACAATGATGACCGGGAATTGGGTCCTAGCTGTCTTCCTGCCAACAAACTCTTGGTTTCTTTGTGTAGTGGCCGTTCACAATGATTACCAGCAATTGGGTCCTGGCTGTCTTTCTGCTAACAAACTCTTGGTTTCTGCCTGTAGTGGCCGTTCACAATGGTTACCGGCAATTGGGTCCTGGCTGTCTTCCTGCCAACAAACTCTTGGTTTCTGTGTGTAGTGGCCGTTCACAATGATGACCGGCAATTGGGTCCTGGCTGTCTTTCTGCTAACAAACTCTTGGTTTCTGTCTGTATTGGCCGTTCACAATGATTACCGGCAATTGGGTCCTGGCTGTCTTTCTGCCAACAAACTCTTGGTTTCTGTCTGTATTGGCCGTTCACAATGATGACCGGCAATTGGGTCCTAGCTGTCTTCCTGCCAACAAACTCTTGGTTTCTTTGTGTAGTGGCCGTTCACAATGATTACCAGCAATTGGGTCCTGGCTGTCTTTCTGCTAACAAACTCTTGGTTTCTGCCTGTAGTGGCCGTTCACAATGGTTACCGGCAATTGGGTCCTGGCTGTCTTCCTGCCAACAAACTCTTGGTTTCTGTGTGTAGTGACCGTTCACGATGATTACCGGCAATTGGGTCCTGACTGTCTTTCTGCCAACAAACTCTTGGTATCTGTCTGTATTGACCGTTCACAATGATTACCAGCAATTGGGTCCTGGCTGTCTTTCTGCTAACAAACTCTTGGTTTCTGTGTGTAGTGGCCGTTCACAATGATTACCGGCAATTGGGTCCTGGCTGTCTTTCTGCCAACAAACTCTTGGTTTCTGTGTGTAGTGGCCGTTCACAATGATTACCGGCAATTGGGTCCTGGCTGTCTTCCTGCCAACAAACTCTTGGTTTCTGTGTGTAGTGGCCGTTCACAATGATTACCGGCAATTGGGTCCTGGCTGTCTTTCTGCTAACAAACTCTTGGTTTCTGTCTGTAGTGGCCGTTCACAATGATTACCGGCAATTGGGTCCTGGCTGTCTTTCTGCTAACAAACTCTTGGTTTCTGTGTGTATTGGCCGTTCACAATGATGACCGGCAATTGGGTCCTAGCTGTCTTCCTGCCAACAAACTCTTGGTTTCTTTGTGTAGTGGCCGTTCACAATGATTACCAGCAATTGGGTCCTGGCTGTCTTTCTGCTAACAAACTCTTGGTTTCTGCCTGTAGTGGCCGTTCACAATGGTTACCGGCAATTGGGTCCTGGCTGTCTTTCTGCCAACAAACTCTTGGTTTCTGTGTGTAGTGGCCGTTCACAATGATTACCGGCAATTGGGTCCTGGCTGTCTTCCTGCCAACAAACTCTTGGTTTCTGTGTGTAGTGGCCGTTCACAATGATGACCGGCAATTGGGTCCTGGCTGTCTTTCTGCTAACAAACTCTTGGTTTCTGTCTGTAGTGGCCGTTCACAATGATGACCGGCAATTGGGTCCTGGCTGTCTTTCTGCCAACAAACTCTTGGTTTCTGTCTGTATTGGCCGTTCACAATGATGACCGGCAATTGGGTCCTGGCTGTCTTCCTGCCAACAAACTCTTGGTTTCTTTGTGTAGTGGCCGTTCACAATGATTACCAGCAATTGGGTCCTGGCTGTCTTTCTGCTAACAAACTCTTGGTTTCTGCCTGTAGTGGCCGTTCACAATGGTTACCGGCAATTGGGTCCTGGCTGTCTTCCTGCCAACAAACTCTTGGTTTCTGTGTGTAGTGACCGTTCACGATGATTACCGGCAATTGGGTCCTGACTGTCTTTCTGCCAACAAACTCTTGGTATCTGTCTGTATTGACCGTTCACAATGATTACCGGCAATTGGGTCCTGGCTGTCTTTCTGCTAACAAACTCTTGGTTTCTGTGTGTAGTGGCCGTTCACATTGATTACCGGCAATTGGGTCCTGGCTGTCCTCCTACCAACAAACTCTTGGTTTCTGTCTGTAGTGGCCGTTCACAATGATTACCGGCAATTGGGTCCTGGCTGTCTTTCTGCCAACAAACTCTTGGTTTCTGTCTGTAGTGGCCGTTCACAATGATTACCGGCAATTGGGTCCTGGCTGTCTTTCTGCCAACACTCTTGGTTTCTGTCTGTAGTGGCCGTTCACAATGATTACCCGCAATTGGGTCCTGGCTGTCTTCCTGCCAACAAACTCTTGGTTTCTGTGTGTAGTGGCCGTTCACAATGATTACCGGCAATTGCGTCCTGGCTGTCTTTCTGCTAACAAACTCTTGGTTTCTGTCTGTAGTGGCCGTTCACAATGATTACCGGCAATTGGGTCCTGGCTGTCTTTCTGCCAACAAACTCTTGGTTTCTGTCTGTATTGGCCGTTCACAATGATGACCGGCAATTGGGTCCTAGCTGTCTCCCTGCCAACAAACTCTTGGTTTCTTTGTGTAGTGGCCGTTCACAATGATTACCAGCAATTGGGTCCTGGCTGTCTTTCTGCTAACAAACTCTTGGTTTCTGCCTGTAGTGGCCGTTCACAATGGTTACCGGCAATTGGGTCCTGGCTGTCTTCCTGCCAACAAACTCTTGGTTTCTGTGTGTAGTGGCCGTTCACAATGATGACCGGCAATTGGGTCCTGGCTGTCTTTCTGCTAACAAACTCTTGGTTTCTGTCTGTATTGGCCGTTCACAATGATTACCGGCAATTGGGTCCTGGCTGTCTTTCTGCCAACAAACTCTTGGTTTCTGTCTGTATTGGCCGTTCACAATGATGACCGGCAATTGGGTCCTAGCTGTCTTCCTGCCAACAAACTCTTGGTTTCTTTGTGTAGTGGCCGTTCACAATGATTACCAGCAATTGGGTCCTGGCTGTCTTTCTGCTAACAAACTCTTGGTTTCTGCCTGTAGTGGCCGTTCACAATGGTTACCGGCAATTGGGTCCTGGCTGTCTTCCTGCCAACAAACTCTTGGTTTCTGTGTGTAGTGACCGTTCACGATGATTACCGGCAATTGGGTCCTGACTGTCTTTCTGCCAACAAACTCTTGGTATCTGTCTGTATTGACCGTTCACAATGATTACCAGCAATTGGGTCCTGGCTGTCTTTCTGCTAACAAACTCTTGGTTTCTGTGTGTAGTGGCCGTTCACAATGATTACCGGCAATTGGGTCCTGGCTGTCTTTCTGCCAACAAACTCTTGGTTTCTGTGTGTAGTGGCCGTTCACAATGATTACCGGCAATTGGGTCCTGGCTGTCTTCCTGCCAACAAACTCTTGGTTTCTGTGTGTAGTGGCCGTTCACAATGATTACCGGCAATTGGGTCCTGGCTGTCTTTCTGCTAACAAACTCTTGGTTTCTGTCTGTAGTGGCCGTTCACAATGATTACCGGCAATTGGGTCCTGGCTGTCTTTCTGCTAACAAACTCTTGGTTTCTGTGTGTATTGGCCGTTCACAATGATGACCGGCAATTGGGTCCTAGCTTTCTTCCTGCCAACAAACTCTTGGTTTCTTTGTGTAGTGGCCGTTCACAATGATTACCAGCAATTGGGTCCTGGCTGTCTTTCTGCTAACAAACTCTTGGTTTCTGCCTGTAGTGGCCGTTCACAATGGTTACCGGCAATTGGGTCCTGGCTGTCTTTCTGCCAACAAACTCTTGGTTTCTGTGTGTAGTGGCCGTTCACAATGATTACCGGCAATTGGGTCCTGGCTGTCTTCCTGCCAACAAACTCTTGGTTTCTGTGTGTCGTGGCCGTTCACAATGATGACCGGCAATTGGGTCCTGGCTGTCTTTCTGCTAACAAACTCTTGGTTTCTGTCTGTAGTGGCCGTTCACAATGATGACCGGCAATTGGGTCCTGGCTGTCTTTCTGCCAACAAACTCTTGGTTTCTGTCTGTATTGGCCGTTCACAATGATGACCGGCAATTGGGTCCTGGCTGTCTTCCTGCCAACAAACTCTTGGTTTCTTTGTGTAGTGGCCGTTCACAATGATGACCAGCAATTGGGTCCTGGCTGTCTTTCTGCTAACAAACTCTTGGTTTCTGCCTGTAGTGGCCGTTCACAATGGTTACCGGCAATTGGGTCCTGGCTGTCTTCCTGCCAACAAACTCTTGGTTTCTGTGTGTAGTGGCCGTTCACAGTGATGACCGGCAATTGGGTCCTGGCTGTCTTTCTGCTAACAAACTCTTGGTTTCTGTCTGTAGTGGCCGTTCACAATGATTACCGGCAATTGGGTCCTGGCTGTCTTTCTGCCAACAAACTCTTGGTTTCTGTCTGTATTGGCCGTTCACAATGATGACCGGCAATTGGGTCCTGGCTGTCTTTCTGCCAACAAACTCTTGGTTTCTGTGTGTATTGGCCGTTCACAATGATTACCGGCAATTGGGTCCTGGATGTCTTTCTGCTGACAAACTCTTGGTTTCTGTGTGTATTGATCGTTCACAATGATTACCGGCAATTGGTTCCTGGCTGTCCTCCTACCAACAAACTCTTGGTTTCTGTCTTTAGTGGCCGTTCACAATGATTACCGGCAATTGGGTCCTGGCTGTCTTTCTGCCAACAAACTCTTGGTTTCTGTCTGTAGTGGCCGTTCACAATGATTACCGGCAATTGGGTCCTGGCTGTTTTTCTGCCAACAAACTCTTGGTATCTGTCTGTATTGGCCGTTCACAATGATTACCAGCAATTGGGTCCTGGCTGTCTTTCTGCTAACAAAGTCTTGGTTTCTGTGTGTAGTGGCCGTTCACAATGATTACCGGCAATTGGGTCCTGGCTGTCTTTCTGCCAACAAACTCTTGGTTTCTGTGTGTAGTGGCCGTTCACAATGATGACCGGCAATTGGGTCCTGGCTGTCTTTCTGCCAACAAACTCTTGGTTTCTGTCTGTAGTGGCCGTTCACAATGATTACCGGCAATTGGGTCCTGGCTTTCTTTCTGCTAACAAACTCTTGGTTTCTGTCTGTAGTGGCCGTTCACAATGATTACCGGCAATTGGGTCCTGGCTGTCTTTCTGCCAACAAACTCTTGGTTTCTGTCTGTATTGGCCGTTCACAATGATGACCGGCAATTGGGTCCTGGCTGTCTTTCTGCCAACAAACTCTTGGTTTCTGTGTGTATTGGCCGTTCACAATGATTACCGGCAATTGGGTCCTGGCTGTCTTTCTGCTGACAAACTCTTGGTTTCTGTGTGTATTGATCGTTCACAATGATTACCGGCAATTGGTTCCTGGCTGTCCTCCTACCAACAAACTCTTGGTTTCTGTCTTTAGTGGCCGTTCACAATGATTACCGGCAATTGGGTCCTGGCTGTCTTTCTGCCAACAAACTCTTGGTTTCTGTCTGTAGTGGCCGTTCACAATGATTACCGGCAATTGGGTCCTGGCTGTTTTTCTGCCAACAAACTCTTGGTATCTGTCTGTATTGGCCGTTCACAATGATTACCAGCAATTGGGTCCTGGCTGTCTTTCTGCTAACAAACTCTTGGTTTCTGTGTGTAGTGGCCGTTCACAATGATTACCGGCAATTGGGTCCTGGCTGTCTTTCTGCCAACAAACTCTTGGTTTCTGTGTGTAGTGGCCGTTCACAATGATTACCGGCAATTGGGTCCTGGCTGTCTTCCTGCCAACAAACTCTTGGTTTCTGTGTGTAGTGGCCGTTCACAATGATTACCGGCAATTGGGTCCTGGCTTTCTTTCTGCTAACAAACTCTTGGTTTCTGTCTGTAGTGGCCGTTCACAATGATTACCGGCAATTGGGTCCTGGCTGTCTTTCTGCCAACAAACTCTTGGTTTCTGTCTGTATTGGCCGTTCACAATGATGACCGGCAATTGGGTCCTAGCTGTCTTCCTGCCAACAAACTCTTGGTTTCTGTCTGTAGTGGCCGTTCACAATGATGACCGGCAATTGGGTCCTGGCTGTCTTTCTGCTAACAAACTCTTGGTTTCTGTGTGTAGTGGCCGTTCACAATGATTACCGGCAATTGGGTCCTGGTTGTCTTCCTGCCAACAAACTCTTGATTTCTGTCTGTATTGGCCGTTCACAATGATGACCGGCAATTGGGTCCTGGCTGTCTTCCTGCCAAGAAACTCTTGGTTTCTGCCTGTAGTGGCCGTTCACAATGGTTACCGGCAATTGGGTCCTGGCTGTCTTTCTGCCAACAAACTCTTGGTTTCTGCCTGTAGTGACCGTTCACGATGATTACCGGCAATTGGGTCCTGGCTGTCTTTCTGCTAACAAACTCTTGGTTTCTGCCTGTATTGGCCGTTCACAATGATGACTGGCAATTGGGTCCTGGCTGTCTTTCTGCCAACAAACTCTTGGTTTCTGTCTGTAGTGGCCGTTCACAATGATGACCGGCAATTGGGTCCTGGCTGTCTTTCTGCTAAGAAACTCTTGGTTTCTGTGTGTAGTGGCCGTTCACAATGATTACCGGCAATTGGGTCCTGGCTGTCTTTCTGCCAACAAACTCTTGGTTTCTGTCTGTAGTGGCCGTTCACAATGATGACCGGCAATTGGGTCCTGGCTGTCTTTCTGCTAACAAACTCTTGGTTTCTGTCTGTATTGGCCGTTTACAATGATTACCGGCAATTGGGTCCTGGCTGTCTTTCTGCCAACAAACTCTTGGTTTCTGCCTGTAGTGACTGTTCACGATGATGACCGGCAATTGGGTCCTGGTTGTCTTACTGCTAACAAAGTCGTGGTTTCTGCCTGTAGTGAACGTTCACGATGATGACCGGCAATTGGGTCCTGGTTGTCTTCCTGTTAACAAACTTGTGATTTTTGCCGGTAGTGGCTGTTCACGATGATTACCGGATGTTGGGCCATGGTCGTTCTACAGCTAACAAAGTCGTGGTTTCTGCCTTTAGTGGCCGTTTACAATGATTACCGGCTGTTGGGTCCTGGTTGTCTTCCTGCTGACAAAGTTGTGGTTTCTGCCTGTAGTGGCTGTTCACGATGATGACCGGCAGTTGGGTCCTGGTTGTCTTACTGTTAACAAACTCTTGGTTTCCGCCTGTAGTGACCGTTCACGATGATTACCGGCAATTGGGTCCTATCTGTCTTTCTGCTAACAAACTCTTGGTTTCTGTCTGTAGTGGCCGATCACAGTGATGACCGGCAATTGGGTCCTGGCTGTCTTTCTGCCAACAAACTCTTGGTTTCTGTCTGTATTGGCCGTTCACAATGATTACCGGCAATTGGGTCCTGGCTGTCTTTCTGCCAACAAACTCTTGGTTTCTGTGTGTAGTGGCCGTTCACAATGATTACCGGCAATTGGGTCCTGGCTGTCTTTCTGCTAACAAACTCTTGGTTTCTGTCTGTATTGGCCGTTCACAATGATTACCGGCAATTGGGTCCTGGCTGTCTTTCTGCCAACAAACTCTTGGTTTCTGCCTGTAGTGACTGTTCACGATGATGACCGGCAATTGGGTCCTGGTTGTCTTACTGCTAACAAAGTCGTGGTTTCTGCCTGTAGTGAACGTTCACGATGATGACCGGCAATTGGGTCCTGGTTGTCTTCCTGTTAACAAACTTGTGATTTTTGCCGGTAGTGGCTGTTCACGATGATTACCGGATGTTGGGCCATGGTTGTTCTACAGCTAACAAAGTCGTGGTTTCTGCCTTTAGTGGCCGTTTACAATGATTACCGGCTGTTGGGTCCTGGTTGTCTTACTGCTGACAAAGTTGTGCTTTCTGCCTGTAGAGGCTGTTCACGATGATGACCGGCAGTTGGGTCCTGGTTGTCTTACTGTTAACAAACTTGTGATTTTTGCCGGTAGTGGCTGTTCACGATGATTACCGGATGTTGGGCCATGGTTGTTCTACAGCTAACAAAGTCGTGGTTTCTGCCTGTAGTGGCCGTTCACGATGATTACCGGCTGTTGGGACCTGGTTGTCTTCCTGCTGACAAAGTTGTTGTTTCTGCCTGTAGAGGCTGTTCACGATGATGACCGGCAGTTGGGTCCTGGTTGTCTTACTGCTAACAAAGTTGTGGTTTCTGCCTGTAGTGGCTGTTCACGATGATTACCTTATTTTGGGCCATGGTTGTTCTACAGCTAACAAAGTCGTGGTTTCTGCCTGTAGTGACCGTTCATGATGATTACCGACAAGTGGGCCCTAGTTGTTTTCCTGCTAACAAACTTGTGATTTCTGCCTGTAGTGGCTGTTCACGATGTTGACCGGCAGTTGGGTCCTGGCTGTCTTCCTGCTAACAGTCGTGGTTTTTCTTTGTAGTTGACGTTCACGATGATCACCATCTCGTTCGGGGTTGCCTTCCTGCTAACGACGGTGTCCACAAAGACGGTCCTAGCGGTCAGCGCCGGAGGGCAAGTCACAGTTCACGAACAAATCGGGCTTTGACAGACTTATTATATCCCTTTTCCCAGGGACATACTTTTGAGTTTAGCTGTTCAGTCAAAACCCTGAACGAAGGAATTATAATATAGAGCTAAGATTACCGTCTTCTAAAATTCGGAAGCTTGGTTTTCACTCTCAACTATTTTAACCGTTTATTATGATCCCATTTCTAAATTATACGTTTTTTTTAATGTTTTAAATACTTAGCTATTCCTACTTATATTTGACATGTACGCCTTGGCCAAACAGGAACAACGTGTGTAGTTATTCGTGTGTGGACAGTTATTATATAAGCGAGACGGTGGAGACAGAGTGCGGGCTGGGCGGATGGAGTCGGTGTGCCAAGTCAAAGTGCGTATATTAACCTCTACCTTCACAGTCTTTTAGTCTCCATGTATTTTACCTATGTTGGGACCCACGCCTATATAAATGACTGGAAATGCCCAAGTGCCCGTCTTCTCTTTCAAATGCAGTCTTATGGAGAAAGCAGGCCAGGGTATTTTTATATTGGTATACGTGGAGGTTTTTCCATCCAGGAATATTCCTCAGTAATCTTTAGTAAAACACCAGTGAAATAAATGTTTGTATCATTATTATTGAAATCTTCTCGGACATATTGCCATGCCCTTACTCTCATCTGCCTCAATGTCATTTAATTTTTCAATGTATTTCCTTTCCAAAAGAGCGGCCATAGAATATCGCATATCGACGTGCCATAGGTGCTGTGAAGGTTGGACAAGCGAGGGCACCTCCAGCAACTGTGACATTGGTAAGTAATGAGGGCACCTCCAGCAACTGTGACATTGGTAAGTAATGAGGGCACCTCCAGCAACTGTGACATTGGTAAGTAATGAGGGATCCTTCAGCAACTGTGATATTGGTAAGCAATGAAGATCCTTCAGCAACTGTGATATTGGTAAGTAATGAGGGATCCTTCAGCAACTGTGATATTGGTGAGCAATGAAGGCTTCCCCAGTAGGTGTGATATTGGAAAGCAATCAGAGGTTCTCAACAGCTGTGATATTGGTGAGCAATGACGATTTCTCCTGCCACTGTGAGGGTTTCTCCAGAAACTGTGATTTTGGTATAACAAAGGATCTATATCTGTACAAAGACGAACAAGGTCTCCTTTCATGCCGCCTTTACGACAAAAGGGATCATTTCAGTTCTGTTATTATGAATTATCCTTATTTAGGTAGTAATATACCAAAGGGTCCTGCATATGGCGTATACATATCTCGCCTTGTAGCATTTGTCAGATCTTACGTAAATTGTGATGACTTTAATCTGCGCCACAAGTTGTTAGTTCAAAAATTAGTTTGTCAAGGATAATCCATCAAACGCCTTCATTCGAAGTTTCTCAAATTTTACAATGAGTATTACACTCTCGTTGGCAGGTATAGACAGAGCGTTCAGAATTTCTGGCGATCTGCATTGTGATCAACCACATAGACGGCGCTGTTATCCTTATAAACATATCTATCGCGTACGTGGTATTTAACAACACAGATGGCGCTGGTTGCCGCTTTTATACAGACCAGCATGTCATGTGTAACATCATAGATGGCGCCTCTTTTAGTATGAGATCCTTACATATTAACGGGATAGACGTAGTCGTCCGTTACTTTTGAATCACAATCTGTTCGATTAAGGTCTGTAACGCTCGTTATTTTCATACTGTATCTAATACCGCTAAACCTGGGGCTAGGGGCCGTAAAAGCCAACCATGCCCATTACATCTGCATGATGCCTTTATGAACAGTTGCAATCAAAGCGCGACTGAGACACCTTGTTTAATTGTTTTTCAGCCATATGCTACAGTAACCCAGCAGGACAATGTCTGAACGATGGCAAATGTGTGCGTCCGGACGAGTGTGACTGTCCCAGCGGTACACAGCTGCCTATGTGTGAAGGTAAGATTCCGTATAGATTACACATGCGGTTTATGTTCCTGTTAAAACACACACACATCCAAGTACATACGGTTTATGTACCTGTTAAAACACACACAAATCGTTGTCTGTGGTATGATCCTCAGGTAGGCCAAGCAAGGCTTTGTTAATTAACAAACCCATATAACAGTTGAATGTAAATAACTCGGCTGGTCGGACATTATAAGTAGGATTCAGTCATAAGGTAGGTTAAGTTAAAAATCAAAGGATTTGTTTGGTGTCTGGATCTGTTACGCAGCTGGACGGGTAGATAATTTACCATACGGACCTGCAGGGAGCTACGAACAGAAGACGCCAACTAATCTGTCTGAAAACAAGACATAGGCCAGCATATACACTTCTTTACATGTACGGGGGCATGTGCATGCCTTTTACCATAATAAATTACTAACGGGCTTTTTTTCTGTGTACAGACATTGACGAATGCAATACCACTAATGGCGGCTGTACTGATAGGTGTGTGAACTCGGTGGGGACCTATCACTGCGAATGTGACGCCCCTAAGGATCTGCTGGCGGATCTGAAATCTTGTGCATGTGAGTGGGCGGATACATTGGAGAGCGTCTAGCTTATGGATCATTTACATGTGTACCATGCATATATGCCACTTATGTTATACGAGTTTGAATAGGCTATATAGATTTATACTGGTGTACACGGAAAAGAAAAAACAAAAAAAATGTTCTTCATATTCTTGATGAGAACGAAAGTTTGAAATTGCAGTTGGAATACAACGATGTGAGAACGAAAGTTTGAAATTGCAGTTGGAATACAATGATGTGAGAACGAAAGTTTGAAATTGCAGTTGGAATACAACGATGTGAGAATGAAAGTTTGAAATTGCAGTTGGAATACAATGATGTGAGAACGAAAGTTTAAAATTGCAGTTGGAATACAACGATGTGAGAACGAAAGTTTGAAATTGCAGTTGGAATACAACGATGTGAGAATGAAAGTTTGAAATTGCAGTTGGAATACAATGATGTGAGAACGAAAGTTTAAAATTGCAGTTGGAATACAACGATGTGAGAACGAAAGTTTGAAATTGCAGTTGGAATACAACGATGTGAGAATGAAAGTTTGAAATTGCAGTTGGAATACAATGATGTGAGAACGAAAGTTTGAAATTGCAGTTGGAATACAACGATGTAGAAAACTTGGAAGGTTTTTGTTTTTTCATACCTGTTTTCCATATCGAAAAATTCAATTTGTCGCCTCTTTATATGGGCAAATGTTTAACTTCTTCAAAACTTATAATAATTATTTCCAATCTCTTGTAAATAATCAAAAATTAATTACATTTTACTTCAAGCTTAAACAATTATATTTATCACTGGAATTACTTTATTTATGATCAGTGTTATGTATTGGAAAGTTGATCATTTACTACAAAATATCCTTAGATCTGGACAGTGAGGTGTATAAACCAATGGCGGAGAAGCAAGGTGTATCATACGCTGGTTTTGTACTTGGGCTCTAGAATTAATTCCGCTGCTCCTTGTACACGTGTTACGGTCATCCGACTTTCGCTTTCACTTTTAATCCGGTGCAAAAGTAATGTGGCGGTAACCTCAAGATAACAGTTTATATATGTCTGGCCTGGTAAACTTTTCACATACGAAGTTAGTTTGACTGAAGAAAGAAAACGGGTAGAAATATGGTTCAGTGGGAAATTCTCTATACCCACAGTAAATTATGAATATGTCTTCAATAAATCTGCTTATTGAATTTGTGAAAATGAAATAAGTTCGACCAGAGCCTGAATTAATTATGACACATTTGGTAGAGGAACTGTGAAATGGCTGATTGTGCTGATGTCGTTCCACTACAGTTCGTTGCTTTGATGAGCCGACAGGCACCTGTGCTAATGGTGGAGTGTGTGTGGACAATGACGTATGTGACTGTCCAGATGGAACAACCAGCCCGCGTTGTGAAGGTGAACACAAGCAAGATAAATCAATGGAATTGTTTAAGATGAAGACATTCCTTCATAAACAAACTTACTGTTACTTTATGTTTATATTTGATAACACATGTTGTTCACTGTTATAAACTGGGGGAAGCAGAGGTGTATACTTGGAGGTCTATCCCTAGCCTTTCAATCTGTTGCCCCTTGAATAATAAAGTAAGCAGTAATTTTTGGTTTGTTTTGTTAAATATATAATTGTTGGCGTGTATATGGGCCATATTTGAAATATGTTAACATCTCTGTACAATGAAGAAGTTCACGTGTGCTGGCATGCTGTTAAATATCCATGTTTATTTCTTCAAAACTATTTAAAGATACAGGTAAGACTGAATAGAATCCATTGTATCAATCAGCACTGGTGATTGCTTGACAGATATTGACGAGTGTCATTCTGCTGAGAACATCTGTGAACACACCTGTGTTAATGTGCCTGCATCATTCCACTGCACCTGTCTCAAGGGCTACGAGGTCCTGGAGGACTTGCACTCTTGTGCACGTGAGTACTGCTGTTTCTACAGCAGATTTAAACATTGTGGTGTTTCAGTCCGGGGCAATTTCGAAACAACATTTATACTGAAAATGAAATGACTTACATTTGATTGAATGTATGGTACAAACCTTTATAAATGAGGGGAAACCATATATATATATATATATATATATATCTGGTGTACCACAGCCTTGTCAGCCTTGTGTAATACTATCCGCCTGCTATATAACACCCATGTGTAGTATTATCTGTCTGTTATATAACAGCCATGGGTAGTATTATCTGTCTGTTATATAACAGCCATGTGTAATAGTATATATCTGATATACCACAGCCTTGTCAGCCTTGTGTAATACTATCTGTCTGCTGTATAACAGCCATGTGTAGTATTATCGGTCTGTTATATAACAGCTATGTGTAGTATTATCTGTCTGTTATATAACAGCCATGTGTAATGGTATATATCTGGTATACCACAGCCTTGTCAGCCTGGTGTAATACTATCTGTCTGCTATATAACGGCCATGTGTAGTATTATCGGTCTGTTATATAACAGCTATGTGTAGTATTATCTGTCTGTTATATAACAGCCATGTGTAATAGTATATATCTGATATACCACAGCCTTGTCAGCCTTGTGTAATACTATCTGTCTGCTGTATAACAGCCATGTGTAGTATTATCTGTCTGTTATATAAGAGACATGTGTAGTATTATCTGTCTGTTATATAACAGCCATGTGTAATAGTATATATCTGGTATACCACAGCCTTGTCAGCCTGGTGTAATACTATCTGTCTGCTATATAACGGCCATGTGTAGTATTATCGGTCTGTTATATAACAGCTATGTGTAGTATTATCTGTCTGTTATATAACAGCCATGTGTAATAGTATATATCTGATATACCACAGCCTTGTCAGCCTTGTGTAATACTATCTGTCTGCTGTATAACAGCCATGTGTAGTATTATCGGTCTGTTATATAAGAGACATGTGTAGTATTATCTGTCTGTTATATAACAGCCATGTGTAATAGTATATATCTGATATACCACAGCCTTGTCAGCCTTGTGTAATACTATCTGTCTGCTGTATAACAGCCATGTGTAGTATTATCTGTCTGTTATATAAGGGACATGTGTAGTATTATCTGTGTGTAATATAACAGCCATGTGTAATGGTATATATCTGGTATACCACAGCCTTGTCAGCCTGGTGTAATACTATCTGTCTGCTATATAACAGCCATGTGTAGTATTATCGGTCTGTTATATAACAGCCATGGGTAGTATTATCTGTCTGTTATATAACAGCCATGTGTAATAGTATATATCTTGTATACCACAGCCTTGTGTAATACTATCTGTCTGCTATATAACGGCCATGTGTAGTATTATCTGTCTGTTATATAACAGCTATGTGTAGTATTATCTGTCTGTTATATAACAGCCATGTGTAATAGTATATATCTGATATACCACAGCCTTGTCAGCCTTGTGTAATACTATCTGTCTGCTGTATAACAGCCATGTGTAGTATTATCGGTCTGTTATATAAGAGACATGTGTAGTATTATCTGTCTGTAATATAACAGCCATGTGTAATAGTATATATCTGGTATACCACAGCCTTGTCAGCCTGGTGTAATACTATCTGTCTGCTATATAACAGCCATGTGTAGTATTATCGGTCTGTTATATAACAGCCATGGGTAGTATTATCTGTCTGTTATATAACAGCCATGTGTAATAGTATATATCTTGTATACCACAGCCTTGTGTAATACTATCTGTCTGCTATATAACGGCCATGTGTAGTATTATCTGTCTGTTATATAACAGCTATGTGTAGTATTATCTGTCTGTTATATAACAGCCATGTGTAATAGTATATATCTGATATACCACAGCCTTGTCAGCCTTGTGTAATACTATCTGTCTGCTGTATAACAGCCATGTGTAGTATTATCGGTCTGTTATATAAGAGACATGTGTAGTATTATCTGTCTGTAATATAACAGCCATGTGTAATAGTATATATCTGATATACCACAGCCTTGTCAGCCTTGTGTAATACTATCTGTCTGCTGTATAACAGCCATGTGTAGTATTATCGGTCTGTTATATAACAGCCATGGGTAGTATTATCTGTCTGTTATATAACAGCCATGTGTAATAGTATATATCTGGTATATTACAGTTTTGTGTAATACCATCTGTCTGCTATGTAACAGCCATGTGTAATACTATGTGTCTAGTATATAACAGCCTTGAGCAGTACTATCTGTCTTGTATATAACAGCCATGTGTTACACATTCTGTCTTTTATATAGCACCCATGTGTTATATTATCTGCCGGGTATAGATCAGCCATGTGTAATACTGTCTGTCTTGTATATTATAACATATCTGTGGTATGTTACGGCTGTGTGTAACACACTCTGTGTGATATGTTACGGCTGTGTGTAACACACTCTGTGTGATATGTTACGGCTGTGTGTAACACGCTCTGTGTGATATGTTATAGCTATGTGTAACACAATCTGCATGGTATCTTGCAGCTGTACGTTACACTTTCTGTCTGGAATGTTACAGCTGTGTGCTTTCATATGACTCCTGGAACCTGTCTCAATTCTCATAAATGCTCTGCACCTGACGAGTGCAGCTGCTCTGAGGGGTATGAGCTGCCCATGTGTGAAGGTAAGTAAACCAGTCATCGAAAGGCAAGACGGATTAAGGTGTTAAAGATACCGGTACATTGTTGTTGACATGTATAATCACAACAGGTGAGTTTTTTAATCAGTGTAGACAAGAGTTATTATTTCGTCGAAAGCACCTCAGATTTTATGCACTGAAAGATAAAGGCAATTTGACAAATATTCAAGTGAAAGCTACGCCTCTACCTGAAGATGGTTGTTAAGTTGCATTTAGTTTGGATCTGAGGAGATGATGATAAATGAGTGGACAGATGAGCATTTGTGCCTAATGTTCAACTGCCCTTGTTTAGTGTCTGAGAAATGCTCACACGTGGTGTGTAAAGTCTACCGGTACATGATATTAACACCGACATACAAACAACTAAACAGCAGACAATATCTGAAAAGTATATTTTTTCCTTTCGATTTTTCTAGACAAGGACGAATGCCTGGACACAAAATCTCACGCCTGTCGTCAGCTGTGTATTAATGAGCTGGGATCATACAGGTGTGACTGTAAAATAGGCTATGTGCTGGCTGCAGACGAGGTCTCGTGTGACGGTGAGTACCATTTACAACCGTTACCGATCACTGCATGTATGTTAACTGTCATGACGATGGCTGCAGACGAGGTTTCGAGTGACGGTGAGGAGCCTTCATAGTCGTTACTGGTCACTGCATGTATGTTAACCGTCATGATGCTGGCTGCAGACGAGGTCTCTTGTGACGGTGAGTACCATTTACAACCGTTACCGATCACTGGATGTATGTTAACCGTCATGATGCTGGCTGCAGACGAGGTCTCGTGCGACGGTGAATAGCCTTCACAGTCGTTACCGCTCACTGCATGTATGTTAACCGTCATGATGCTGGCTGCAGACGAGGTCCCGTGCGACGGTGAATAGCCTTCACAGTCGTTACCGCTCACTGCATGTATGTTAACCGTCATGATGCTGGCTGCAGATGAGGTTTCGTGTGACGGTGAGGAGCCTTCATAGTCGTTACCGCTCACTGCATGTATGTTAACCGTCATGATGCTGGCCGCAGACGAGGTCTTGTGTGATGGTGAGGAGCCTTCATAGTCGTTACCGATCATTGCATGTATGTTATCCTCCATGACGATGGCTGCAGACGAGGTCTCGTGTGACGATGAGGGGACTTCACAATCGTTACCGCTCACTGTATGTATGTTAAGTGCCACGATGTTAGGTGATGAGATGTTTATATGGTAATTTATTTCATGATATCACAGATTACCATGACAGTATGCCACAACCGTGTATGGGATGATAATTTGTCATAATGTTATGGCAGTGTATTCTACGATAATTTGTGTGATGATAAGTACTTATGATAGCTTGCAACGACAATATAGATCATGACCATGCACATGTCTGTCATGACAATATGGAAAATGACCATGCACATGTCCGTCACAACAGTGTGGATCATGATCATGAACATGTCTGTCATGACATTGTGGATCGTGATCATGCACATGTCTGTCATGACATTGTGGATCATGATCATGCACATGTCTGTCATGACAATAATGATCATGTACATGCCTGTCATGACAGCATAGACCATGACCGTACACATGTGTCTCATGACAATATATATCATGATCATGTACATGTCTGTCGTGACAATACTGATCACGACCATGCACATCTGTGTCATGACAATATAGATCGTGACCATGCACATGTTTTTCGTGACAATATAGATCACGACGATGCACATGTCTGTCGTGACAATATAGATCACGACGATGCATATGTCTGTCATGAAAATATAGACCATGACGCTGTACATGCCTGTCTTGACAACATAGAGCATGACCGTGCACATGTGTGTCATAACAATATAGATTACGTATTGATGCCACATATACACGTATCACCTGCCTTGTTATCTGTACCCACAGATGTGGATGAATGTGTGGGTGAGCCAGCAAATGGAAACTGTACAGAGATATGTGAAAATGTCCCAGGAACCTTCAACTGCCTGTGTAACGATGGCTACCAACTGATGGCTGATCAGATCAGCTGCGAGGGTGAGAGTTTGTAAACACTTTTTATTGAACTTTTGCCTTAAATTTTAAGATTTGACTTTTCACTGGTCCTTTTGATGACCAATGCACCATTTGCCACAATTGACGTCACTGACACCTCTGACATAGTGGTAATTGTATGCTGAATTATGTAAATTGACAAAATCTCTGAGAGCAATACTTAACAACATGATTGTGACAGGTTTTTTTATCATGTTGACAGATATCGACGAATGCAACACTAATCAGCACGATTGCGAGTTTCAATGCGAGAATATTCCAGGATCATTCAAATGTACCTGTGCAGATGGATTGGGGTGGAGCCAATCAGAACAAATGTGTAAACGTACGTTTAACAGCGTTTGTATAACGTTTTCAGAAGCTATTGCATTAATTCGGTCATGTACGTGTATGCCCTCTACAACTGTAACCCCCATGAATTCGGTCATGTACTTGTATGCCCTCTACAACTGTAACCCCGATGAATTCGGCCATGTACATGTATGCCCTCTACAACTGTAACCCCGATGAATTCGATCATGTACATGTATGTCCTCTACAACTGTAACCCTGATGAATTCGGCCATGTACATGTATGCCTTCTGCAACTATAACTCCCATGAATTCAGTCATGTACATGTATGCCCTCTACAGCTGTAACCCCGATGAATTCGGCCATGTACACGTATGCCCTCTCCAACTGTAACTCCCATGAATTCGGTCATGTGCATGTATGCCCTCTACAACTGTGACCCCGATGAATTCGGCCATGTACATGTATGCCCTCTCTAACTGTAACTCTCATGAATTCGGTCATGTACATGTATGCCCTCTACAACTGTAACCCCGATGAATTCGGCCATGTACTTGTATGCCCTCTACAACTGTAACTCCCATGAATTCGGTCATGTACATGTATGCCCTCTACAACTGTAACCCCGATGAATTCGGTCATGTACATGTATGCCCTCTACAACTGTAACCCCGATGAATTCGGCCATGTACATGTATGCCCTCTACAACTGTAACCCCGATGAATTCGGTCATGTACATGTATACCCTCTACAACTGTAATCCCGATGAATTCGGACATGTACACGTATGCCCTCTCCAACTGTAACTCCCATGAATTCGGTCATGTACATGTATGCCCTCTCCAACTGTAACTCCCATGAATTCGGCCGTGTACACGTATGCCCTCTACAACTTTAACTCCCATGAATTCGGTCATGTACATGTATGCCCTCTACAACTGTAACTCCCATGAATTAGGTCATGTACATGTATGCCCTCCCCAACTGTAACTCCCATGAATTCGGTCATGTACATGTATGCCCTCTACAACTGTAACCCCGATGAATTCGGCCATGTACATGTATGCCCTCTACAACTGTAACCTCGATGAATTCGGTCATGTACATGTATGCCCTTTACAACTGTAACCCCGATGAATTCGGCCATGTACATGTATGCCCTCTACAACTGTAACCCCGATGAATTCGGTCATGTACATGTATGCCCTCTACAACTGTAATTCCGATGAATTCGGACATGTACACGTATGCCCTCTCCAACTGTAACTCCCATGAATTCGGTCATGTACATGTATGCCCTCTCCAACTGTAACTCCCATGAATTCGGCCGTGTACACGTATGCCCTCTACAACTTTAACTCCCATGAATTCGGTCATGTACATGTATGCCCTCTACAACTGTAACTCCCATACATTCGGTCATGTACTTGTATGCCCTATACAACTGTAACTCCCATGAATTCGGTCATGTACATGTATGCCCTCCCCAACTGTAACTCCGATGAATTCGGTCATGTACTTGTATGCCCTCTACAACTGTAACTTCCACCTTCCTGATTATTAGACCGACATGTTGTTGCTTACTTTTACCTTAATACTCATACAACAACATGATATTTCATACAGCAATATTTTAGTAAAAAATTCTCCATTTGCAAATCAGCGTATAAACACCTAATGTATAAAATTACTCATGTGAGTTTAAAGAGTACTGTGTAGCAGAGAAACTTCGTGTAAAATGTTACGTGTGGCCTGATTGAACTGAATGGGGGTTGTTACTTACATGTATGACATACTTACTCTGTATATCTGGAACATTTCAGCTGTGTGTTTTGCTGAAGAGCCTGGGTTCTGTCCTAATCAAGGCACCTGTGTCAGTCCAGGTGTCTGTGAGTGTCAGCCAGGATATAGTGGGCACAATTGTTCAGGTGAGTGTCTGTTAGCGTATGGTGAGGAGAGGGACAACCTTAGCAGTGGACATGCTATTATTACCTGTACACGTACATCGTACATGTATGGTGAGGAGAGGGACAACCTTAGCAGTGTACATGTTATTATTACCTGCACAGGTACATGTCACACGTATGGTGAGGAGACGGACAACCTTAGCAGTGTACATGTTATTATTACCTGTACACGTACATCTCACACGTATGGTGAGGAGAGGGACAACCTTAGCAGTGGACATGCTATTATTACCTGTACAGGTTCTGAATAACTTCATTCCCTTGATATTAATGAAAGTTACGAACCTTGTTGATCGCCCAGCTGTGTTGACACAGTGATTACTTAGACTTTTACAACCTTGATATTAATGAAGGGTAAGGACCTTGTTGATCGCCCAGCTGTGTTGACACAGTGATTACTTAGACTTTTACAACCTTGATATTAATGAAGGGTAAGGACCTTGTTGATAGTCCAGCTGTCTTGACACAGTGATTACTTAGACTTTTACAACCATGATATTAATGAAGGGTAAGGACCTTGTTGATAGTCCAGCTGTCTTGACACAGTGATTACTTAGACTTTTACAACCTTGATATTAATGAAGGGTAAGGACCTTGGTGATAATTCAGTTGTGTTGACAGTGATTACATACACCTTCACAACCTTGATATTAATGAAGGGTAAGGACCTTGGTGATAGTCCAGCTGTCTTTACACAGTGATTACATACACCTTCACAACCTTGATATTAATGAAGGGTAAGGACCTTGTTGATAGTCCAGCTGTCTTGACACAGTGATTACTTACATCTGTTTTATGTTTTTTCTATTTTATGATCTATAGACACAGACGAATGTGCCAGCAATAACGGGGGCTGCGAATTCAGCTGTGTCAATGAAGTGGGATCATTTTTCTGTGACTGTTTTGATGGCTTTACCCTCATTGTGGAGGACAACACCTGTGAAGGTTAGGGTATTGCGAAGCCTTTCATCAACACCTGCCCTGATGGTGCACTTGTAGTCCTGAAGAATTGTTACGGAAATTAGAACATATGAAAAATGGGCAGTTTAAAGAGGAAAAAGAATTAGATGCAGCCTTGGTGTAGTGATGGTAATTGTAAGCTTGTTTGATTGTTATTGTTCATGACATGGACGGTTCTAGCTACATGGACTGTTCCAGATACATGGACTGTTCATGACATGGACGGTTCAAGCTACATGGACTGTTCCAGCTACATGGACTGCTCTAGCTATATGGACTGTTCCAGCTACATGGACTGTTCTAGCCACATGGACTGTTCTAGCTACATGGACTGTTCATGACATGAGCGGTTCTAGATACATGGACTGTTCTAGCTGCATGGACTGCTCTAGCTACATGGACTGCTGTATTTATTTATTTATTTATTTGATTAGTGCTTTACGCCGTACTCAAGGATATTTCACTTATACGACGGCGGCCTGCATTATGATGGGAGGAAACCGGGTAGAGCCGCACAACGACCGCATTGGTGAGAGACTCCTTGGTCATTACGCTGCGCTAGCGCGCTCACCGACTGAGCCAAGGAGGCCCCTGGACTGCTCTGTTCATGACATGGACGGTTCTAGCTACATGGACTGTTCTGGTTACATGGACTTTTCTGGCTACATGGAATGCTCTAGCTACAAGGACTGCAGTAGCTACATGGGCTATTCTGGCTGCATGGACTGCTTTAGCTACATGGACTGTTCTAGCTACATGGACTGTTCTAGCTACATTGACTGCTCTAGCTACATGGACTGTTCTAGTTACATGGACTGTTCCAGTTACATGGACTGTTCTAGCTACATGGATTGTTCTAGTTACATGGACTGTTCCAGTTACATGGACTGTTCTAGTTACATGGACTGTTCCAGTTACATGGACTGTTCTAGTTACATGGACTGTTCCAGTTACATGGACTGTTCTAGTTACATGGACTGTTCTAGTTACATGGACTGTTCCAGTTACATGGACTGTTCTAGTTACATGGACTGTTCTAGTTACATAGACTGTTCCAGTTACATGGACTGTTCTAGCTACATGGACGCTTCTAGTTACATGGACTGTTCTAGTTACATGGACTGTTCCAGTTAAATGGACTGTTCTAGTTACATGGACTGTTCTAGTTACATGGACTGTTCCAGTTACATGGACTGTTCCAGTTACATGGACTGTTCCAGTTACATGGACTGTTCTAGTTACATGGACTGTTCTAGTTACATGGACTGTTCTAGTTACATGGACTGTTCCAGTTACATGGACTGTTCCAGTTACATGGACTGTTCCAGTTACATGGACTGTTCTAGTTACATGGACTGTTCTAGTTACATGGACTGTTCTAGTTACATGGACTGTTCTAGCTACATGGACTGTTCTAGTTACATGGACTGTTCTAGTTACATGGACTGTTCTAGTTACATGGACTGTTCCAGTTACATGAACTGTTCCAGTTACATGGACTGTTCTAGTTACATGGACTGTTCCAGTTACATGGACTGTTCCAGTTACATGGACTGTTCCAGTTACATGGACTGTTCCAGTTACATGGACTGTTCTAGTTACATGGACTGTTCCAGTTACATGGACTGTTCTAGCTACATGGATTGTTCTAGCTAAATGTAACCCTTAATGTTACATGTACTGTATGGCATAACACGTATCCTGCTGACAAATTAAAAGTGGAGCCAGGGAGGTATTTCCCTTGGTATTATAAAGTAAAGCCACATGTGTAAAGAATTTATTGAGAATTGATTTCATGGCATTAGTTGTGGTCATTATACATACATATATTTTCATCATTACATTTACTTTATGAGTTTAGTGTTGTGATTGCTCTACTGGATCACATGTGCTTTATGACTTTAGTGTTGTTATTGCTCTTCTGGATCACATGTACTTTATGACTTTAGTGTTGTCATTGCTCGACTGGCTCACATATGCTTTATGACTTTAGTGTTGTGATTGCTCTTCTGGATCACATGTACTTTATGACTTTAGTGTTGTGATTGCTCTACTGGATCACATGTACTTTATGACTTCGGTGTTCAGATTGCTCACATGTACTTTATGGCTTTATTGTTTTCATTGCTCGACTGGATCACATATGCTTTATGACTTTAGTGTTGTCATTGCTCTTCTGGATCACATGTACTTTATGACTTTAGTGTTGTGATTGCTCGACTGGATCACATGTGTTTTATGACTTTAGTGTTGTGATTGCTCTTCTGGATCACATGTGCTTTATGACTTTAGTGTTGTCATTGCTCGACTGGATCACATGTGCTTTATGACTTTTGTGTTGTGATTGCTCTACTGGATCACATGCACTTTATGACTTCGGTGTTCAGATTGCTCACATGTACTTTATGACTTTAGTGTTGTCATTGCTCGACTGGATCACATGTGCTTTATGACTTTAGTGTTGTGATTGCTCGACTGGATCACATGTACTTTATGACTTCGGTGTTCAGATTGCTCACATGTACTTTATGACTTTAGTGTTGTGATTGCTCGACTGGATCACATGTGCTTTATGACTTTAGTGTTGAGATTGCTCTTCTGGATCACATGTACTTTATGACTTTAGTGTTGTGATTGCTCTACTGGATCACATGTACTTTATGACTTTTGTGTTGTGATTGCTCTACTGGATCACATGTACTTTATGACTTTAGTGTTGTGATTGCTCGACTGGATCACATGTACTTTATGACTTTAGTGTTGTGATTGTTCGACTGGATCACATGTACTTTATGACTTTAGTGTTGTGATTGCTCGACTGAATCACATGTACTTTATGACTTTAGTGTTGAGATTGCTCTTCTAGATCACATTTGGTTTATGACTTTAGTGTTGTGATTGCTCGACTGGATCACATGTACTTTATGACTTTTGTGTTGTGATTGCTCTTCTGGATCACATGTACTTTATGACTTTTGTGTTGTGATTGCTCGACTGGATCACATGTGCTTTATGACTTTTGTGTTGTGATTGCTCGACTGGATCACATGTGCTTTATGACTTTTGTGTTGTCATTGCTCGACTGGATCACATGTGCTTTATGACTTTAGTGTTGAGATTGCTCTTCTGGATCACATGTACTTTATGACTTTAGTGTTGTGATTGCTCTTCTGGATCACATGTACTTTATGACTTTAGTGTTGTGATTGCTCTACTGGATCACATGTGCTTTATGACTTTAGTGTTATGATTGCTCTACTGGATCAGATTACTTTATGACTTCAGTGTTCAGATTGCTCTACTGGATCACATGTACTTTATGACTTAAGTGTTGTGACTGGATCACCGGAAAACCATGAAGCCTAGAGTGGAGAAGTTCCAACCTGGCAGAAACACACTGCTCTTCTAGGGCTTGTGTTTTCTTTTCTGCTTTCATCAGTGCCACTTTTGACATCTGTTATTATCGGACTGTGGTCTAAATTTAATTGTTTGTATGGCTATGTTGGAGCAGACCTGAACGAGTGTGAATTGAACAGCAGCCTATGTGAACTGGAGTGTATGAACCTGTATGGGAGCTATGCGTGTTCCTGTGAGGATGGCTTCGGCTGGGACAAGCGCACCATGAGCTGTAAACGTAAGATAATCTCAGCTGTAACCATATGTCTATGTATTTATTTTATTTGCGTTTTATGCCATTTTCAAGAATATTTCACTTACACGACGGCGGCCAGCATTATGGTTGGAGGAAACCTGCCAGATCCCGGGGGAACCCACAACCATCCATAGGTTGCTGGCAGGAGAGGAAGCCAGCATTAGCTGGACTTGAACTCACGGTACTGTAACCATATGAGCTGTAAACGTAAGATACATGTAGCCTCAGCTATAAACATATGAGCTGTAAAAATAAGATAACCTTCATTTGTAATCATACAAAGGAAAGAAAACCGCAGTTATGATCATATGAGCTGTAAAAGTAAGATAACATCAGATGTACTCAAATGATAACATGAGCCGTAAACGTAGAATGCCCTCCAATGGTGTAATCCAATGGCAATACAGATGTAAACTGTGATGTAAACATGTACATCTATTCTTCACAAGTTCCAAGTAAATGACATTATGCGTTGTAACCGTATGGTCATATGATCTGTAACAACAATCACTTGATCTGCAACCATATAAGTCGTATGAGCTGTAACTATTTATTCACTTGAGCTGTAACCACCGTCACATGAGCAGTGACCATATATTCCCATGATCTGTAGCCACACACTTGATCTGTAACCATATAGTCACATGAGCTGTAACTGCATAGTCACATGAGCTGTAATCATGGAGTCACATGAGCTGTAACCATATAGTCACAAGAGCTGTAACTATATAGTCACAAGAGCTGTAACCATATAGTCACAAGAGTCGTATACTATAGATTTTTCTCCATACAATGTATATTTGTTGTTTCAGCTGTGTGTTTTGGAGCCACCCCCGGGGACTGCCTGAATGGAGGGATGTGTTTGGCCCCTGGGGAGTGCTCCTGTCTGGAGGGATACTCACTACCCCAGTGTGAAGGTATGCCCCACACACGCACAAACACACACACACAAACACATTCACACAACCATGCGCAGATACACACTCACATGCACACTGATTCACACAACCATACGCAGATACACACTCACATGCACACTCATTAACACAACCAAACACAGATACACACTCACACGCACACTCATTCACACAACCAAACGCAGATACACACTCACACGCACACTCATTCACACAACCAAACGCAGATACACACTCACATGCACACTCATTCACACAACCATACGCAGATATTGACTCACAAGCACACTCATTCACACAACCTTACGCAGATACACACTCACATGCACTCTCACTTTATTGAATGCACCCGATTCGAAGGCGGTGGATCCACGCTCACACTTTAGACCTTAAAAGAGGAAGGTGTATCTTGGCGTTTAGCATTAAGGGGTTAGTGCAACGACTGGTTAACCCATGACAGTATAATAGCTCGGGCGGGGAGGCTTACTTGACCACTCACCCACTCATACTATTAAATGTTACAGTTATCTGCTGGTTTCTCTCAGCCATGGGACTAAGAAATACTTCCTCACTGTGTATGGCGGAAGATGACTGATATTGTGAGATAGTGTGTGAAAAGCCAGTTATAAAACTACAGTTTGTAACTCCAAGCAGATGCACTGTCTCACTAATGAAACATGAAGTTGGTTATTTCCCCTTAGTAGCTAGTGCTTCACTGGCTCCCAAAGCATGGCCAGTATCCTGACCTAAACTTTGTGAACTCGAGGTTTTAATGAACGGTTGGATTTCACTGAACTAGCAAATCGGTTGTAAAATAAACTGCTTTACAAATTGAACTGAATAAGGAGGTGGGTTGAATGTCTTCTGGTTTGTGGGAACTTCTGTGCTTGTATTTTTGTATTGTACCGAATCCCATTTATTTGAGTTGTACATGTTTCTTCTTGAACTTGTCAGGTCCTTGGTGAGGTTGTGTACATGTGTTTGTCTATGTATGTGCTATATCCTCTATTTTAACATGTGTTCGACTACATATATGGTATATCCTCTTTTTTAACATTAGGTTAGGTTATGTACATGTGTGTGACTAGGTTAGGTTGTGTACATGGATTTGACTACATATATGTTATATTCCCTATCTCAACTGGCTGTGTACCACTGATCTATTTTAGACATTAGGTTAGGTCTGTGTTAGTACTGCTCAGTGTATCGCCTGTCTCAACTGGCTGTGTACCACTGATCTATTTCAGACATTAGATTAGGTTGTGTACATGTGTGTGACTCTGCGTTCGCACTGCTCAGTGTATCTCCTATCTCAAATGGCTGTGTTTCACGGATCTATTTCAGACATTAGGTTAGGTCTGTGTTAGTACTGCTCAGTGTATCCCCTATCTAAACTGGCTGTGTATCACTGATCTATTTCAGACATTACGTTAGGTCTGTGTTGTTACGGCTCAGTGTATCGCCTGTCTCAACTGGCCGTGTTTCACGGATCTATTTCAGACATTAGGTTAGGTCTGTGTTATACTGCTTAGTGTATCCCCTATCTCAACTAGCTGTGTATCACGGATCTATTTCAGACATTAACGAGTGTGGGAACTTCTCCCTGTGTGGCGTCAGTGTGACTCTCTGTGGTAAGTCGGCCATATTTGTGTGGGAACTTCTCGTAATGTGGCGTCAGTGTGACTCCCTGTGGTAAGTCGGTCATATTTGTGTGGGAACTTCTCCCTATCTGGCGTCAGTGTGAGTCTCTGTGGTAAGTCGGCCATATTTGTGATTTCCATCTATTTAGTTATTTGAAATTTTTGGCTTGTCATCGAGCAGAAAACGACTGATAACCTATGTACATTAACCTAAGACTGTATTTCTGTAATGAAATATACAGGAACTAATAAGCAACGTAAGGAATATCTGTGTGTTTATCGTGTCGTGGTGATATCTGAGTTGTTATAGTGTTGTGGGCATACCTGTCTACTGTGTTCTAGGGATATGTGTGTGTTTATCGTGTTGTGGGGCTATCTGTGTGTTTCACGTGTTGTGCGGATATCTCTTTATTTATGGTGTTGTGGGGATAACGGTGTGTGTTTCATGGTGTGGAGATTTGTTTGTGTTTGTTGTGTTGCAAGGATTTGCGTGATGATTGTTGTGTTGCGTGGACTTGCGTGATGATTGTTGTGTTGCGTGGATTTGTGTGATGATTGTTGTGTTGCGTGGATTTGCGTGATGATTGTTGTGTTGCGTGGATTTGCGTGATGATTGTTGTGTTGCGTAGATTTGTGTGATGATTTTTGTGTTGCGTGATTTGTGTGATGATTGTTGTGTTGCGTGGATTTGCGTGATGATTGTTGTGTTGTGAGGATTTGTGTCATGATTGCTTTTTACAAAGGCTACTATAGTGTATGATAAATTCATGAGACACTCTTGTTCCATTGCAGACGTGGATGAATGTGCAGGGACAGCGTCTGTGTGTGAACTGGGCTGTGACAACCTACCAGGCACCTACAGGTGTGACTGTGAGCAAGGTTACTCCTGGGTGGCTGTCCTTAAGGCCTGTAAAGGTAAGAACCTGGGCTGTCACAACCTGCCCAGCGCTTACAGGTGTGACTGTGAGCAGGGTTATTCCTGGGTGGTCGTCCTTAAGGCCTTTAAAGGTACATTGTAAGTACGGGGGCTATCACAACCTTTCCAACACCTACAGGTGTGACTGTGAGCAGGTTACTCTTGGGTGGCTGTCCTTAAGGCCTGTGAAGGTAAATACCAGGACTGTCACAACCTGCCAGGCTCATTCAGGTGTGACTGTGAGCAGGGTTATTCCTGGGTGGTCGTCCTTAAGTCCTGTGAAGGTAAGTACCTGCTCTGTCACAACCTGCCAGGCACCTAGAGGTGCGACTGTGAGCAAGGTTATTCCTGGGTGATCGTCTTTAAGGCCTGTAACGGTACATTGTAAGTACGGGGGCTATCACAAACCTTTCCAACACCTACAGGTGTGACTGTGAGCAGGTTACTCTTGGGTGGCTGTCCTTAAGGCCTGTAAAGGTAAGTACCTGGGCTGTCACAACCTGCCAGGCACCTACGTGTGACTATGAGCAGGGTTATTCCTGGGTGGTCGTCCTTAAGGCCTGTAAAGGTAAATACCAGGACTGTCACAACCTGCCAGGCTCATTCAGGTGTGACTGTGAGCAGGGTTATTCCTGGGTGGTCGTCCTTGTCCTGTGAAGGTAAGTACCTGGGCTGTCACAACCTGCCAGGCACCTAGAGGTGCGACTGTGAGCAAGGTTATTCCTGGGTGGTCGTCCTTAAGGCCTGTATACAATGTAAGTACCTGGGCTGTCACAACCTTCCCAACACCTACAGGTGTGACTTTGAGCAGGCTACTCTTGGGTGGCTGTCCTTAAGGCCTGTAAAGGTAAGTACCTGGGCTGTCACAACCTGCCAGGCTCTTACAGGTGTGACTGTGAGCAGGGTTACTCCTGTTGTTGTCGTTTTTAAGGTCTGTAAAGGTACAAAGTACATGTAAGTGACTGGGTTACTCCTGGATGGTCCGCCCTTAAGGCATTTAAAGGTAAGATAAACCTGACTGCTGTGACAGAAGTTAAAACTTTTTAGCTGGGCATTTAAAGGGCAGTCATTGACAAAAGACCATCCAGTTAGATCACTGGTACTTGTAGCTCTATCAGAAGTATTGGATGCTCTGATAGAAACAGACGGGTCGCGTAATCAGTGTTTATGAGCTGTCTGTAGGATCTAGTGGTCATTGGTGGAGGTGTGTCTTCATCAGTATGCACAGCTATTTCATATTTAGAGCGTGGCTAAAAAGTATTCAGGATTTTCATGGTGAAAACCTTTACAACAACAACAACAATCTGTACTAGCTATTATTACGATCATGCTCACCTTTCACGAGGACTCACGAGCTGTCTGTACATGTACGCCTATATGATGATATCAGGATTCACGAGCTGTCTGTACATGTAGGCCTATATGATCCCATCAGGACTCACGAGCTTTCTGTACATGTACACCTATATGATCCCTTCAGGATTCACGAGCTGTTTTGTACATGTAGGCCTATATGATGACATCAGATTTTACGAGCTGTCTGTACATGGGAGACCTCAGAATAACGACAGGAAATGGTGTTTAGATGACAGTAAAACAGACCTCAGACTCTCGACAGGAATGGTGTTTAGATGGCAGTAAGATAGACCTCAGACTTAGGGAAAGGAAATGGTGTTTAGATAGCGGTAAGACCGACCTCAGACTAGGAAAGGAAATGGTGTTTAGATAGCGTAAGACAGACCTCAGACTTAGGAAAGGAAATGGTGTGTTTAGATGGCGGTAAGACAGATCTCAGACTTAGGAAAGGAAATGGTGTTTAGACAGCGGTAAGACTACTAACACACACGGACGAAGCATTAACTAACCTCTTGTATGTGACTGAACCTGGCCGACTAAATCCTTGCGTCAAAGTCAGAGGGGTTTATTACAAACTGGACATGCACTAAATCTGACAGAACCACACCGTTCTCACCCTCCTGTTGTTACATGATTTCATTTATTTCTCTGATTGGTGTTTAACTTATATGACGGGGACCAGCATTATTGTGGGAGGAAACCGGACATAGCCGTAGAGAAACCCACGACCATCCGCAGGTTGCTGGAAGACCTTCCCACTTACGGCCGGAGAGGAAGCAAGCATGAGCTCGATTTGAACTTACAGCGACCACATTTATGGAGCCTCCTGGTCATTGCGCCGTGCTGGCGTGCTAACCCCCTCGGCCACGGAAGCCCCCGTTATTACATCAACCTTTACATGTAAATGAATTTTTTATATGATAATGGTATTGTTGTAGCCGTTTGTGGACAGGAAGAGCCAGGTGTGTGTCCGAATGGTGGGGTCTGTGAGACACCAGGGGTATGTAGCTGCGCCGATGGATACGAGGGAAATGACTGCGCAGGTAAATCTTTGATGATAATTAATAGAGAGATCCGTATTGACAGCACAGGTAAGTCTTTGATGATAATTAATAGAGAGATCCGTATTGACAGCACAGGTAAGTCTTTGATGATAAGATGTGGTTACTTTATTCCCATTCATCACATAAGATATGGTAATATATGATAATTTATCGCCCCCCCCCCCCCAAAAAAAAAAACATATTAAGGTGTGGATGGCGGGGGGTGGGTGACTATACTGGGATCATCCTGTCTGTCTGTCCGTCTGCCTGTAGACACAATTTTTATCCATGCATCTCCTCCCAAACTACTGCAACATACATCTTGCCTATCATCTGACCTTGTACATGCTTAAGTTTAATGGCAATGGTCCCATCGAATTCAGAATCAGCCCCATTTTAGGACTTCGTGTAATAGTGCCTTTCCGTGAATTTGGATTTTGTCCAAGCAACTCTTCCTAAAGTACAGAACCTAATCCATGAATCGTAGAATACATCTTCCCTATCATTTAAATTTCTGCATGTTTTAGTTTAATTACAATCAGGTAATTATTTTCACAACTATTGCGGTTCAAGTACGTAGTGCAGTACTATATTGCACACAGATTTTGTCCATGCACCGCCTGCTTAAGTATTGCACTGATGTCCCAGACACTTGGTGTATATCTTTCTATCATCTAAGCATATCTACATGCGTACTAATAACCTGATTATTATTAGGACTCCCCACGGTTACCCCCATTCAGGTACACAGCGTAATAATGCTTTTCATGCATACAGCTAAAGGGGCAAGCTGGAGACATATTTCATTATCATGATGTTGTACTCAATGTTCTGTTTCTCACTATGCATATAGTTTTATTCATTTTTGAAATGTTTGGGGTTTGAAGGTGTGTGGGGGGGGGGGGCTGGGATTGGCTTTTGATTGTCCGGATTGTAGTTTCTTCAGTCTGCAAAGGTTAGAAACAATGTACATGTAATATGACCTTGAAATGTTAAGCGTCTTCTTATTAAAGGTTTCTAGTATTTTGCGGTCCTATTTGCCAAGTGTTACCATGTGACCTAAAGTTTTCTTAATAATCCACCAGAAAGGAATGAAAATTTCGAAAAAAGTGCATTTATAGAAGCCTATGAATGTCATAAAATACCATGTTTGGTGCTGAAACATTATTTTTTCAGGGGGATGTCAACCTACCTCCCGTACAATCTCAAAACACCTGTCCAAGGTCAATAGAACTGTAGAGATCAGGCAAAAAAGAAAACGAGAAAAATTGGCAGATATTGCAAAGTGATGAATACATGTGATAGTTTTTGTACTTCATCCTTAAGTCTCTCAAGCATGACTTGTTTCTCTTTTCCCACAGATATTGACGAGTGTGAGCGAGGCATTGCTGGCTGCTCCTCCGAGACCTGTGAAAACACCCGCGGTTCCTACCTGTGCAGGTGTGATGATGGATTCCTCTGGAACCCCAAACACGCCTCTTGCTTAGGTAAGCCTGCAACCCCATTCACGGCTCCTACTAAGGTGAGAGTGGGACCCCATAACACGCCCTTTGTAAAGTAAGACTGAGATCCATTCATGCCTCTTGCATGGGTAGGACTGAATCTCATACATGCCTCATGCTTACATGTAGTTAAGACTGGGGCCTTATTACACACCCCCTCTTAGGTACGACTGGGACCTCATACACCCCTCCTGCTTAGTTACGACTTGAACCCCAAGCACCCTTCCTGCTTAGGTAGGACTAGGACCCAATATACGCCTCCTGCTTTGGAAGACTTGAACCATATACACGCCTCCTGCTCAGGTACCACTGGGACCCCATACACCCCTCCTGCTTAGGTAAGTCTGGGCCTCATAAACACCTCTTGCTTGGTTAGGACCAGTCCTACCTGATACACACCTCCTGCTTTGGAAGACTGGAACCCCATACACGCCTCCTTCTTAGGTAAGACTGCGACCCCATACACGCATCCTGCCTAGGTAAGAATGAGACCCCATTCACGCCTCATGCTTATGAAAGACTGGAACCCCATACACGCCTCCTGTTTAGGTATGACTGAAACCTCATACACGCCTCCTGCTTCGGTAAGATTTGAACTCTATAGACGCCTCTTGTTTTGGGAAGACTGGAACCCCATACATGCCTCCTGCTTAGGTAAGACTGGGACCCCATACATGCGCCCTGCTTAGGTAAGACTGGGACCCCATACACGCCTCCTGCTTAGGAAAGACTGGGACCCCATATACGCCTTCAGCTTAGGTAAGACTGGTACCCCATATACGCCTCCTGCTTAGGTAAGGGTTGAACTTCATACACCCTTCCTGCTTTGGGAAGATATGAACCACATACACGCCTCCTGCTGAAGTAAGACTGGACCTCATACACACCTCCTGCTTAGCTAGGACCAGTCCTACCTCATACACGCTTCCTGCTTTGGGAAGACTTGAACCTCATACACGCTTCCTGCTTCGGTAAGACTTGAACTCCATACACGCCTCTTGCTTTGAGAAGACTGGAACCACATACACGCCTCCTACTGAGGTAAGACTGGTACGCCATATACGCCTCCTGCTTAGTAGGACTGAAACCCCTTACACGCCCTCTTGCTCATGTAGGACTGGGACCACATACACGCCTCCTCCTTCGGTAAATCTTGAGTTGCATACACGCCTCTTCCTTTGGGAAGACTGGAACCCCATACATGCCTCCTGCTTAGGTAAGACTGGGACCCCATACGCGTCCCCTGCTTATGAAAGACTGGGACGCCATACGCGCCCCCTGCTTAGGAAAGACAGGGACCCCATACATGCCTCCTGCTTAGGTAAGACTGGGACCCCATACATGCGCCCTGCTTAGGTAAGACTGGGACGCCATACGCGCCCCCTGCTTAGGAAAGACTGGGACCCCATACAGGTCTCCTGCTTAGGTAAGACTGGAACCCGAAACATGTCTACTACTTAGGTAGGGCCGGGACCCCATTTATGCCCTTCCTTTGGTAAGACTTGAACCCCATACACGCCCCCTGCTTAAGTATCACTGAGACCCCAGTCATGTATCTGCTTAGGTAGGACTGGAACCCATGAAGACCTCCTGTTTAATTTAGACTAGAACTCCATACACAAGCAGTATTTATAATAAGCAGACACAACATATGTACAGTGTTTATAATAAGCAGACACAACATATGTTCAGAGTTAATAATAAGCAGACACAACATATGTACAGTATTTATAATAAGCAGACACAACATATGTTCAGTGTTTATAATAAGCAGACACAACATATGTTCAGTGTTTATAATAAGCAGACACAACATATGTTCAGTGTTTATAATAAGCAGACACAACATATGTACAGTGTTTATAATAAGCAGACACAACATATGTTCAGAGTTAATAATAAGCAGACACAACATATGTACAGTGTTTATAATAAGCAGACACAACATATGTACAGTGTTTATAATAAGCAGACACAACATATGTACAGTGTTTATAATAAGCAGACACAACATATGTACAGTGTTTATAATAAGCAGACACAACATATGTACAGTATTTATAATAAGCAGACAGAACATATGTTCAGTGTTTATAATAAGCAGACACAACATATGTACAGTGTTTACAATATTTATTTATTTATTTATTTGATTGGTGTCTTACGCCGTAGTCAAGAATATTTCACTTATACGATGGCGACCAGAATTATGGTGGGAGGAAACGAAGCAGAGACCGGGGGAAACCCACAATCATCCACGTGTTGCTGAAAAACCGTCCCACGTAATGTGTTTATAATATTTATTTATTTATTTATTTGATTGGTGTTTTAGGTCGTACCCAAGAATATTTCGCTTATACGACGGCGGCCAGCATAAGGGTGGGAGGAAGCCAGGCAGAGCCAATCCGCAGGCTGCTGCCAGACCTTCCCACTTACCGGTGTTTATAATAAGCAGACACAATATATGTACAGTGTTTTTAATAAGCCGACACAATATATGTACAGTGATTATAAGCATGACGTGAATAAGTACATGTATTGTAATCTACCTGTTCTTCTCTCGCCAGCTGACTGCGGGGGACCAGATTCAGGAGGCTGCTCAAACGGAGGCACCTGTAAATCCCCAGGGGAGTGTGTGTGTGCTCCGGGCTACGCAGAGCCAGACTGCACAGGTAAGAGTTCTGAACTGCAGTCAGAGTCAGACTGTATATATAAGAGCTCTAAATTGCAGTTGGAGCCAGACTGTACAGGTCAGAGTCTACTGTACAGGCGAAGGCTCTAAACTGCAGTCGGAATCAGACTGTACAGGTAAGAGCTCTAACCTGCAGTAGGAGCCAGACTGTACAGGTAAAACCTCTAAACTGCAGTCTGAGCCAGACTGTACAAATAAGAGCTCTGAAATGCAGAGCCAAAGACAGAGCCAGAGCCAAACTGTACAGGTAAGAGCTCTGAACTGCAGAGCCAGAGCCAGAGCCAGACTGTACACATAGGGAATTGTTCTCGCCCAAAAGCAAATTGACTGGATGATTTCTCGTACTCAGGGCGTACTCTGTCTCTCCTCTGGGCGTTCTCTTGAGGGACTCCTCATTTGCTCTGGTCGTACAATTTACCTACGTGTGGAGGTCTGCCGGTCGGCCTGGTCACTGTCGATACAATATACATCCTTCAGTGGCTGTCTGCTGTGTTTACCTTTCGTGTTGTGTCAACGAATTCAGTCGAGCAAAACTCCATTCTCGTGCGTTAATTTAGGCCGATAATATACAACTAGCGCATATCTGAAAAGACAAAGAAAAATGTCAACATCTGTGGTTTTTGCCTTCTTGTATGCTGATATATATTATCCCGTAATAACTGCACAATTGAATTCTCAACGAAGCCGCATCGTTGCTTTAAGCTGACACAGTTCTAACAAAACGATCAAATTCAGTAGGAGGCTCCATAATCGCCTTAGACTGAACAGACAGGTAAACGTATCACTTGGTGCTATGACGTAGGTATTACGTAATGCATGTATGAAGGCGAGAGGGACCGCCAGACAGAAGTCTGACACGGGGACACTGAACCGTAAGAAAACTATTCTTGTACACAAAGCGTATGTCCATTCTTTCCCGACCTGGATGATTACCGAGCTCTCACATAGACAGTTCTCGTTAAGATCTTTATGTTAAAACGAACGTAGGCCTACAGCTAGCCTGATTACTTTACCTAATCATACATTTAGCGTCCAATCACCAGCGAACAAAGTCAGAGCCAGAATGTCCATGTGAGGGCTCTAAAGTTGGGCTCTAAACTCTAGGGCCAAAGCCAGACTGTACAGGTGAGGGCTCTAAACTACAGGGCCAGAGCCAGAGTATACAAGTGAGAGCTCTAAACTACAGGGCCAGAGCCAGAATGTATAGGTCAGGGCTCTAAATTACAAGGCCCGAGCTAGACTGTACTGGTGAGGGCTCTAAATTACAAGGCCCGAGCTAGACTGTACTGGTGAGGGCTCTAAATTACAAAGCCAGAGCCAGACTGTACAGGTGAGGGCTGTAAACTGCAGGGCCAGAGCCAGACTGTACTGGTGAAGGCACTAAACTATAGGACCAGAGCCAGATTGTACAGGTGAGGGCTGTAAACTACAGGATCAGAGCCAGATTGTACAGGTGAGGGCTGTAAACTACAGGACCAGAGCCAGACTGCACTGGTGAGGGCACTAAACTATAGGACCAGAGCCAGACTGGACAGTTGAGGGCTCTAAGCTATAGCACCAGAGACAGACTGTACAGGTGAGGGCTCTAAACTACAGGGCCAGAGCCAGGCTGTACAGGTGAGGGCTCTAAACTATAGGGCCAGAGCCAGATTGTACAGGTGAGGGCTCTAAACTATAGGGCCAGAGCCAGATTGTACAGGTGAGGGCTGTAAACTATAGGGCTAGAGTCAGGCTGTACAGATGAGGGCTCTAAACTATAGAGCCAGAGTCAGGCTGTACAGATGAGGGCTCTAAACTATAGGGCTAGAGTCAGGCTGTACAGATGAGGGCTCTAAACTATAGGGCCAGAGTCAGGCTGTACAGATGAGGGCTCTAAACTATAGGGCCAGAGTCAGGCTGTACAGATGAGGGCTCTAAACTACAGGACCAGAACCAGACTGTACAGGTGAGGGCTCTAAACCACAGGCTCAGAGCCAGACTGTTGAAATGAGGGCTCTAAAGTATAGGGCCAGAGGCAGACTGTTGAAATGAGGGCTCTAAAGTATAGGGCCAGAGCCAGGCTGTACAGGTGAGGGCTCTAAACTATAGGGCCAGAGCCAGGCTGTACAGGTGAGGGCTCTAAACTATAGGGCCAGAGCCAGGCTGTACAGGTGAGGGCTCTAAACTACAGGGCCAGAGCCAGGCTGTACAGGTGAGGGCTGTAAACTACAGGGCCAGAGCCAGGCTGTACAGGTGAGGGCTCTAAACCACAGGATCAGAGCCAGACTGTACAGTTAAGGGCTCTAAACTATAGAGCCAAAGTTAGACTGTACAGTTGAGGGCTCTAAACTATAGGGCCAGAGTCAGGCTGTACAGATGAGGGCTCTAAACTATAGGGCCAGAGTCAGGCTGTACAGATGAGGGCTCTAAACCACAGGATCAGAGCCAGACTGTGGAGATGAGGGCTCTAAACTATAGGGCTAGAGTCAGGCTGTACAGATGAGGGCTCTGAACTATACGGCCAGAGCCAGGCTGTACAGGTGAGGGGCTGTAAACTACAGGACCAGAACTAGACTGTACAGTTGAGGGCTCTAAACCACAGGATCAGAGCCAGACTGTGGAGATGAGGGTTTTAAACTATAGGGCTAGAGCCACAATGTATAGGTCAGGGCTTTAAACCACAGGATCAGAGCCAGACTGTGGAGATGAGGGCTCTAAACTATAGGGCCAGAGTCAGGCTGTAGAGATGAGGGATCTAAACTATAGGGCTAGAGTCAGGCTGTACAGATGAGGGCTCTGAACTATAGGGCCAGAGCCAGACTGTACAGGTGAGGGTTGTAAACTGCAGGACCAGAACCAGGTTGTACAGGTGAGGGCTCTAAACTACAGGGCTAGAGCAAGATTGTACAGGTGAGGGCTCTAAATTACAAGGCCAGAGTCAGACTGTACAGGACCAGAGCCAGGCTGGACAGTTGAGAGTTCTAAGCCATAGCATCAGAGCCAGACTGTACAGGTGAGGGCTCTAAACCACAGGATCAGAGCCAGACTATAGAGATTAGGGCTCTAAACTACAGGGCCAGAGCCAGGCTGTACAGATGAGGGCTCTAAACTACAGGAGCATAACCAAATTTACAGGTGAGGGCTCTAAACTGCAGGACCAGAGCCAGATTGTACAGGTGAGGGCTCTAAACTGCAGGGCCAGAGCCAGATTGTACAGGTGAGGGTTCTAAACTACAGGACCATAGCCAAACTGTACAGGTGAGGGCTCTAAACTGCAGAACCAGAACCAGATTGTACAGGTGAGGGCTCTAAACTACAGGACCATAGCCAGATTGTACAGGTGAGGGCTCTAAACTACAGCACCAGAGCCAGATTGTACAGGTGAGGGCTCTAAACTACAGGACCTTAGCCAAATTGTACAGGTGAAGGCTCTAAACCACAGGACCAGACCCAGATTGTACAGGTGAGGGCTCTTAACTACAGGACCAGAGCCAGATTGTACAGGTGAGGGCTCTAAACTACAGGACCATAGCCAAACTGTATAGGGGAGGGCTCTAAACTACACTGAATTGTTTATTCACTGGCACAAAAATGCAGTAAACATATTGGCAGATGGATTCAAAGTTCTTATATTCCTATATTTCTTTCAAGTGCCATGGACAAGTACCTTGTAGTTGTAATTTTCAATGCCTTGCTTTTTAGGTAGTGGCCTACAATGATATCGATATGCCTTTGGGTTTATACAGGGTTTGTTGCATGAACAGTTTGTAAATCTGTCAGAGTATTTATTTTGTATTAAATGTAAGCACACGAACTAAATATGACATATAGCGGCTTTGACAGTAAGCAAAATAATGAAAATACCCTATATGTATGTGAGCTGCTGTGTCGGAAATATCTGGGTCCATCTTCGGAATGTTACAGACTTCAGTTAAATCTATATATGATTTTCTGGATGCGACCAAACCGAAATTACTGACAGTTGTCTTCCTTTCTCTTTTCCTAGATGTTGATGAGTGTACGGGAAGTCATGGCTGTCTCAATGGCTGTGTGAATTTGAATGGGTCCTACTACTGCCAGGGGGACCAGCAGGGCTATGGTATTCCGCCAGGCCAAACCACTGAGAAACGTAACTACTCTGGGATGTATTACCATATTTCATTTTGAGATGATTTGCAAGAGAAGAAATGCAAAAATTATAATAAAATCTTTGTGACAGTGAGCACTTTCAGTTATAACCTGTAAGGCATAGTACATATGTACATATATCTTTGCTCTACATTTCACTATATTGAAAATACTTGAGTGTTAATTTTTTTGTTTAAGCTGTCTGCTTTGAAAATTCTCCTGGAACCTGTCCAAATGGAGGAGCGTGTGTACAGCCTGACCTGTGTAACTGTCCCTCTGGGTACTCTCCTCCACACTGTTCAGGTAAGTTTGTGGTCCTGTCCTGATGGAGGAATGTGTGTACAGCCTGACCTGTGTAACTGTCCCTCTGGGTACTCTCCTCCACACTGTTCAGGTAAGTTTGTGGTCCTGTCCTGATGGAGGAGTGTGTGTACAGCCTGACCTGTGTAACTGTCCCTCTGGGTACTCCCCTCCACACTGTTCAGGTAAATGTGTGGTCTTGTCCTGATGGAGGAGTGTGTGTACAGCCTGACCTGTGTAACTGTCCCTCTGGGTACTCTCCTCCACACTGTTCAGGTAAGTGTGTGGTCCTGCCCTGATTGAGGAGTGTATGTACAGCCTGACCTGTGTAACTGTCCCTCTGGGTACTCTCCTCCACACTGTTCAGGTAAGTGTGTGGTCCTGCCCTGATTGAGGAGTGTGTGTACAGCCTGACCTGCGTAACTGTCCCTCTGGGTACTCTCATCCACACTGTTCAGGTAAGTTTGTGGTCCTGTCCTGATGGAGGAGTGTGTGTACAGCCTGACCTGTGTAACTGTCCCTCTGGGTACTCTCCTCCACACTGTTCAGGTAAGTTTGTGGTCCTGTCCTGATGGAGGAGTGTGTGTACAGCCTGACCTGTGTAACTGTCCCTCTGGGTACTCCCCTCCACACTGTTCAGGTAAATGTGTGGTCTTGTCCTGATGGAGGAGTGTGTGTACAGCCTGACCTGTGTAACTGTCCCTCTGGGTACTCTCCTCCACACTGTTCAGGTAAGTGTGTGGTCCTGCCCTGATTGAGGAGTGTGTGTACAGCCTGACCTGTGTAACTGTCCCTCTGGGTACTCTCCTCCACACTGTTCAGGTAAGTGTGTGGTCCTGCCCTGATTGAGGAGTGTGTGTACAGCCTGACCTGCGTAACTGTCCCTCTGGGTACTCTCATCCACACTGTTCAGGTAAGTTTGTGGTCCTGTCCTGATGGAGGAGTGTGTGTACAGCCTGACCTGTGTAACTGTCCCTCTGGGTACTCACCTCCACACTGTTCAGGTAAGTGTGTGGTCCTGCCCTGATTGAGGAGTGTGTGTACAGCCTGACCTGTGTAACTGTCCCTCTGGGTACTCTCCTCCACACTGTTCAGGTAAGTGTGTGGTCCTGCCCTGATTGAGGAGTGTGTGTACAGCCTGACCTGCGTAACTGTCCCTCTGGGTACTCTCCTCCACACTGTTCAGGTAAGTTTGTGGTCCTGTCCTGATGGAGGAATGTGTGTACAGGCTGACCTGTGTAACTGTCCCTCTGGGTACTCTCCTCCACACTGTTCAGGTAAGTGTGTGGTCCTGTCCTGATGGAGGAGTGTGTGTACAGCCTGACCTGTGTAACTGTCCCTCTGGGTACTCCCCTCCACACTGTTCAGGTAAATGTGTGGTCTTGTCCTAATTGAGGAGTGTGTGTACAGCCTGACCTGTGTAACTGTCCCTCTAGGTACTCTCCTCCACACTGTTCAGGTAAGTTTGTGGTCCTGTCCTGATGGAGGAGTGTGTGTACAGCCTGACCTGCGTAACTGTCCCTCTGGGTACTCTCCTCCACGCTGTTCAGGTAAGTTTGTGGTCCTGTCCTGATGGAGGAGTGTGTGTACAGCCTGACCTGTGTAACTGTCCCTCTGGGTACTCCCCTCCACACTGTTCAGGTAAATGTGTGGTCTTGTCCTGATGGAGGAGTGTGTGTACAGCCTGACCTGTGTAACTGTCCCTCTGGGTACTCTCCTCCACACTGTTCAGGTAAGTGTGTGGTCCTGCCCTGATTGAGGAGTGTGTGTACAGCCTGACCTGTGTAACTGTCCCTCTGGGTACTCTCCTCCACACTGTTCAGGTAAGTGTGTGGTCCTGCCCTGATTGAGGAGTGTGTGTACAGCCTGACCTGTGTAACTGTCCCTCTGGGTACTCCCCTCCACACTGTTCAGGTAAATGTGTGGTCTTGTCCTGATGGAGGAGTGTGTGTACAGCCTGACCTGTGTAACTGTCCCTCTGGGTACTCTCCTCCACACTGTTCAGGTAAGTGTGTGGTCCTGCCCTGATTGAGGAGTGTGTGTACAGCCTGACCTGCGTAACTGTCCCTCTGGGTACTCTCCTCCACACTGTTCAGGTAAGTGTGTGGTCCTGTCCTGATGGAGGAGTGTGTGTACAGCCTGACCTGCGTAACTGTCCCTCTGGGTACTCTTCTCCACACTGTTCAGGTAAGTTTGTGGTCTTGTCCTGATGGAGGAGTGTGTGTACAGCCTGACCTGTGTAACTGTCCCTCTGGGTACTCTCCTCCACACTGTTCAGGTAAGTGTGTGGTCCTGTCCAAATGGAGGAGTGTGTGTACAGCCTGACCTGTGTAACTGTCCCTCTGGGTACTCTTCTCCACACTGTTCAGGTAAGTGTGTGGTCCTGTCCTGATGGAGGAGTGTGTGTACAGCCTGACCTGCGTAACTATCCCTCTGGGTACTCTTTTCCACACTGTTCAGGTAAGTGTGTGGTCCTGTCCTGATGGAAGAGTTTGTGTACAGTCTGACCTGTGTAACTGTCCCTCTGGGTACTCACCTCCACACTGTTCAGGTAAGTTTGTGGTCTTGTCCTGATGGAGGAGTGTGTGTACAGCTTGACCTGTGTAACTGTCCCTCTGGGTACTCACCTCCACACTGTTCAGGTAAGTTTGTGGTCTTGTCCTGATGGAGGAGTGTGTGTACAGGCTGACCTGTGTAACTGTCCTCTGGGTAATCTCCTCCACACTGTTTAGGTAACAATGTAAGTAAATGTTATAATTGGGGGCTGTAACAGCAACACAGAAGAAGTCATATCGTGCACTATTCTTGTGTTTTCAGACGTGGATGAGTGTGAATCAGGAGGTGGCGTTTGCCCAGGTGACTGTGTCAATGTACCTGGCGCGTATTACTGCAGTTCTGTGGGTGGTTATGGACGTATCCCAGGAGAAGCTGTAGACCAACGTAAGGCTCACAAATATGTTTTTTTCTTTCACATATTAGACATTATGATTAACGAAAGGCTTTAGCAAATTTTGTTGCCAAATGTATGATGTAGTTTAGTTTAAGCATTGTTATTCTTTTATTAGCTCGTCTATACAAAGTAAGGGGAGGTATTCTGGAAGGGTGGGAAAATAGCGGTGTTGGAGTCCGGTTAAGTATTTTTCTTTTGCACTTGGATTGAAGGCTAAGCTTTTATTAGCCCCCTAATCTAAGGCATGGTGTGTAAATGTACTCAAATGGAAGGTTAAGGTTTTTTGGCTCCTGTATATTCGGCCCTCTAATCTAAGGCATGTAATTGTACTCAAATGGAGGGTTAAGCTTTTTTGGCTCCTGTATATTCGGCCCCCTAATCTAAGGCATGGTGTGTAAATGTACTCAAATGGAAGGTTAAGCTTTTTTGGCTCCTGTATATTCGGCCTCTAATCTAGGGCATGTAATTGTACTCAAATGGAGGGTTAAGCTTTTTTAGCTCCTGTATATTCGGCCCCTTAATCTAAGGCATGGTGTGTAAATGTACTCAAGTGGAAGGTTAAACTTTTTTAGCTCCTGTATAGTTAGCTCCTGTATATCATACACACACGGATTGAGGGTTAAGCTTTTTTAGCTCCTGTATATTTAGCTCCTGTATATCATTCACGGATTGAAGGTTAAGCTTTTTTAGCTCCTGTATATTTAGCTCCTGTATATCATACACGGATTGAAGGTTAAGCTTTTTTAGCTCCTGTATATTTAGCTCCTGTATATCATTCACGGATTGAAGGTTAAGCTTTTTTAGCTCCTGTATATTTAGCTCCTGTATATCATACACGGATTGAAGGTTAAGCTTTTTTAGCTCCGTGTAAGGTACATGTATGGTTTGTGCATATACACGCTCAAATGGAAGGTTAAGCTCTTTTTGCGCATGTATAAAGTGCACTCATACATTGATTGAAGGTTTCTTTTACAGCAACAGAAGTTATGTATATTTTTAAATATTTACACCCGATTCAATAAAGACGTTAGAGTGGTTTCAGTGGGATATGCTGGAATCAACCTGTCTGTCTGCCTGCCTGTCCATAGACACAGGTTTTGTCCATGCATCTCCTCCCAAAATGCTGCGCTGATTTTGGATGAAACTTACCATACATCTTCCCTATCATCTATCATGCTTGGTTAAGTTTTATTACAGTCAGGTAATAATTTTCATAATTACTCCAGTTCTCATACTTACAGCACAGTACACAGATTTTGTCCATGCCGCTTCCGCTGAAGTATTGCACCCATATCCCAGAAACTTTCATGTATAGCCTATATGTGTCTTTCATATCATCTAAACATTTACATGCTTAATAATAATGACAGCGTGATTATTACTTTTATTTTCATAGTTGCCCCCACTGAGGTACAATACGTAATAATTCTTTTCACGCATACAGCTTAATGGATAAGGTGAAGACACATTTCATTATTGTGACGTTGTACTCAAGCTTTTAGATGTCACATGGATAAAATCTGTGAATCTGTGAATTATATCCGATTTGTGTATGACGATGTCATTCTACTTGATTTTGGTTTAGAGATGAGTATTTCAGTGCATCTTGAACATATTGCAGTTTTACTTACTGCTCAGGCAGGTGATCTACCGGTGTTCTCTGAATGCCTTGTTAGATTAGTGCTGAGAAACTCATCTAACAGCTCTGTGATTTGGATAAACGAATTTTATCATCAGTTGTGGTATTTAGTTAATTAACGTACCAGATATTTATTTTCTCTTAATACTGTTTTAAAATTACTGATATACTTTCACCTATTCTTGTAGCTGTATGCTTTGGATTTTTACCTGGGGAGTGTTCTAGTGGAGGGGTGTGTGCCAGTCCAGGTATCTGTACCTGTACAGAGGGTTACCAGACACCTCAGTGTACAGGTGAGACAAACTGTAGATAACACAGGGTGGTTACCTGGGGAGTGTCCTCAATGAGGGGTGTGTGCCAGTCCAGGTATCTGTACCTGTAGAGAGGGTTACCAGACACCTCAGTGTACAGGTGAGATAAACTGTAGATAACACAGGGTGGTTACCTGGAGAGTGTCCTCAATGAGGGGTGTGTGCCAGTCCAGGTATCTGTACCTGCAGAGAGGGTTACCAGACACCTCCGTGTACAGGTGAGATAAACTATAAATAACACAGGGTGGTTACCTGGGGAGTGTCCTCATGGAGGGGTGTGTGCCAGTCCAGGTGTCTGTACCTGAACAGAGTCTTACCGGACTGTACCTCAGTGTACAGGTGAGACAAACTGTAGATAACACAGGGTGGTTACCTGGGGAGTGTCCTCAATGAGGGTGTGTGTGCCAGTCCAGGTATCTGTACCTGTAGAGAGGGTTACCAGACACCTCAGTGTACAGGTGAGACAAACTGTAGATAACACAGGGTGGTTACCTGGGGAGTGCCGTCATTGAGGGGTGCGTGACAGTCCAGGTATCTGTACCTGTACAGAGGGTTAGCAGACACCTCAGTGTACAGGTGAGATAAACTGTAGATAACACAGGGTGGTTACATGGAAAGTGTCCTCAATGAGGGGTGTGTACCAGTCCAGGTATCTGTACCTGTACAGAGGGTTACCAGACACCTCAGTGTACAGGTGAGACAAACTGTAGATAACACAGGGTGGTTACATGGAGAGTGTCCTCAATGAGGGGTGTGTGCCAGTCCAGGTATCTGTACCTGTAGAGAGGATTACCAGACACCTCAGTGTACAGGTCAGACAAACTGTAGATAACACAGGGTGGTTACCTGGGGAGTGCCGTCATTGAGGGGTGCGTGACAGTCCAGGTATCTGTAACTGTACAGAGGGTTTCCAGACACCTCAGTGTACAGGTGAGATAAACTGTAGATAACACAGGGTGGTTACCTGGAGAGTGTCCTCAATGAGGGGGTGTGTGCCTGTCCAGGTATCTGTAGGCCTACCTGTACAGAGGGTTACCAGACACCTCAGTGTACAGGTGAGACAAACTGTAGATAACACAGGGTGGCTATGTGGGGAGCGTCCTAGTGGAGGGTGCTAGTCCAGGAATCTGTACCTGTCGAAGCGTTACCAGACACTGTAGATAATGTGATCCTGTGAGTGCTATATTGTGTTGTTTTCAGATAAGAATGAGTGTCTCCAGGAAGAAGGGGGTTGTGACACACAATGTATGAACATACCAGGTTCCTACTTCTGCCACTGCTGGAAAGGCTATGGTAAAAGACAAGGGGATACCGACTGTAAACGTATGTATTACCTTACTCTATTTCTTTATATTTTCAGACTCGCAAAATAGAGGATCCTCCTGTTTTTAGTTGTAATTATAGATTTGATGACTGACCCTTTGTGTCAGTGCAAACTGATCAACATAACCATATTTTGTTTTATCCTCATCCGATGTTTAATGTATAGAGTCTATAATGATGAGCCAGTTAGTTTATAGTTGATGTTAACTGTGCACTGTAAACTGGCTCTCTACTCTGTCTCCCGAAGCTTCTACTTCTCTGTTGTAGCGGTGTGCCGTGACTCCCTGCCTGGTACCTGCCCTAACGGAGGCACCTGTACCTCCCCGTCAGTGTGTCACTGCTCCCCAGGCTATAGCCCACCCCACTGCACAGGTGCGCATCTCTCAGTTTGAACTTACCTTACTGGATGACACCTTTATCGTGAGGATTTACGCACGTTGTTTTGATTTCAATGTGACTACTTGTACATACATAGAAAATAGTATGGCATTGTATTATATGGTGATAATGTCTAACTCGCCACTCCGGTGAAGTTACTAATCAGCATTCTGACAAATAATGTCTCGTGTTTTGGTTGAATCTGATGCCTCACCCTCAGCTCCCGTAATATCTTTTACCGTCCAGGGCGCAAGGGCAGAAGTAATTACTTTCTCCACGGAATTTGGGTGATTCAGTAGGTAGCCCTACCCTTTGCAACTAATTTTCCACATTTAACCATTTTTTCCTGCAAACTTTCCTACCAGCATGAATTTCGACAAATTTGTGTGTAAAAAGAAGAAGAGGTAAAAAGAAGAAAAAAAGAAGTGGTGTTTCTGGGATTTTATGCACCAATCCATGTTCAACTGAGTACGTAGCTGGAGAATGGTGCATGTATGAAGGGTGCATGGCATACTTCTCACTAATTACATGTATACAAGTACATGTTTGCCCACAGGTGCATCTATACACACATGTACATGTATACACACATGTACATGTATACACACAGGTACATGTATACACTCAGGTGATGTATACACACATGTACATGTATACACACATGTACATGTATACACACAGGTACATGTATACACACAAATACATGTATACATACAGGTGCATGTATACACCCATGTACATGTATACACACAGGTACATGTATACACACAGGTACATGTATACACAGGTGCATGTATACACACATGTACATGTATACACACAGGTACATGTATACACACAGGTGCATGTATACACAGATGTACATGTATACACACAGGTATATGTATACACACAGGTACATGTATACACACATGCACATGTATACACACAGGTACATGTATACACACAGGTGCATGTATACACACATGTATATGTATACACACAGGTACATGTATACACACAGGTGCATGTATACACACAGGTGCATGTATACACAGATGTACATGTATGCACACAGGTACATGTTTGCAGACATGCACATGTATACACACATGTACATGTATACACACATGCACATGTATACACACAGGTACATGTATACACACAAATACATGTATACATACAGGTGCATGTATACACACATGTACATGTATACACACAAGTACATGTATACCCACAAGTACATGTATACACACAGGTACATGTATACACACAGGTACATGTATACACACATGTACATGTATACACACATGTACATGTATACACACAGGTGCATGTATACACACAAGTACATGTATACACACAGGTATATGTATACACACAAGTACATGTATACCCACAGGTACATGTATACACACAGGTATATGTATACATACATGTATACATACATACATACATGTATACACCCAAGTACATGTTTGCACACAGGTACATGTATACAAACAGGTACATGTATACAAACAGGTACATGTATACACACAGGTACATGTATACACACAAGTACATGTATACACACAGGTATATATATACACACAAGTACATGTATACCCACAGGTACATGTATACACACATGTACATGTATACCCACAGGTACATGTATACACACAGGTACATGTATACACACATACATGTATACATACAGGTACATGTATACACACAAGTACATGTATACGCACAGGTACATGTATACACACAGGTACATGTATACACACAGGTACATGTATACACACAAGTACATGTATACACACAGGTACATGTATATACACAAGTACATGTATACACACAAAAATCCATTGTCAGTAGAATTTAAATGATGGTAAACATGAATATTATTATGGTTCATGGCATAGTTTACATTTGTCATCATGTCATAATTATGAACTTTATCTGTCCTTATCAGACATTAACGAGTGTGTGGAGAAGAACGGAGGCTGTGAACTCCGGTGTATTAATGAGGCGGGCTCATACTCCTGTGAGTGCCGGCCTGGGTTTGGTTGGGACAAAGACCAGAACACATGCAGACGTACGTAACCTTTGATTTAGGCAAGTGTGAGATTTCTGTTAACTAAAGCTTATCAGTGTAAGCATTTCATTAGATCATTTATTACTTGTTGTGTATAATGTCTGTCAGAAGATGTAGATGAATGTTATTGGTGCCAGTACCTATTCACTAGTGTGGAAGTTGTGCGTGTATATAACTTCTGTTACAGCTGTATGTTACGGCCTTGCCCCGGGTAAATGCCTCAATGACGGTGTGTGTACTGCTCCAGACATATGTTCCTGCCCACCTGAGTTCCCGACAGACAACTGCGCAGGTGAGAAAAGTTTTGTAAATTTGTTCGCAGCTCTTATTCACGTATCAAATTCGTCAGAAACGTTGATATAGGGGTGGGGCATGGAGGTGAACCATTTCTTTCATTTTCACTTTTCCCCTGTTTACTATAGCTACTTGACTTGCTTTTTTATTATCTCCATAACTTGTGTTTTCCAGTTTCTCCATGACTAGTGTTTTTTCATTTTTCCCATGACTTGTGTTATCCAGTTTCTCCATGGCTTGTGTTATTCAGTTTCTCCATGACTTGTATTTTCTAGTTTCTCCATGACTGCCAGTTTCTTCATGACTTGTGTTTTTCTTCCTTCAGATGTGGACGAGTGCAGTCAGGTAGACAGTGGCTGTGATTTAGGCTGTGTAAACCAGATGTCTGGTTACTACTGCTGGAGTGAGCAGGAAGGATATGGGAAATTACCCGGAAGTAACATCAGCATTCGTGAGTTGTCTCAGAGATATGCTAATACCTGTGCTGTGACACCTTGTATCACGCGTGTTTTTGGAGAAAATTTGCAATAATAATAATACAGTTATTAACAATGATGTGGTTTACTTAAAGTTTTTCCCGGAGATTTTTAGGAAAAAAACGATCAACACAAATGCAGTCAAATTATTGATATTAGACCTATATTAATATTAGAATAGCCCAAAGAATTGCCTTTCAAAAATAATATCATCTGTGGATGCGTTAACGTTCACAATTAGCAATAAAGTTCCTAAACTTTATAAAGCAGGTTGCAGTATCAGTTGTGCAGGTAGGGTGTATGAGTCGGATATACATGGGAAGGCAATGATTATGTGAAATCAGGTGGGTTATCATGATCCTCTTGATCTGTGTTAAGGGCGGTTCATTAATTAAATCCACCTGGTGTTCCTGATCAGTTTTGAGAAACTTCCCTTTCTTCTTCACATCGGTTGTCATCGGCATTTTTTGCCCGCACGTCATTCATCCTAAAAGTAAAAAATTTCTCCAGAGTCCCAAATCTTTAAATTCTCTGCGCTGAATGTTTTGATCTGTTTGTATTTGCAGCTGTGTGTTTTGGGCATCCTCTTGGGAAGTGTGGTAATGGAGGGACATGTTCTGAGCCGGGGGTGTGTTCATGTCCCGACGGGTATCAAGGAGGAGACTGCGTGGGTAAGGGAACAACTGCGTGGGTAAGGGAACAACTGGGTAGGCTTACTATAAGCCTGTGTAAAATTTGTGCCTGTTGTACAAGCACCTGTTGTACTTGCGCCTGTGCGCTTGTTGTACAGCGGCTGTTGTACATGTACCTGATGTACATGCGCCTGTTGTACTTGCATCTGTTGTGCTTGCATCTGTTGTGCATTTACCTGTTGTACATGCATCTGTTGTACATGCACCTGTTGTGCATGCCCCTTTTTTTCAATGCCCCTGTGGTACATGCGCCTGTTGCACCTGGGCCTGGTCTACATGCACCTGTTGTACATGTGCCTGTTGTACCTGCACCTGTTGTTGTTGTACATGTGCCTGTTGTACCTGCACCTGTTGTTCCTTTACCTCTTGTATATGGGCCTGTTGTGCACGGGTGTGTTATGCATGTGTTTGTTGTACATGTACCTCTTGCACATGTTATGTATTTATCAGTTGTACATTTACCTTTGGTACATGCACCTTTCTACATGCGCCTGTTGTGCATGCACCTTTTCTACATGGGCTTGTTGTACATGTACCTGTTGTACATTTAGCTGTTGTACATGTACCTGTTGTGCATGCGCCTGTTGTACATGCACCTGTTGCACATGCAGCTGTTGTGCATGCCCCTGTTGTACATGCGCCTGCTATACATGCAGCTGTTGTACATGCATCTGTTGTACATGCATCTGTTGTACATGCACCTGTTGTAAACGTACCTGTTGCGCATGCGCCTGTTGTACAAGTGCCTGTTGTACATTTACCTGTTGTACATGCACCTGTTGTACATGCTCCTGTTGTACATGCGCCTTTTGTACATGCACCTGTTGTACATGCAGCTGTTGTACAAGTGCCTGTTGTACATTTACCTGTTGTACATGCACCTGTTGTACATGCTCCTGTTGTACATGCACCTGTTGTACATGCACCTGTTGTACATGCAGCTATTTTACATGCGCGTGTTGTACATGCGCCTGTATGTAGATTAGATTTAAGGGAACTTTTTGCAAATT